>NW_023270807.1:23777994-23942689 GCF_011800145.1 Mirounga leonina | reverse complement strand
AAATCGGAAGAAATTCCAATTTAGAAGCACTAAATTATGGTACAACTAAATCGGAAGAAATTCCAATTTAGAAGCACTAAATTATGGTATGGTATTGAGGTACAACACTAAATTATGTGTGACTTAGCAGAACTGATATAAAAAATAAAAATCTTTAGAGAAAATGGTCTTTAAATGACTAGTTAGCACAGGTAAAGACAGAATTTGTGGAAATTATAAAGTAGAATCTCGCAGGTACCTAAATGGAATAATTATATCATCTTCAATAAAGAGTCTAAGGGAAGTTCACAAGGTAACAACCCTAAAAAGGTTCACCTGGAGTTCAGAAGCTGTAACAACTTTAATTAATCCCCAGTTGTCTTGTAAGGTGTCGTTAGTTCTGGAAATTTTCAAATGGATCAGAAGAGAGACTTCTCTAAAGATTCCTTAGGAGGCAGCTCAACATAATGACATTATTAAGGACTGGTAAAGATGATGATGATCTGAGGGGTCTTAGACAATCTTTTTCTCTTGCTCTGTGTCAATGAGGATAAAAAGTTTAAAAAACTGGATTGATGAGCTTATTATGCAAGCTTTAAATTGCAGGACTAGTATTGCAGTTTCCAGGGGAACTCAATTATTTGAAGTCTTTGGCTTAAGACAAGTTACATCCTATGATTAACAACTTTAATTGGACTAAATATTAAATTCTGTCCATGTTCTGATACCCCATTTTTTATGTACTCCTCAAAGACATTAACATTTTCAGAGATCAATCTTCTGAAATTATATAAATTCATATACGTTTTACATATGTATTTGTTGATTTTTTATTAGGGTTAATTTTGATAACTAAACTACTTGTCTAAGTAGTCAATTCGTATTTAAAAACATGCAAAAAATACCTTTTATAAGACTTCAATAAGAAAACATATTTTACATATTTATATACGTCACATCGTTTTACCAACGAATTGACTTTTCCCCGTGCCCAAATTTTCAGCAAAACCTATACCAAACTAAAGCCATAGATGTAGAAAAAAAGTTACTGACATATACCTAGATTGAAACAGTAATACTGCAAATGAAAATCAAAAGACCAATTTTGATCATTGATTCTAATGACAATTTAATTTGGATGTGAAATGTTAAGAAACTATAATTTTTCAGTGTAATATTTTAACTGCAGATTGGTATAATAGGCAAAATATAAAAATGGAAGACTTTGCTTTCCTTAAATCATGAATCAGGTGAGGAATTCGCTAGGAAAAGAATCTTCTTTTCTGTAAATTACAAAGGAATGAGCTAGGAGAGCGAATATACGTCTCTTTCTGATATATAAGTTCCCAACGTTGATCACTTTTTGAATATCTGTACAGTCAGGGTCTATGCAATAGGAAAAAAATGCCACTCTTAAATTAGGATAATTTGAGGAGAATTTAATACGGGAACTCTCTTCAGTGGCAGAGTGCAGGGAAACCACAAGGGACAATGCAATGCCCTGGCACTAGGATCCCTGGGGCAAGGTGTTTGTCACCAAAATTAGGATTGAAAGGAGACAGAGAAAGTGATTTGGAGAGGCCTCCTGATAGGAGCTGAGGCTTTTGATTCAGAATGGGAGCCATGGCCATTCTGCAGAGAGAGCTCAGGGAATTAATGCCCTGACCTCACTCTCCTCCCTCCTTCCAGTTTCCCACATTTGCTCCCATTGGCTGAACCCATTAAGAGGCAGAGGAAAAGAAACCTAGTAGATGGCACCGCTGTTAGTCATCCCCAGAGCAGGCTGGAGGGAAGAGTGGAAGTGGGAAGGCAAATGGAAGAGAGGCAGCACAACATCCAAAAATTGTATCAGACCCCCAACAACTAGTAATTGTATATATTAGTGTCAGTTGCTTGAAGATATAAATAATGAATTTACTGAATTGTAATGGAAACAGTAATGCCTTTAAATGGATTTGTATTTTATTAATGAGAAAACATCTATGAACTAAAAAAGACTCATTCAATACTTGCAGTAACATTTGAGGCGGGAAAAAAACCAAAGCTTAAAAATGTCAAGTGATTTTCCCAAGTTCATTCAAGTAGTAAATGTTGGATTCAAAATCCTATCAGCTAACTCCGGAGGCCTTAGACATAAAGACTAATAAATAGTATCTGAAAATCTGAGTCAATTCATTGAGTTAACAGATTTCTGTTATTATCTGAACAAGCCACAGAGAATATGCATTTAATATAATAAGAATGTAGTAAGTTATTTGCATGCTTTGTGAAAGGTTCTGACCAAAGGACAAATTCAAGGAAGAAAAAAATGCAATTTACCTATTAACTATTGTTTTTAGGCTATAAATGTAATGCAAGCCCTTGTGTTTGATACTAAGAGTCTACAGAAACCCTTCTAATGAAAACTTAAATGTAAGTCATTGCAGTTATCCAGTAATTTAATAAAAGTTATATTAAGTATATAACAGCTTGTCCTATTCATTTAATTGGTACTATTCAGTATAAAATGACTCACTCTCATTTTGTAATTCAATTCTATTATGTTTCAAACTATAGTCAATGATGAGATTGAATTTACAGAAGGTTATTAGATTTGAGATCTTTTCCCACAGTTATTCTACAAGTGAGTTGTATTTTTCATGCCATCAACAGACCTCTGCATACATGAACAGTGGATTGGGTATTGTCTGGATTTACTTCAACAAAGAGAGATTCCAGCTCTTGATACACACTTTTTTTTTGTCCTTATCTGGAATACTTATTTTAGGCATCAGGACACTTGCCGTTGGTTTTAGGAAAGGAACAACATGTTTTCTCAAATTATTCATTATATATTTATTGCATTTGTTGATTTTTTATTACTGAGGGTTAATTTTGATAACTAAACTACTTGCCCAAGTAGTCAATTCATATTTAAAAATATGCAATAAAATGCCTTTTATAAGACTTCAATAAGAAAAGCTAGAAAACCATTTTCCCTAGTCATTTCTCTCAAGAAAACTTAAGGAAGTGTCCCAGTTAGTAACTGAAACCTGTTTAATCATTTACTGAGATCAGGATATGTCAGTAGTCAGTCATTTCTTCTCAGCAGATTACTTTAGAACTGGAGACACCCCTCAAAAGGAAACAGGAAAGTACTGGGCAAACCATATGCAATCAGAGCTTCAGAAATGGGAACTGTTAGATCATCTTGGACTCTTGAAGAACCTGATGTGTTGCAAAAAGCCTAATATTAAGGCCACTTAAAGAGTCTAAGGTGAAATTCTGGCTTCAATGGTCGTTAAAGATACTTAGCTCCACCAAAAGAAAAAACATACATAACATAGTTATCAACATATTTAGGGGTCATAAATGTTCACGAGTGTATATAATTGTCAAGGTGTAACAATAAGGAGTGGTAGACACTGCAGCAAACTGGAAAACATTTGCTCTGTGGAAAGCAACTTCAAGTTTAGGATACTGTGGCCATATAGTTCATGTAGAGTAAAGGGCCCAGGGGAGCTAGATCTTCTTTTTTCCCCAAAGAAAACCTGTTTTCTGGTTATTATTGCTGAATAACAAACCATCCCAAAAACAAGTGGTATAAAATAACCATCTTTGGGGCACGTGGGTGACTCAGTCGTTAAGCATCTGCCTTTGGCTTAGGTCGTGGTCCCAGGGTCCTGGGATTGAGCCCCTCACTGGGCTCCCTGCTTGGCAGGAGGCCTGCTTCTCCCTCTCCTACTCCCCCTGTTTGTGTTCCCTCACTGTCTCTCCCTCTGTCAAATAAATAAAAACAAAATCTTTTAAAAAAATTTTATTATGCTCTCTTATACTTGAGGATTTTGTGTATCAGGAATTCTAACAAAGCATAGTAGGGGTGGTTAGCTTCTTCTCCTCTATGTCTGGAGGCTTAGCAAGAAGGCTCAAAAGGTAAGGATAACTTAATGGCTGGGGTGTGGAATCATCTGGAGATTCTTTTCTCATCTACCTGGCATTTGATGCTGGATGTCAGCTGATATCTAAACTGGGGCTGCTGCTTGGGATGCTCATGTAGTACTCCATGTTGCTTGGGCTTCGTCACAGCATGGCAGCTGAGAGCACCAGATATAAGCATCCCAAAGAACAAAACAGAAGCTGCATTGCCTTTCACAACTTAGCCTCAGTCTGTTAGTTATAAGTAAGTTACAAGTCCAGCCAGATTCAAGACAAAGGGTCTTAGACCTCACCCCTCATTGGGGAACTGGCATGGTTCAAGGATGGAAAATTGTATTGTGGATGTTTTTGGAAAATATAACTTGCCACATCAGTTTTTCAGTGTAATACTCTGATTTTTAGACATTGGCAACTAATTTTTGAAAGTTAAACACTCTAGAGATTAAACCAAATATATCTGTAGGTAGCCATAGTCACTATTTTCTAAATTCTGTTCTATATATAAGCAAGATAGAGAAGAAGTCAGTATCCAGAAAATGCTTCCAAGGACATGGAATTAAGGAGTCCTTCCAAATGGCTATTTGAGGGCACTCTATGGATTGTGAAGGATGTCCCGAAATCCAGGTATGGACTGTTTGGAGACAATTAGAGAAGAAGATGGACATGCAAATAAACATGTAACATGTGATGAGCACTGTGCTAGAAGGCTGTGCCAGAGGTTATGAGAGAACATAGGAGGCCATCGAGTAGAGGGTTATGAGAAAGTACAGAAGCTTTCTTAAAAAGAGCTGATGCCCTGCTGTGATTTAACTGGGTAAATAAAATTTAGCCAGGCAAAGCTATGTACAAAGACAAAGAAATGAGAATATAATTCATTACTAAAGAACTGCATGTCCTTCAGGTGAATCAAATTATAAGATACTTAGGAGTGGTAGGGAAGTTATCTGAAATGATAGGAAAGGAACAGGAAGGCCTGGATATAGCACTCCTATGTAAGAAAAGAATGATTTTTGGATAGAGTTTGAGATTGTCATTGTATCTAGAAGTTGGTAAAGCCGAATTCGGCTTTGGTGAAAATTATGATCATCCTCTTTTTTTGCATCAGCCTGATTTGCTCATTTGAGCTCAGTAAGTTCTCTATTAGTTGCTATTCCATCCTTTTTCTGAATGATTTGTCTGCACTTCCATTGCTTTCTTTGGTTTCTGAATCAATTTGCACTTAAAAATAAAACAAAACAAAAAACCCCAAAAAACCTCCAGGTCTTACTTTTTTGCAGCTGAACACTGGTAATGAGAGAAGGGAGGTATTTTTCTTGAAACACCTGTGGTCAAGATGGAAAATATGGACTTTGTGATCTTTAAATTGTAGAGTGGGGAAAAAAAAGGACACTTTAGCTCCTGGGGGTACCTCAGAAAAGGGAACAGAATTTATCTCAGATGCATATGGAATAGAGCCAAAATGAGATAGAGATATCAGTAATTCTCCATAATTAGATTTCCTGTTATAATAATTTCAAAATCCTATTTTACTGTTTCATTAAGTTTATTATTTATTAAGGGCCTGTTATTTTCTAGGCGCTAGGAGGAGAATAGTGAACTCTATGATATATTTAAATACAGGATCACAATTCTATAAGTAACAATACTGTGGACCAGATGTTTCATATTCAGAATTGTTTATATTTTATAAGGGCAGTACAATGCATATATTATTACTGCATCTGGGCCAAGAATATATATTAATATGATTGCATTGAAATAAATGAGTAACTATAGTAGGCAGGACATAAATAGCTATAAAGAGTTTAACATTTTAGGTAAGAATTTTGTTGCCTAATGATTTCAGACACCCAATTTAAGAAAAAAAAATTCTGGTTTCAGAGTTGTTGAATTTAGAATTCAAGTATAAATAATTGTGGATTTGTATTATATAATATTCAGTAAGACTGAATTATAGAAGATGTGTGAAAGAAGCAAGAGAAGAGTCTGAAGGGCTAGTCAGGGAACACTTGACCATTTCTAAAGGAAGTAAGTTTCTAATAAAAATAATAACCATAATACAGAGCAGCTGCTATATGCAGAGGCCTATATTAGGTACTTTATAACATGATCATATGAGGTAAACAGTTTTATCCTCATATTACAGATAAAGGAACTAGGTTGAAAATGTTTACTTTGCCCAGGACTAGACAAGGTTTGAACTGTCCAATTCCAAAGACTGGGCACTTTGTACTAATACCATATTGCTTCCCAAACACTTTATTTTGTTTTTTAATACCTCAGCTTATTAGGAAACTCTTAAGCTGAAGTAATATCTTCTCCATTTATATACATTGATCAGTAATCAGCTTGTGAAGCTACACATAATAAATCCAGTTTTGTTCCACCTTTCAGCTTTTCTTTATGAAGATAATGTCCCTCTATCAATATGCAGAATGTGATAGAGTGCATTCTTGGCTACAATTCTTCATCCTCCGCCCCCGTGTGTGATTGTTCAGTATCTCTTACAAAAGATGTAGATTGTTTTCCTGACTCCTCACTATCCCATATCCTGCTTTGACTAATAGAATAATGTCACATCTTATGCCTATACATTAAGAGGACTACACGTTTCCCATTTGCTCTCTTGCTGTTGCCATGAGAAGAGCTTCACTAGGTAGCTATTGTGCCCTTAGTCTGAGTTCCGTAGTGAACACATGGGCAGTCCAAACCTCAAGGCCAATCCCAATTCCATCCAAGCTTGGAACAGAGCGCCCAGTGATCCTAGCCTAGATTAGCAAACCTCTAGCCGAACAAAAACACGTGACTTAAAGAATTGTGTCATGTTGTATGATAATAATATTTTGTGATTGTTTGTTAAGCAACATTATTGTACCACTAATAAGCCAGTGTCCAGGATCAGTGCCCACATAGATACAGTTTTCCTCAACTGTTCTTGGTTCATCATGACTCCCATTTCACTAAATACCCTAGTTGTTCTCTCATAAAACCACTCCAGTTGTCCAAGTGTCCATTCTGAAGTGTGGCACAATGATCTTGAGGTACATTATATCAGATGAGAGTTGACTGGTGCAAAGATACAGCATTATTATATCCTGTGTAATAATGCTTCTTACTTTATGGTACTTCATCATCCTGCCATGTGGTTTCCTTTTTTTTTTTTTTTAAGATTTTATTTATTTATTTGAGAGAGAGACAGAGATGGAGAGAGCATGAGTGGGGTGGAGAGGGAGAAGCAGGCTCCCTGCTGAGCAGGGAGCCTGATGTGGGACTCGATCCCAGGACCATGGGATCATGACCTGAGCTGAAGACAGATGCTTAACCAACTGAGCCACCCAGGAGTCCCCACCATGTGGTTTTATTAAGTGGCTGTCACATTAGTGGGTTTTATTGAATTTGTTTTCAACTGAAAACCTAGTTTCTTCCTAAATGAACTTCTGTCAAGCTAGTTCTAACACCATCCTGCATGTTTGCAATTGATTTTTTAACCTAAACGCAGAAATGTACATTTATCTCTGTGACATTTCACCTTGTTGTTTAGGCCTTCTATTGCTGATTTAGAACTAGTTTTTTGAATACTAATTCTTAAAATCAGAATAGTAGTTATACATCTTAGCATATCTTATATTTCTTTATCAAGTACCTTTCAAAAAAAATTTTTAGAAAAATAGAGTACCAAGGACATAGCTCAGGAGCAACCTTTAAATTGACATTGACCACTAATTAAAATTCTGTGAGAACAGTTGTAAACATAGCCACAAATCTACTTGGCTGTACTGTCAGGCAGCTTAGAAATTATTCACAAAGAAATTATGTAGTATTTTAAAACTACATTTACTCAAAAAGCATTCATTGAATGTCACTATTCTGCACCTACGTATTCAAAGCAAATAAGGCAGAGCCTGGATGTTGATTTATTCACAATTAGCGCAGGTTTGTGTGTGTGTGTGTGTTTTGTTCTTGTTGTTTCGTTTTGTTTTGTTTACAAAATATAATCCTGGACTTCTGTATAAGAAACACTGCAAATGAAATTATAGATCTTGGGGCCCCTGCTGAGGCCAGCTGATTTAGAATCTGAAGAATGGGGGGCTCAGGAATCTGTATTTTTGGCACAGTATCCTTGTGATGCTTATGCACACTAGCTACTGAGAGCCATTGTGCTAGAGGAAGAGACAGATTTTAAAGAACATTCTGGAACAATGAGAGCTGTTCTACATGAAGATGTCAACAAGGTCTTATAGAAGGCAAGTGGGAAGGGGTAACACCTTCCCTGGTAATGCTTTAATAAGAAGCCAACCATTGAGTGGATCCCAAAGGATAATGGATACCTTCTTAGGTGAAGAAGTAGAGGAAGTTTCATCTAAATAGAAGGATGCCATGGTGAGAGGCATGGGGCCATGAAAGGATTCATGAATTGGAAGACATTCTATTATGTTGGGGTGTGGGGTTTGGTAATAGGGGGAGTGATAGGGGAAAGGCTGGGTAGGTCATTAGAATGTAGACAGAAAAGGGACTTGTATGCCATACTAAGGAATTAACATTCACAGTCAGGATTAGAGAAAAGAGAAACATGAAAATACATAATTACAATTCAGTTCATAGCATGCCACAGTGGTGGTGTACAGAGACACTTAAATCACCTGATTTAAGTTATATTTTGAGAGTTTTTGGAAGAACGGGGCTTTGTTTCCTCACGTAAAGAAAAGAATTTATCAAAACAGAATCACTGTTATTAATTCATATATTCTTTCCCCAGACTTTGTTTTATTTGTTTAAATTTCCAAAGTCTGGTGCATGAAAACAATCCTTTAATAAGTAAAAAGTGGTTCTGGAACATTATGCAACAGAGGTGAGATTCCATTTATGTTTGAGTGGGGAAGAATATAAATCACCATTAATACATAGTTATAGTGCAGCTTGCACCAATGAATTCAGCCTCAAAGTCAACTAGATTAGAGTATTGAAATAATTAGAAATTATACTGATGTTTACAGCATTGAAATCTTACTGATACTCATGAATTATGACTCAGGCAAAAAGATAATGTATATACAGTTGGAATTATGTCCATTTCAAACTAGGGTTCAGTAGCTTCTATGTACTTGTACCAAAAGCATGTAACAGTTCATTTAATAATGTCATGTATCACTGAGCCTAATTAATCAGTCAGTTGAAGGTCTTATTTATAGAAAATAATTGCTATGTTCTAATGATAATTCCATGCAATAAAACAGAAGATTAATGTTTTTGTTATAAAATTACTCACCCTTCATTTATGTAATAAAGGGTCAAAGTAAGCAAAAAAATACAAGCCAAATTGGAAACAAATAATTAAAGAGTGTCTATAAAAAGAGACCATTTTCAGAAGTGTATGTGCAGTGTTGAATCCAGACCAGCAAAAGTATATCTAAATGTGTTCCTCTCTCATTTGGAGCATGAGGTTGCACTCTCAAAACACCCATTTTCTATAGAGTAGATCATTGCAAAGCTGATCATAATTCTACACTAGATGCCTTATATAGATCATCTATCTTGATCATTAATCTATGAGCAGAACAAATATGTCACCTCCCTCATGAATAATCAGCCTATTTTTCATCCTGTGAACATTAAATACATCAACTGAAACTTAAGAGGGCATGATGGTTATTTCATGTTTCAGAGTATTTCAAGAAGATGAAATCTCTTTCAGCATTGCAACCTTTATGAATATGAAAGAGAGAAACTTTATGTCTATAGCTTTATTGATTGGACAATTACCTGTTATTAATATTTACTGAGTGCCTGCTATGTACTAGGCACTTATCATGGGGCTGTCACTGGTTATTTCATTAATACTTGAGGTAAATATTATTATTTCCATATTAAAGGTGAAGAAACTGGAGTTCAGAGAGACTAAATGATTTGTCCAAGATGACACACTCAATGAAAATGGAAAATAACAGTTTTCAATGTTAAGTTCAAATACTTTTCTTTTTATATTCTGTGTATCATTTTTAGAAAAAAATACTGATTTTCCTCCAAATGGATCAGGGAATGGACTGTGGACTTTCTCTGACTCATAATGAGCTACCTTTGAGTGAGAGACTTATATCTTTAACTTCTAAAACAAATTGGCCAAGATAACTGCAGACGATTATCTCTCGCTCTCTCTCTCTCTCCCCCCCATCCATCCATCCATCCATCTTTAATATATTTAATTTACTAGTTAGTTTTGGAAGACACAAATTTATATTCTATTTATACACAAATACGGCTACTCTGTAACACAATGCTTTTTGTGTAACACTATTGGTTGAACAGAGTGAATGAATGAATGAATGAATGAATTTCAAAAATATTTTAAAACTATTCATGCAATCTTGAAGGAATTCCAAAGATACTTTAAAAACACATATGTATCTAAAGCACTGATCTTTTCCCTTGTTAGAACTCTGAAAACTGCTGATATTAGAGCAGGGAAAGGGTATTTGCATTTTAGTTGAAACACATACACATAAAAAGGAATGTATTTCATGTAATATTTTTGAGCACACACACACACAAAATTATCAACATATTCCAAAGTTTAAAAATATCTGAGGGTCACCTGGGTGGCTTAGTTGGTTAAGCATCTGACTCTTGATCTCAGCTTAGGTCTTGATACCAGGGTCATGAGTTCAAGCCCCATGTTGGGCTCCATGCTGAGCGTAGAGCTTAGTTTAAAATATACATATTTATATATTTTAAGAGAATTTCATTTCTTTAAAATTTGTTTTGATTATTTCTGTACTAGTAATGTATAAGTTATGCAGTTGAGGTTGTTTCATATGGTTTCTTTTTATACCAAGTTTTTACTTACTTATGAGTGCAATGATAGTGAGTTCCCAACAAAGCAAATGATCATATATGTGAACACTAATTTCTAGTATCAGAAAGGTTAGCTTGTATGTTTTAATTCTCCAATTGCCCTCAGAATAAAGTCCAATTTCTAAATGGAAAAATTCTTGAGTGGGAAATGAAATGTATAAGATATGAACACATAATGGTGCTTAAGTAATTTAAGCTATACATTTTTTCATATTTAAATCTCTTATTAATTCCAATGGGATTGGTATTTTTTATTTTAATCTCCAAGCATGAGATTAAGAATTTTAAACTATGCATAGGGGGATTCACTCATAATTAGCAGTTATAGCATTTGGTTTTTTTTCCTATGCTTTTTCCTTATGATTGGATATATCATAATTGTGTTTTATATTTACCTGTTTTAATAATAATTCAGAATATTTCATTCCTTAACTCTTGAAACTAATTGGTAGCAGCCCAGTAAATATTATGAGTCTTCACTTCTGTCTACTGTAGTATTAATCTTGGCAGTGGATTCAGAGACCATCAGTCATTTGTACAATTTAGTAATAAAATTCAAACACATTTGGTTGCTTTTCAAAATGTACCAGTGTGTTGCGATCATAATCTACATGCTAGGTTTACAGCTTTGTAAGTAGCACTTTCATGGAACTTTATGAAATTTAACAGAAGGATTTGATCACCATACAAATGGATATAAAAGTAAAGAACTACATGGGGCGCCTGGGTGGCTCAGTTGGTTAAGTGGCTGCCTTTGGCTCAGGTCATGATCCCATGGTCCTAGGATCAAGCCCCGCATCAGGTTCCTTGCTCAGCAGGGAGCCTGCTACTCCCCTGCTTGTGCTCACTCTCTCTCTCTCTCTCAAATAAATAAATAAAATCTTTAAAAAGACAGAAAGGAAGGAAGGACGGAAGGAAGGAAGGAAGGACGGATGAAAGAAAGAAAGAAAGAAAGAAAAAAGAAAGAAAAAAAGAAAGAAACTACCAATTTGCAATTTAAGGACGGGAGCTGGGCTGAAAATTTATCTTTCCTTGACAAATATTTCTGGAACTACAGCATAAATGCACAACATAACAAGGTTTCAGCATAAATGCTTAAGAAAGCAAATTTTAAGAGTGTTTACTTAAGTGCTAAAAATAGTTGGGGGAGGGCACCTGGGTGGAGCAGTCAGTTAAGTGTCCGACTCTTGATTTCTGCTCAGGTCATGATCTCAGGGTCGTGAGATCGAGCCCGGTGTCTGGCTCCACTCTGGGTATGAAGCCTGCTTAAGAGTCTCTCTCTCTCTCCCTTCTCCCCCCTCTGCCCCTCCCCACCCTGCTCACACACGCTCTCTCTCTCTAAAAAATAAAAAATAGGTAGTTATAAATAATAATCCTTCATATTAGTACACTAATCAAGTCCCTTTATCCCTTCTCCTAAAATATTATTTTGTAGGTTTTTTAAAAAATTTTATTTATTTATTTGACAGAGAGAGACACAGCAAGAGAGGGAACACAAGCAGAGGGGAGCAGTAGAAGGAGAGGGAGAAGCAGACTACCCACTGAGCAGGGAGCCCGATGCGGGGCTCGATCCCAGCACCTTGGGATCATGATCTGAGCTGAAGGCAGATGCCTAACGACTGAGCCACCCAGGCGGCCCTATTTTGTAGTTTTTACTTTTCTTCAATTCAGAAAATAATGAATGAAGCTTTAGTTAAAATTCATCCTCATCTAGTTGTCCAGCTTCATAGACACAAATCTTCAGCTTACTCAAGAATCAAAAAGAGGTTGAAAGACAACATAGCATAAACTAAATGCAGCTAGAACTTGTGAATGTGGGCCTTTTAATCTTTGGAGGACCACAACAAGCCATGGTGTTCGTAAAGTGTTTAATTATCTCTGGTAATTTTTATATCCTACCAAAAGATTATGCAAAAATTAAGCAAAGTATGGATTTTTTATAAATTGCATCCTCTATTTTTTCCCCACTTATACCAGTCTGGTTTGATTATATGAACACCTCTTATAGAGCAGTGTTCTCATTTATATTATGGCCAGTATCTCTCTTTGTAACAACTGAATGTCCAAAATATTTCCTTTACAAGTGTGGTTAGTCTCAGTGACTCCTGAGCTAGTCTGCGCCACCATCCGTGTGGTTTCTCCTGCCACATGAACATGAACACCAACTGCTAGATTGTGAAGCACTAGAGAAACTAAGTGTTGTTATGTCCCAGGTGCTGGGAAAACAGCTTGATTATGGTGATGATATTATGTGGTTTCCTGGAATCCACTTTTCATCCTAACTTTTTCTATTGTGTTCACTGCCATTTCATTAGTTGTCTGAGGGAACTATCAGTCTGTTTCTGGTAAGATATTCCTCTATCCATCAAAAAAGAACTGGAATTTTCCATCTCTGATTTTTTTCTAGTTTTACAAATGACCATTAATAAATTAATCTGATATTTTCCTGCCTCCTTTACTCCACTTATTTATATATTATTTTTTCCCAAATATTTATTAATGTCTATGGTCTTGACATCAAAAAGCCAAAATGTTGTGAAGAATTTTACTAATAATTAGATATTATTTAATGAGTCATTGCAGCTAACATGTTATATCTTGATTTTATATATGTGCCAGTTCCTAGGAAAATCTCATCTGCTATAACCACCAGAGTAATTAAGTTCCAAATCACCAATAACTGTCATTTTAATTAACACTTCCACAATTGTCACAATGTGTTTAGATACCTTGATAGCTATATTTTCTAAATATAAATATAAGGATAACAGTGAACCGAAAATTAAATAACCAGGTTGTGTTTATATTGAATTCATTTGTCCACTTTTACTCACATTTCAACATTATTAAACAACAAATAAATGAAACTAATGTAATGAAATAGCAGCTTTCTGAAATAATGGCATGAAAAGCTTAGAGCCAACAGTACAGTCTACCTTCTCTAGCCAAATCATATATGTTTTTAAAGTTGAAAAATAATATAACAATATATAAAAATCACAGATGAACTGGTCAGTTACATTGCTTTTAAACTTTTAATCTGAATTTCACTCATATCAGAAAATAAAAGTGTTTCATTTTTCATTGCTCCCATTGCTGTCAATATAACTAGACATCCCTTCTGAAGCATATACAAAGTTTTATAAAGATATTTATAGCAAAATGTTCTAAATTATTCATGTTCAAACACAATCATGTCTTCTTGAATTCTTTTGTTCAATCACTTATGCATTCAACAAATATTTGCTGGATTTCTGTTCATCTTTAAGGGGTTGCTTTAATTGCCAACTATATCATGGGTTATAGCTTCCTTAGTAAGGAGATCCACAATTCAGTGGCCCAAGTAAGAGAAAAGTTTATTTCCCTCACACATAATAAACATGGGCAAGTAGGTGGGCTCTGCTCCATGACACTATTTACGGATCCAGGCTACTGGAATGTTATCTCTCTTAGTTTAGACTGCTATAACAGAATACCATACATGGGGTGGCTTATAAACAGGAATTTATTTCCTACAGTCCTGGAGGCTGGAAGTCCCAGGTCAGGGTACCAGCGTGGTTGGGTTTTGGTGAAAACCCTCTTCTGGACTGCAGACTTCTGTCCTCTTGTATCCTCACATGGTAGAAAGAGAACAAGAGAGCTCTCTGGGGTCCCCTTTTTAAGGGCACTAATCTTATTCATAAGGGCTCCACCCTCATGATCTAATTACTTCCCAAAGTCCCCACCTCCTAATACCATCACATGCGGGGCAGTTAAGATTTCAACATATGGATTTGGGGAGACAAAAAGATGTAGTTTACCACACCATCACTGGCTCCAATCATTCATACTTCCAGCCAGTTACATAAAGGTTGAAAAGAAGCAGAGAACCCACCCTAAAATATAAGGGAAACTAGGAAATGTAGTCCTGAGGTGGTCAGTCTCTCTTATGGAAAAAAAAGACAAATGGATTTTGGAGGGGAACAACTAGAAGTCTTCTATGTCCAACCCTCTAGTCATACAAATACAAGTGAATACCCTTCTTCTCATTAAAACAAAGATGCTTACCTTCTACCCAACAGAGAAAATCCAAGTTCAATTCCAATTACTGCAACCAGCTCCAAATCCAGAATCTCTGGGAAATATACAGACCTATACATTAGGTCCTGATTCTTTGAAGTCTGGCAACCTATAAAATGATAAATAGATTATCTTTCCTGCTCTCAACTTTCTTCCCCATACATAATACCCAATATAAGGTGGTGGAAAAAGAAGAGAATCACAATAGAAACTTTCATTGAGAAACACACAGACAATAAAAATTATAAAATCTTGACAAGCAAAGACACCTAAACAACAACATTGAAATAATATTTTGGTTAGTGCATCAGGCAACCTTGGTTTTCTTTTATGGAGGTTATACCAGATTTACTAGAAGGTCTTATTTATCCTAATCAGTAAATGGTCTTATACCCATAGCCATACCTGAACTGAGTCAAGTATAGCATGCCCTCATTAGGGACTTCAAAATTTTACAGCATGCTTCCTGACTGTACATGTTCAGGGACATGAGGATTGTTTTAGGGATCATATATGGCAGTAAAGTCTAATGGGAAGAGATGAGGGCATTTTTGAACAACACTCATTATCTCTTCCCAATGGAATACAGAAACAGCTGAGTTCTCTAATCCTGTTAAGCCCCAAATTTCTGAACATTCTCTCATTTTAAATTATAGAACTGACACATAAATCAGGCAGAGATAATTTCTCTTAGCAAAGTTCTATTCACTTTTGTTTCTCCTGGAAAAATGGCCCATTCTTCTTTAAGTTCATGACTTTTGTAAACCTTTCTAAAAGCAGCAGGGTTATGAACAGCTGAGCTTTGTTCAGCTTTTTCGTGTAGTGTCAAAATATATGCAGCCCTATAACCTACTGTTCCAAGTTTTCACGGGCAACGGCATAACAAGGTTTATTTGCTTTCTACCTGACCATATTTTTTTCCTTGCACTCTCCACCCTCCCACTAAGCTAATGCCCAATATTTGGGGATTTTAATGGCAGGTCTACACCTCTACATACTCATTTCTTTGTTAGACTAAATTGTTGTAACAGAAAGATTCAAAGTTCAGTGGCTCAAATAAGATAAAAAAAAAAAAATTCTCACAACCATCCCTCAGGTTGGTAGTGATTTACAGTCAGTCTGCTCCAACATGATCATCTAGAAACAGAAGCTCCAGTGTTGCAGCCCACGGCTTCCTAAGGCACTGTCTTTCTTTGCATGGTACCTGCTAGATCATCACTTTGAGTGCATTCTACCAGCTGAGGAGGTGAGAGTGCACAAGTCCAAAACGAGGAGCTTGTCATTAAATCGGAAATGACCTCAAGGTTACCACCCTCACATGTGTGCACTTCCCACGTTTCCTGACTCAGTCACAGGGCGCATCTAGTTGTAAGGATAGATGAGGAATGTATCCATTCACTGGGCAGCTATCTGTCCACGCAAAATGTTTTCCTATGGAAGAAATGAGAAGTAATATTTGGACTAGCAAAGGTATGGACTATGAAAGAGTCCACTATGATTATTATCTATTATTTTGCATTATCCATTATTTTACAAAAGTCTTACATGTCCTACTTTCCCCTTTCCAGAGTAGCTAAAAGTTAATACTCCCTCTTGGTGTGTATGTATCATTTATGACCCACAATAACTGCAGTTGCTTCCTCATGGTCTCTCTCACTACTTTCTTCTTCCTGTCTCTTACATTCATCAATTACAATTAAAATTGAAATCCAGTGAGAAATGTAGTTATGCCACTAGATAGTGTTTGGACCTAGTGGTCTCCATACAGCACTTTGGGAAACACAAGCAGGCTTTTTCAGGGAAAAATTATTGATTGTGACAAAGGGAGAGAGAAGCTGCTGTTAATGTCCTCAGTTTCTCTTCATCCCTCTAAATGGGAATACTGCTTATTAAATCGTATTCTCATGACTGCCATTTCCTGATCACCCAGGGAATCAATGTAACAACTCTCAGGAATTTGCTACATATCAGTGAGGGTTCTCAATTAGGTTATATCACTTCTACTAAGCTAAGGATATGAAAGAAGAGATAAACATCCAGCCACTAGTCAATGGCCTTTGTCTCAGGGATGGGAAGAAAAACATATTGCCATGCATTTTTCCTACATAATTTGTGTATGAACATTCTGGGCAATGAAGATTGGGCTCAGTAATCTTTTTTTTTTATTATGTTATGTTAGTCACGATACATTACATCATTAGTTTTTGATGTAGTGTTCCATGATTCATTGTTTGCTTATAACACCCAGTGCTCCATGCAGTACGTGCCCTCCTTAATACCCATCACCAGGCTTACCCATCCCCCCAACCCCTCCACTCTAAAACCCTGTTTGTTTCTCAGAGTCCATAGTCTCTCATGGTTCGTCTCCCCCTCCAATTTCCCCACCTTCATTCTTCCCTCCTGCTATCTTTTTTTTTTTTTTTTAACATATATTGTATTATTTGTTTCAGAGGTACAGGTCTGTGATTCAATAGTCATACACAATTCACAGTGCTCACCATAGAACATACCCTCCCTAATGTCTATCACCCAGCCACCCCATTCCTCCCAGCCCCCACCATTCCAGCAACCCTCAGTTTGTTTCCTGAGATTAAGAATTCCTCATATCAGTGAGGTCATATGATACATGTCTTTCTCTGATTGACTTATTTTGCTCAGCATAATACCCTCCAGTTCCATCCACGTCGTTGCAAATGGCAAGATTTCATTCCTTTTGATGGCTGCATAATATTCCATTGTATATATATACCACATCTTCTTTATCCATTCATCTGTCGATGGACATCTTGGCTCTTTCCACAGTTTGGCTATTGTGGACATTGCTGCTATAAACATCGGGGTGCATGTACCTCTTCAGATCACTACATTTGTATCTTTGGGATAAATACCCAGTAGTGCAATTGCTGGGTCATACGGTAGCTCTATTTTCAACTTTTTGAGGAACCTCCATAACTCTTTTCCAGAGTGGCTGTATCAGCTTGCATTCCCACCAACAGTGTAGGAGGTTCCCCTTTCTTCACATCCCCGCCAACATCTGTCATTTCCTGACTTGTTAATTTTAGCCATTCTGACTGGTGTGAGGTGGTATCTCATTGAGGTTTTGATTTGGATTTCCCTGATACCGAGCGATGTTGAGCACTTTTTCATGTGTCTGTTGGCCATTTGGATGTCTTCTAGATAAGTGATACCATAAGACAAAACAACATTAGAATAATTGGGATCCCAGAAGAAAGAGAGACAGAGAGGCAGAAGGTATATTGGAGCAAATTATAGCAGAGAACTTCCCTAATTTGGGGAAGGAAACAGGCATCAAAATCCAGGAGGCACAGAGAAGCCCCCTCAAAATCAATAAAAATAGGTCAACACCCCGACATCTAATAGTAAAACTCGCAAGTCTCAGAGACAAAGAGAAAATCCTGAAAGCAGCTCGGGAGAAGAGATCTGTAACCTACAATGGTAGAAACATTAGATTGGCAACAGACCTATCCACAGAGACCTGGCAGGCCAGATAGGACTGGCATGATATATTCAGAGCACTAAATGAGAAAAATATGCAACCAAGAACATTAGATCCAGCTAGACTGTCATTGAAAATTGAAGGAGAGATAAAAAGCTTCCAGGACAAACAAAAACTAAAAGAATTTGCAAACAGGAAACCAGCCCTACAAGAAATATTGAAAGGGCTCAGTAATCTTTTTCTTTTATTTTTTCCAACTACTTTACCCTAAAATTGAATTAATGCATTATCAGTTGCCTCCCATCTTTTTCTTTTTTTTCCAACTACTTTACACTAAAATTGAATTAATGCATTATCAGTTGCCTCCCAGAAAGATAAAGAGGGCCAAACTTCTCTGTCTCTCTTTTTCACCTCTAATACATAGACTTGTATTTTCTTTTTTGCTTCTCTTTCCTTACTGTCAGGGAAATCTGAAGTGTTTAATATAATGAGACCTATGAGATTTCCCTGAGGGATAATGACAACCACAAAATTCTAGGCTTTTGTATCTTTTCTTTTAACCTAACCCTTTGGTATCTATGGCCCACCCTCTCAGTCCTTATACAATTATACAATTTTGGTATTTGATATTAAGCCATTTTCTCACCACACTTTTTAAGTATATAAAGTATAAGTATATAAGTAAAGTATAAGTATATAAGCTCTCATAAATTATCAAAGTGAATATATTAATATAAGTAGTTAATATTTATTCTGAGGACATCTCAGAAGCACCTGGAGTGGTTGAAGGAGCAGGAAGTGGTCAACTGTGTTAAACGGTGCTAATGTAAAATGAGGACCACGTCTTGACCACTAGATTTGAAATGTCAAGGTATGACAAGATCTGTGTCATTGGAGACAACAGCCTGATTGGACTGTCTTCAAAAACCTATATATGGCAAGAGAGGCAGTGAAAAGAGTGAACAGTTAGTTGCCTCTTTTCAAGAAATTTTGCCCGAAAGGGGCAGAGAAAGGGATAGTCATTAGAAGGAGATGTGGGGATGAGGGAGGACTTTTTTGTTATGAGAGATATATGAAATGTGTGGATGCTAATGAGAATGGTGCCTTAAAGGAAAAAACTGTTGGTGAAAGACAGAGTGATGAGAATTGTAGTAAGGGAACACGTGGCGTAACTTGGTAAGAAATGGAGGAGGGACACCTTCTTGTCAGTTATTGAAATGGGGAAGCATCTAGCAAAATATTAAATAAAAATAAATCGCTTATCTATTTGAGAAGGGCATGGACATGCTATGGAAGGGCTAGTGGGGAGTGTAAATATAATTTCAGTGTTGGAAGTGAAGATGAAATGGATGCATATTTCTTAAGGTAACCGAGTTAAAAGCCATACACAATTGACCAGATTGTCATCTTATATAGCACTTTTTCTTGGAAATAGATCTTTATAACTTCCCTCTTGACAACTTTTGAAGTATTATACTTGTGTTTTAAGGGAAATTTGATTTATAAAATTGGAGGTTAGAGATAAAGAAGTTCTGAGGTGGCATGAGAAAATCATAGCACTCCTTGTCAATAACCTGTATTTTTCTTCCTGAATATTTTTTTAGGATTGTGTTTGATGCCTAGAGGTTCTCGGGATATTACCTTAGCACACATTTTGCTTTCAAATTCCATATGAGTTTCTGGGTTGATTCCTCCTGATTACAGTAGCATTGATTGCTGTCTAAATCTGTTGCAGTGTCCCTGAATACTATGACTACGGTCATGGAGTAAGTGAGGATGCCTATGACAGCTACGGTAAGACCTTTTCTTTACTAAATCTATGAAATCAGAATATCCATCAGTCACTGACAACTCAGAAATTACTTCTAGCTTTCTACCTCTGGGTTTTACAGAAGTCCAAACTAAATTGATTTATGTAATTCAAGGGTGAGATCTGATGTACAAGAGCCAGTGCCAGAAACCTGGACAGATCAATTTTGATCAAAATTTCAAAAGCAATTAATCACAATCATAGATCATTTTCAACAGCAACAGTGAGCATTTTGAACAGTGTCTTACATGTTCCACTGTGTCCATTGTCTGACTCATTGATTTGACAACAATGCTGTGTCTTTCCTGCTGTAACAAAGATCATTAGAGTAATACACAGTTAAAATACTTTAAAACGTTTAAGGGCCGAAATTGTGGCTTTCAAGTTATTTTCTTATAGCTCTGAGAAGTGCCATATAATGCTTGGCATAAGAATTAATAGTCAAATAGCATGTCAGTCTATAAAATTAATTTCAAATATACACTGTTTAATTAAAATACTACTTAGAATTAATTGTAATTCAATTCAGTAAGATTTATTGAGTATCTGTGGCATATCCATACAGTATATCACTTTTGAAAGGTAGTTTCTCACTCCTTAAAATACATATGCAGTGTCACCGGCTGGCCACCTTGAAAAATAACATTTATTTAAATGTTTTCGGTCCCCAGTTCTTATTGAAATAATACCAAAGCCACTCCGTTTCTCTTTATGGGGAGCAGTAAAGAGATCATGAATGGTGCTTCTGTGTTCGGGGCTCCACATTATGCAGGTGCAGTGCTTTATAAGGATGAAAGGAAGGTCCAGACCTCAAGAGGAAAGGAGGAAGTGCACCCTCACTGAAACTAGTTACCTAATCAACTCACTTCTCCAGGTGGAATATCATGAGGAGTAGAAATAGGAGTAGAAAATAAAAATAGCAGAAGAATAAACCGCCCCCACAGTGATTGCCATCCATAAGCTACTTACTTACGTATATCTTCTCATTTATTTTTTATGATAAACTGAACTATTAAGTGTTTTTATCTCCATTTTATAATGAGGAAACTAAACAACAGAGGTTAAGTCAATATGAGAGTACAATTGTGGAACGCAGCTTCTGTTTTTATAGTCTCATCAGTGGTTGGAATGCTATCAGTTGGGGCTACCTCACATGAGGCACCTACCTATTATGGCTCTGGACTAAGCAATTTATCATGAGGATTAGAGATTATGGAAATAATCCTCATTAAACATTCTGTGTATATCTACATAATCGAATCCCCACTAGAATCATAGAGGGTACACACTCATATTGTCATCTGCACTTTACAAAGAAGGAACTGAGGCTCAGAGCTGTCAGCAACTTGCCTGAGTTAAACAATTCGCAAATGACAGAGTAAGAATGAATTCAAGCGCATCCGATTTTGTTGCTGGGAGTCGGGGCAGAGTTCAGTGGACCTAGAGAGAAAGAACAGGACCTGGTACTTTAAACCTGAGTTTATTTTAAAGGAAGGGTGTTGAACTTAGTGAGATTTCTCGAAATCCTGCCAGCTACTCTCCCACTAATCTAAGGGGATGAAGGTTTTCTAGAGTATTTTACAGGAAAAAATAAAAAATTAACCCAAGATGAGCACTAGGCTCACTCTCTCTCAGACTCCAGCTTCTCCACCACCAATCAAATGAACATAATCTCCCTGCTGTGAGAGAAGGGATATTCTCCAAAATAACTGAAATATGTTTTCAGAAATTATTTCACAGAAAAAATAAGCGATGGACAAGTTCGCACACGCCTGGCTCAGTTGCTGCAGCATTCTCTTAGTTCAAAGGCGAAATAAGTAAATCTGCATTGTTCCAAGCATATTCTTAATCGAATAGGAATCAAGGGGCACCTGGGTGGCTCTGTTGGTTAAGCGTCTGCCTTCAGCTAGGGTCATGATCGCAGGGTCCTGGGATCGAGTCCCACATAGGGTTCCCTGCTCAGTGGGGCGCCTGCTTCTCCCTCTGCCCTTCCCCCTGTTCATGCTTTCTCTCTCTCTCTCTCAAATAAATAATACAGTTTTTAAAAAAGGACAAATAGGAATCCAGCCACATGCCTTGTATGATTACTTAGGATGATAGGTAAATAAGACACAACACGGGCCTTTAATTCATTCAGTTGTGTGCATATAGGTATTTACAGGCTGTAGGAATATGATGGTGTACATGATAGACGGATTTTCCCTCCCCGGTTCCTGTCTATTGTTGAGAAACCTGTGGCTACATATAAAAAACTGTGCCAGCTTATAAACCATGTGATACAAGAGAAGGTCAGAGAACATTACTCGTGTAACATTTATTTAATGGCTAACATGTGCAAGCCATTGTTCTCAATCCTGGAGATACTGTGGTGAACAATCTCTTGAAACTCACATTACTATTTATAAATCACTTTTTAAAACTGGGATTTTCATTTGCAAAATACAGTCATTGCTTTTTACACTTGGCACAACAATTTGAGGAAAATCACCCCTATGAGCTTTACTTTATGGAATTACATGTACTAAAATTAATGGATGATATCTGACTGTGTAGCTGGTAATAAGAGATGAGTTTTCTGCTTCTAATTATTTTTTAAAATGTTATTACCATGTAAGGTAATAGGGAAAAGTGTGCGAATATAAACTATGGCTTTTCAGATCTTATAACGGACATCCAGGGACCATGGTCAGGAGAGCGGGGTCTACCTCTCTGACCTATGGGTCTTACATGATTCTTCTTGGTTCTTTGATTCTTCTGCTGCAACAAAGTCTACAGACAAACAACCGCTTTTATTTTAAAAGCTACGCCTGCCCATCAGCACTAGATTTCATTCTGGGTCAAATTACAATTTATCAATAAGTACTTCTCAGCACCCAGAAGCAGTTGACACATTATTTTAAATAAAGTAATGAGGAAAATGTCTGGACAGAGTAAGAAAGATATTACATAGGAATTTTTACATGATAACTTTTTTTAACCTATTTTATTAACTGAAATGTCAGCCAAATTGGCCATATTCTTAGTGTGGAAAGATTAGATACATATATGTGGCTAAAAATAGACTGGTCTTTAGGGCCATGATCTTTTCTTTGGCCACTAGGATCTGTTGCCATTTTCTGACATTACTGAACAAGCATTAATTCAAGAATTCAAGTCCAAAGCTGAGAAATAGTAAGTGCTCAGCATCATCATCTTGAAATTTAATTAACAAATTAAAATGCATTGTATACACTCAGATTTTGGTATCAGGTTATCATGTAGAGGGAGCTTGAAGTACAGGCTTCGTACTGATAGGCTGCTCATCCTATCATATGCAAATGAGCAGATGATGAAATTTAAATATGCATGTGGAGCAGTTATTTGAGGACCTACTCATCTCAAATACAGATTGATTTTTTTCATTAATTTTGCGTACCTCACATAGTAACTAGTATATTAACAAGCATCCATTTATAGCTTACCTTTAATGAACTGTGTACAATCTTTTAAATCAATAACATTTAAACCTTTCATCTCCACTTATTTGTTCAATTCCATTCTAAATTAGTAATTCCTCTCTGTTACATTTTGGTTGTATCCTGGGTAGAGATACTAAATCTCAATGGAATGACTGTATTTTTTATAAAACAAATAGCCCCAATTCTCAGTTTCCTGGCAACAACCCAGATTTGGACAGTAAGTGAAGAGGCTCACAATCGGTTGCCTCTCCTGCTCAGGTTGCTGGAAAGAATTGTGGGGCTAACAGGTATTAGGAAAGGAAGAAGGAATGCTCTTCAGGATAACTAGGTCCTGCATTCAAAAGACTCATGGATGGAATCTCTCTCTTAGGATTCCTTTAGAAATGGTTTGAAATAAACCACCAGAAGTAAAAATCCAGTCATTCAGTGTGATGCCTCACTCTGAATCATCATACATTGTGTTTTGTGTATCACTAGATTAAAATTGTATTTGTCTCTTTCAGACCCATAATTCATGTTGAAGTGACAGATATGTTGACCTCAAAGAAAATCATACATCCTTTTGGATGTCATCACAATTGGATTATTCAAGATATTTGCATACAATTTAATATTAAAGATTAAACTATTCTTTCTTGAAGTATTATAAATATAAAATTTTAACATTAAATCCTTTAAATAAATGCTAGTATTAAAATACAACATAAGTATATTATTTATTATATTAATATTTAATGTATTAATATTTATTAAACATTTCATTGATCTTTAATTATTATTAAGATTTAAATGTTAAGTTTCTGATAACTTGAATTTATTTTTAGAACATGAATATTGGACTTACAGGAATCCAAATCAGTTTCTTCATTTTAAAAATATTTCTTAATTTATCAGAGTCATTATAATTGTTTTGGGTAAGTCTGAATAGCTCATAATTCAATAAGGGTGCATTTTAAACACAGTCCATAGATCAGCTTGGCTAAGCAATGTTTCACATAGGAAACACCCTCTAAATTCTCTCTGAGACTGACAGCTAAGAATGGATGGCAATATTCTCTTCTCAGAGAAAAGAACTGTTTATTAAAATGTATTTAATGTACGAACTGAAGAGCTAATTATGCATCCATTCTTTAGTGGCATTTAAAATGACAGCTGTGTGGAAGCAAGGAGGATAATATTAATACACTGTCTTGAAATGAATGAAAGCAAAAAGAATTTTGTGCCATATTCTAGGGCATTTGAGTGCCTCACTTCAAGACGATTGCAGAACACAAAGCTCATTTTGTGTTCAGAGGCAGGAATGATTATTATCCCAGTATGAAAATAAGCCCTGCATTGATTAATCTGTGAAAACAGCAAAAGAAAATGAAGCTAGCTGCCAATCACGCCATCCATGTGATTCAAGAACAAAGTCTGTCCATTTTTAATAGTAAGTAGAAATATAAATTTGAGGAAATTGATTTTATAAATGAAGATAAATTTCTTAACATGGGCAAGAATTTACCATACATTTTAAAAACTCATGTATCTTAGGATGTTTTATTTTTCCTAGGATTTATTAATATTGAAGTTGTTACATGATAGGCTCCTGAGAAAAATATCACTGTGATTTATTCTACTGAGCTTTTAACATAGATTTTTAAACTTTATTTTTAAAGTTTTTTGTCCTTTATTATATAAAGGACTATATAAAATTATTAGACTTTATTAGTCCTTTATTTTAAAGGACTAATGAAATGGCACTTCTAAAGTATTTTAAAATTCACTTTTTTAAAAAAGATTTTATTTATTTATTTGAGAGGGAGAGAGCACAAGTGGAGGGGAGAGGCAGAGGGAGAAGCAGGTTCCCTGCTGAGGAGGGAGCCTGATGCAGGACTCCCAGGACCCAGAGATCATGACCTGAGCTGAAGGCAGACGCTTAACCAACTGAGACACCCAGGCGCCCCTAAAATTCACTTGTAAAATTAAGACATAGCTAACTTTCTGGTCTTTACTATTTCAGAAGTTGCAATGAGATGGATATCTAATTCAACTAATCTGTATAATAAATGTAGATTATGTTGCCTAGACAGACAATCAAAAAGATTAGTGCATTCATTACTACTCTATCGCTTCCACTGTAATAGATATATTACAGTTTCCACTCAGTTTTAGGCAAAACTGGAACCTGCTTTTCAATATTTCAGATCAGAGATTCTTAACCTTAATTACACATTTTAGAATCACCTGGTGAATCTTGAAAAAATACTAATATCCAGTTACCACTCAAGATCAGCTCCATCACAATCCTTGGAGATGAGAACTGGGGGCATCAGTTGAATAGCTTTCTGGGTGGTTCTTTTGGAAGCTAGAGTTGAGAATAAGTTTCAGATACACACATGGGAGCGTGATGAAAAGCAGCCTATGATTTTAATATGAATGATCAAAACAGCGCCAGGCACTTTCATTCTTTAAAGGCACCATACGAATTATGCACAGGCTACCTTTAGAACACTGGGTACTTTATAAGCAAATATTGTGTTCTAGGACCTGGCATTTTAAATTCACTTAAAAAATACATTTAAATAATGGAAAATAGAATTTGTCCCTTTTTTGAACAATTGTGTGCTGAACATTTAAATCTCAAACTTGACTTTGTCTAAAATTCACCCGACAAAGAGTTCACAAAAAATTACAGCTCATATGCACCTAACAGCTCTCTTGTTGAGACAATAAAACAAGCCATAGGAAGGTTCTTTTATCACTTTCTTTTCTGCTGAGTTAATGGTACAATCATTTTAACTGATGGGGAGGGAAGAGTTGAGTGATTTATTGTCAGAATCTTGAGGTGAACAAATCATGTACAAAAAAAGTAAATTCAATATGATAATGATTTACATTTAGAATATACAAAAATGAGCTATTTTTAAAACCAAAGTACAGAATATAAAATATAAAGCTGGGAAAACATTTTCTTGGCCACCTGGAAATAGACTAGCTAAGAAAAAATATAACCTGGAGGCATACCACCTTAGGGAGTCTTTATAAAATTTCCACAGTTTGGGGAGATTTTTATTTTTATTAATAGAGGGTATGAATTTGTAAAAGACTAAGATACACTGTCCTGAGATAAGTGTGCAACACATATTTATCAAATATGTCATAATTTATTGAATGATTCAATGGGAACTGATATATACAGATTGCTGAAAAAGTATGCCAGTTGAAAATGTAATTATGATTACTGATGACTAATATTGGTGTCTTTTTGTAAATTACCTAACCAAATGGGGACATTGTCAAACCTTTAGCTCTGCTGGTAACAAGATAGGCCAGGGGAGGGGGAGGATGGATCTAGAACACTTAGGTCAGTCTCTCTGGAGCCTGGCAACTGTGCAGGAAGGTTCCAGGAGACATCCCCTCGTGATCAGAGGAGTGCAGCAGCAGGTGACAGATGGATACCCCTGGAGGTTGTTGGCATTTGGAAATTCTAGCAGGGATAGGTCCAGTCACGGGCAAAGAGCTAAATTCAGGCTGCTGAGAAGACTGGGAGAGCAAACCGACTAGGGTGGGTGCCCAGAGTTAGCCCAAATGTTACAAGTGAGGGACACAACTCTCCACAAAACTGCCCTCACTTCACACTCCAGTCACAAGTTTGGGAGACTCTAGGCCACCCTTTCTTCTGACCAGCTGGTTACAAATTTGGAATTCCCACTACCCCCTCTGGTTTGATAATTTGTCAGAATGACTCACATAACTAAGGAAAGGGCTCTAACTTAGCAATTAATTATTAGAGCAAAAGGAAAGAAGGCAGCACCAGGCAGAGAGAGAAATAGATACATAGAGCAAGGTCTGGGAGAGCCCCAAACATAAAGCTTTCAAAATCTTCAGGGTGGCACTATCTTCCTGGCATACTGATGTGTAACAACACACAAGGTGTTGCCAAGCTCATGCAAACCTCAGTGCCCAGAGATTTATTATAGCTCCATTATGCAGCACGAATGACTGAATATCTCCAGACTCCTTTCTTTCTTCTCCAGATTCGGCTGGTGTCACGTTGTTAACGCCCAAACCCTCTAATCTCCTGGTTGTCATGACCAGCCTCCATCCCGAGTCATCTTATTGGCATGAACTACCAGGTGTGGTCAGAGGAACCCACCATGAATAACAAGACTTTCCCATTACTCCAGGAAATTCCAGAGTTTAGACGTTACCGCTCAGTAACTGGGGACAAAGCGTAGCCCAAATTTTTATTACACAGAGAGTGAGACGAGAGCACCAACCTGGGAAAGCAGGCAGACACATGCTGAGGCAAAAAGCACAGAGTCAGAGCTGGCCAAACAGCCAGGTTAACACTTTGCTGAGCTTAAAACCTGGTTTTCTGTAACTCCCATAACTTGGTGTTGGTCTAAGAATACACTCTGGGCTCATTTCTGTTCTCAAGTATAGAAATGACAAGTGTGTATGTGGGAGGGTGGGGGGGTAGTAAGGCAATCAAATAGCTACAAATTCAGTCTGTTTGTCTATGAAGCTACATCACCAAGCCTACCTCCTTCACTGAGTTGAAGGCATCATTGGAATTCTTGGAGAAGAGAATTATAAAATACCATTTTATATCATCATTCTTATTCTTCCATTAGTTCTCATAAAGTCCTTATGTATAAAAAAAAGTCTGTGGCTGAATTCTGCAGGCTTTTGATTGACTCCAGATTTTATTTGACAATTGTAGAATTATTTTTTAAATTCAAGTCAGAAAAGCTTCTGTATTGTGTCCAATTATCTATCATTCATCATTTTTTTTCCTGTACCTTCCATTTTGGAAATCCTTTCTCTAACTGGATTCTTTATCTCATTTTTACTTAGATAAGATCTTAACTCCAAAGCTAAGAAGATAGAAACCTACTTATTTTAAAATATCGAGAACCACTGGCCTTTATTATTCTATAGCTGCAAGATATTATACAGTAGAGTCAAGAATAAAATATAAGCTTAAATTTTAGTTACGTGTATAATTTGTCAGTTATTAATAAATGATAACTAGAAATGAAATGGTACAGAGTCATTATTAAATATGATAATGTGTAAAGTGTATAAGGTAGGGGCTAAAACAGAGTAGACAATATAAAAATTGTACCACCAGCAAGGGACAGGGTAATACACTAATCATAGCATATTTGAATTACAATGATTCTTCCTCACATTCCCAATCATAGTGGCTGCATCTGGGAACATAGAAACTAGTAAAATTCACTGGTTGCAAGCTAAACTACAATTGAATGCAATTCTTGGCACAGCCTCAAGTTTGTTGGGCATTTTTTTTTTATCTTCCTGGAGCTCACAATCAGAAATAGCAGTAATTCCAATAACTTAAGCTTAGCCACAGAAGATAAAATTGCGAAATCATGTAATGATTTGGAAATTAGGTATATACATGAAGTAAATTTGGAGATATTAAACAAGGGTATGTATAAGAATGGAGAAAGGTTAAGAAAAATGGCCCTAGAATTTCCATACCTAGACTAAAAAAAAGAAACTGGAAGATGATTTAATTCTCAGGTTATAAAACCCAGCCATGGCCATAGACCCATATTTCACTGAGGTGAATTAAAGTTACTAGAGACATGTCAAGTGCCAACTAGTTGAGCCACAGATGTATTTCAGAATTTTACCTTCAAAAGTGTCTACAGTTTTCCTCATTGTAGATGACTCATATATTTATCAAACTGTCTTCCTGAACTTACCCATGCATATTTTCAATCTGGACTACATTTTAAACATTCATATTTGTTGTTTATGTCAACAAATGGACTTTGAAGTCAGGTGTTATCTATCTGTTTCATGGTCCAGGCAGCCAATGGGAAATACCTATTTCGAAAGCCTCTTAGGGACCTCACCTAAGAAGCTCTTCAAAGACTAAAATGAATCTCATTGCTTTTGAGGAAAACGTTGGTATTCAGGACAAGTTCGCCAGGAGCCAGGAGAAGCTCTTAAGAAGTCCCAAAAGACTAAGCCCATCTCTGGTTTGTGGGATAACTACCAGAAATCATCATTATCATTCTTAAGATGAATCAAAATAAGTAATCAAAAAAACTAATCCATAAACATTTGCTAGTTAAGGAAAATGTAAGCTTTTTCTCAATATATTAAGCAAAATATATTAAGCATTTGCCAAAATATAACAGGTATCTAAAGTTTGGATCTTTTGTACTTGAAACCTTTAAGTGGTTCGTTCTACTGATTTCTTCTGCTAACTGGTCCATTTCCAAACAAAAACAAGATGACCTTCCTTTTGAGAAAAAGACTTTAAAATCTTAACTATACCAACACTCCTCCTATTTCAAGACCCAAGAAATTTTTTTCAGTGAATATTGTAGAATACTTGTGCTTCAGGTGATCACCAAAGTCATCAATTCTAAAATGAAGGCAGGGGTCAGATCCTGTTAGGCTCTGAGTGGAATTCCTTGCTAAGGAATTTGGACTTGAGCTTGAGTATGCTACAAGAGCAACTGAACAGACCTAATCAATTGTACTTTCTCTGGCTAGAAGGTGGAGTAGAGTAGGAGTGTATACACACACACACACACATATTAGGGAATATATACATGTATATATACATATACATGTATACACACACAGATATATGTATTTTATAATATATATAACATATGTATTACAGTATATAAATATATGATATACAATCGTGGAAAGTCACAAAAGATAACTAGAGAGCTGGGTACTCTGGGCAAAGATGAGAATGGCTTGCCATGGAATAGGGTTGGGAATGGATGGAAAGTAATGCATGAGTTAAATACAGATTAAGGAAGAAAAGGCAAAGTTTGATGACTGGTTAGATTGACTAGGCCAAGTGTTGTTGATGAGTAACAGGCAATGTAGGTAGTAGCTTCAGTCTCTGCAACACGAACCTTGGGAAGAGCATTAAGTAGTATGGAGAAAAAGATGAGTTTAGTTTTGGAAAAAGTTGACTATGAAACACCTGAGGAGATGCCCCACGGGCAGTTAGATATGCATGTCAGAAGCTCAGAATGGTCTCTGACAATTTAAATTTGTCATCAGCATGTAGCTTGCCACTTGCCAAAGAAGTCTTTCAGTAAGAAAGAGGAAGAACCAGAATTCAAATGCAGGCCTAGCTACAAGACCCCTGGGAGTCCTATTCCAAGTGAAGAGATCCGAGGGAAGGCTGTGGCTTCTTTTATGGGTACAAAATGAAGATGTAAAATATTTAAATAGAATTAATGTATTCAATAAATAATTACCAAGTGTCTGCCATGTGCATCATAAAATTCTAGAGTTGAGAATAACAGCCCTCTGTTATTCTCTAGATGGATTATTCCAAGTGTTACTTTTTTCTAACAGGGAATATCTAATTAAAAATTTGAAACAGTGATAAAAGCTAAAAATGCTTCCCAGAAACTGAATTTCCTGAGAGCGTAACTGTGGTGAACTCAAGGTTAACTCTTCTTGGAACAGAATTCACTATGTTCATCTGTGAAAACAGATGCTGGTCATCCATATTTCCCCTTCAATACTACAATATTTTACTCTCTGTATCTTAAAACAATAAACTGCAATTACTCATAGTGGCAATACAAACTGTGTAGATAAAATTGTTGAACCATTAGGTTCCAATGTTCCATTAATATTTAAAAATGCTCAGAACAGACAATCTTGCTTTCTACCTTAGATGAATGAACACTTAGATTTGCACCTTAACAAATTCAGTTCAAGCAGCCCACACTCTTGTTAACAAAATTAAAGCTACATTCTCACTCATTTAGCTAATTAATTGTTGTTGGAATCACCAGTTATTATATAATTCAAGGGAATTAGAATAAATGAAGTCCTATTTTCCAGGCAAGAAAAGGAAAAAGAGAGTGGGAGTCAGGATCTTCTTTCAGATGAAAGGAGTGATGGAAAATGGTAAGCCAATTACAGATAAAAATTCTGGGTCTTCTGGGGGCACCTGGGTGGTTCAGTTGGTTGAGCATCAACTCTTGATTTCAGCTCAGGTCATGATCTCAGTCTGTGAGATAGAGCCCTGTGTAGGGCTCCGTGCTCAGTGAGGAGTCTGCTTGAGATTCTCTCTCTCTGCCCCTCCTCACCTTCTAAAAAAAATAAATAAATAAATCTTTTAAAAAAATTCTGGGTCTTCCAAACAAACTTTCTGAGCCAAAATTTTCTCATCTTTAAAAGGAAGACGACATTGGCACCTATCTTGCAGCAAAATTGTATTTGCTAATAATACACATAAAATGCCTAGCACTGTGTTTGACCCTTGGAGGATGTGATGAGAGTGAATATCTTAACTTTTTAAAATAGGATAGGTATTTAAAAATTAAAGAAAACGGATATTGTCATAGTGAGTTACAACAACAGAACATCTAACCTAACATACTCTCTTTGGGAATAAATAGCAATAACACAACATCTAAGTATCAAAACGTGCTTTTAAATAGATTGATATTCCTTAGAGAGAGATCAGAAGTTTAACTGAGACCAACAGAGAGCCTGAGAGCCAGGAGAATTCTAATCAACTTTGTAAATGCTCTTACATGAGACACTAGTGGTTTGTAATAATAGAGATTAACTTAGGTTTCCTACTTTAGTTGTGGTGTCTGCATATTGGTTTACAGTATACCAAAAATAAATAGCATGAGTGCTCCCTTTTTGTTGTGGTGAGTTAAAAAACAATTTTTTTAGATTCTTTTTCAGACCTCAGATATATAAACAACTAGCTATGTAGGTCTAGCAAACTGTGAACATAAGATCTGCGCCCTCAATAATCTCTGTGACATCCTATATCCTTTCTAAACTGATTCCTAAAATTAATGTACCCTGAAGGTGGCATTTTAAACCTACATCTGGGAAGATAAACACTAAAAGTTTACTTTGCAGGTACTTAAATAATGCTGATGTGTCCCCAATTGGTACCTTGTCCTATGTTTCAATTTCCCCACCAAGAACCTCAATGTTTATAGTATCTCTGGAAGAATCAGAGAACACAGTTTTGCAACTTTAAATATCATCCAGATTTTTCTTTCCCACTCTGAATGCTCCCCAAAGTAGCTGGTCCCAGGGCAGGAGGGAGAGCACATTGAAAAATGCACACCACTTAATAGATCTGATTCTCCTGAAAGCGGAGTATTTGAGATGCAGAAGCTTTTGAAGTCACTAGAGTAACATCGAACACACAAGAAGAGTTACCTGGGTAATTTACATGCCTTTATCAAAGTAAGATGTTCCGCTATGATGCTTATTGGCATGTAAAGGAGATACACTTTATGGAATTCTGTAAAACTTGACTGAACTGGGGAAAAAAAACAGTCTAAGTAAAAAAAACAGGCGGAGTCATTTTTTAAAAGAAATATTAATATATTCCAAATACATGAAACACTATAACCTAAGTGCAAACAATGTGTTCCTGAATAAGAATTCTACTGTACTTATTTCACAGAATTGATTTCAAGATTCCTTTTAGTTAGTAACATCATCTATTTACATGTAGCTTACAAATATTTATGGTGTTCTTCCTATGTGTCTGCCACTAAAGGACTCTCCTCTCATAGATCTTAGGATTCAGTTTAAGAAACAAGACTGGATGATACAAAATAATTAACATAAGAAAGTCTTCAAAGAAAGTGAGTTCTCCGGGCACCTGGGTGGCTCAGTCGGTTAAGCAGCGGCCTTTGGCTCAGGTCATGATCCCAGAATCCTGGGATCCAGCCCCCTCATTGGGCTCCCTGCTCAGCGGAGAGCCTGCTTCTCTTTCTCCCACTCCCCCTGCTTGTGTTCCCTCTCTCGCTGTCTCTGTCAAATAAATAAATAAAATCTTTAAAAAATAAAAAAGTGCGTTCTCTTAAATAGGTTAAACAGTACCTGAATTTTTAGTTACAGTGTATATTTGCTCAGAAAATTACTTCCTTGAGATGATTAGATGTTAGAGCTCAATCCAAGTTCAGTTGAGTGATAGAAATTAGTAGTCCCGGGACGCCTGGGTGGCTCAGTCGTTAAGCATCTGCATTCGGCTCAGGTCATGATCTCAGGGTCCTGGGATCGAGTCCCACATCGGGCTCCTTGCTCAGTGAGGAGCCTGCTTCTCCCTCTCCCTCTGCTGCTCCCCCTCCTTGTGCTCTCTCTGACAAATAAATAAAAATCTTAAAAAAAAAATTAGTAGTCACCTCCTCTAGGCTTTCCCCAGCATTTTCTTCAAATATCAATTATAAATGTGTTGTAATCCATGAAATTTCATAGTGGTTTTTTTCCTGTGGTCTCTAAAAATTCCTGAAAGTATCCTTATACTCAGGGCTTAGTACAATGGCTAACATATGGGAGATCTTTAGTAAGACAAAAAATTATTTAATGAATGCTTTATTTCCCTCCTTATATCATATACTGTATGGTACATTAAAATCCGAATTGGGAAGCCTAGAAATGGTGGAAATTTGATCAAGTCACTGAAGCTGTTTCTCATATCTTCATTTCCTATTTCCAGATCCCCAATTCTGTAAACCATTCCAGTAATTCAACTTGGCAGATAGTTATTTTGCATATTCTCTGAGGAGTAATTTGTTACCTAATTTGCTATTTCACATCCACAGTCTAGCTGGTGCTTCTCATATGACAATGATCCTGATACTGAGAGAACCTTACATCCTTTATTAGTTTCCAAAGACAAAAAAAGATTACTTCTAAATTTCATTGTCTGTAATGATTTTTAAAATAACATCCTAGACCACAGCGTGGGAATAGAAACCACTGTCAGGGACTCCAAAATTTGTATGAATCCCTAAAATATTTTATTTTATTTTATTTATTTTATTTTTTTAGAGAAAGCAAGGTGGGGGGTGCAGAAGGAGAGGGAGAGAGAGAATCAAGCAGGCTCCACACACAGTGCGGAGCTGATGCAGGGCTCAATCTCACAACACAGAGATCGTGACCTGAGCCAAAATCAAGAGTCAGACACTTAACTGACTGAGCCACCCAGATGCCTCTCCCTAAAATATTTTAAATCCATCTTATCTGCTGAATAGTAGAGCTCAAAGAAGACAGGCAATTTCTTAGTCTATTCTTGGGGCTTTATACTTCAAATTTTAGAGAATTCCCATCATAAGGACCTTATAATGATTTGTCTCTACCTATGCTTGGGTCTTTCCCATGTGCGAGGTTCTATGATGGACTTACATTAGACTTACATTAGAATTTCTTTGGATTTCTTTTTTTTTTTAAGATTTTATTTATTTATTTGAGAGAGAGAGAATGAGAGACAGAGAGCATGAGAGGGAAGAGGGTCAGAGGGAGAAGCAGACCCCCTGCCGAGCAGGGAGCCCAATGCGGGACTCGATCCCAGGACTCCAGGATCATGACCTGAGCCGAAGGCAGTCGCTTAACCAACTGAGCCACCCAGGCACCCTTTCTTTGGATTTCTAAGAATCACTTCTATCTCTGATACTATGGTGGAGAAATCCAATGACAGGCAGTGAGGGGACTGACTGCCATATAAGGCTCAATGACCCTATATGATGATGAAGGAAAAACATCCATTGAGTCAGTATTCTCCAGTATAGATTCAGAGAAGATAACTTCACTGAAAGAAGCTGGCTTGTATTATCATGTGGTAATTGTAAACGTGTGACTACGTATAAACGTTCTGATATTAGGAAAAATATAGACCAAGGAAATTTGGCACAAATAGAAATAGTATCTCTCCTGATCTCAATTCACTATTATTATTGAGAACATGAATTAAGTGAAATAAATCCTTGACTCCTCTGTTAGCTGTAAGGAATCTTAGAAAAATCTACAACTTTCACGTGGGTAGGAATTAATTTTGTCTGCCTTTCTGGTTACAGTTTTCATAGACTAACAGTATTTCCCATTCCTAGCCTTCAGCAAGGAAGAAAGAACACAGTATGAATTTACATACAGAGAATTATAAGAGCACATTTTTGTGCAATGAAACATGCTTTTACACTTTTTTGTAATTGGAGTACACTATGATTGTTTTATGAAATCCAGTCATGAAATACTTTTGTTATTTAGCTAACTAACCTCTTGAATTTTAACTCTAAAATATATATTTCTAGTTATAAAGCTTTTAAAATTAATGCCAAGTGTCTTCAGCTCAAATATTACTGTTTCTAAGGTTGTCCTTGGAAGCTCTTCCTGCCTCATAGTTCCTCAATTTATTCACTCATCCTTTCGTTCGTGTAATCTTTCACTGTGTTCAACCTCTACTAGGCACTGAATTTTTTCCAGGCACTGAGAATACAGCAGAGAAGAGCAACCCTCCCCATTTTAGTGTTAGCCAAAAGTTAGGAAATGAAAGGTATTAGCCAATAAATTAGCTGCCCTAGAGCTTTAGATAAAGCCAAGTAAACCTAAATCAGTTGGTTCTTATTAAACACTTAATGTGCTACGGGGCAAGTCCCCAAGATTATGCCAGTTTAAAAGTTCTGACAAAACTGGGGTAGCTATGGCACCCTCTGCTGTCACTCTGTTCATGTTGTCTCACTGTTTTGCAGAAACCACCAAGCTTCTGAGAAAGGATCCAAGACTTCCATTCCCTGGGAAAACTTGAAACTTCTATTATCCCAGTTTCTAAATCCCATAGACTACAATCCGGGGATCTCTAATACTCTAGAACAGAATAAAGCAAAAAGTATTACATTCCTTTTGTTAAAAACACGAATAAAACGGGGTAGATTTTACCACCAGAAGACAAGGACATTGACATATTCTTGATTATTCATAGTCAAAGTGTAAAACTCGTATTACATAAGGCTGAGAAGGCACTTGCTAGTTTTGCAAGCAAAATCCGTTTTCCCTTCTAGCACATAAAAAAAAGTTTTATTTAATTCCAATCAAGTAAATACAAAGAATTATTTTCCATAATGTCTCTGCTGAGAAATTCTGGCAGTTTAGGGATAAAGTCCTGTCTTTAAGAGATCACATCAGAAAGACCAACATCCATAATCTCCAACCAAAAAAGACAACAAGATCTAGAGCAGGGGTCTGTAAATCTTTTCTGTAAAAGCCCAGACTATATATTTTAGGCTTTGCAGACAGGATGGTCTCTGTCACAATTACTCAACTCTGCCTTTATAGAGTAAAAACAGCCATAGACAATATGCAGATAAATAAGCATGCCTGCATTCCCTAAAACTTTATTTAAAAAAACAGCTAACCAATGTGGCTCACTGGCCTTAGTTTGCCAACCCCTGATCTAAGTAGATCTGTATTCTGAGAAAAGGCAATATTTCTTATTTTTATTTAAGTTCTCATTTCTATTTTATGTCCTATCAAATACTGAAATAAACTTAAGCATGTACCTTAAATAGTAGAAGAGATAAACTTTTCACTTATTATCAGATAATAATAGTAAAGAAGTTCTGATGGAGGATATCCCCATTTCAATGCTTTTTTTTCCTATGTTGATGGGATTTTAATATTTTTCTATATGGTACATCACTATCCTTTGCCTTATATATAGTATAGTGAGTACAATTTAAATTTTTATTATTGTTTTTCTTTAATCTTCCTGAACTATGTACAAAAATATTCTTAGGGGCACTTGAACTCTCCAGGGACACATGCCCTACCTACATCGTTGGCCTCAGTCTGCGGTTTCTTTCCAGTTGTACGTCCATTACCATCACTATCCTATGTATCAGCTATCAATGCCAATGTGTCTTTCTACTAATCTCTTTTTCTGTGTCCACACTAACTCTTATCAGAGTTCCATGCATGAAATCTGCTCTCAAACGAAAACTGAATTTGGATTGAAAGACCCAAATAACTTAGCTTCAGGAATTACATAAGAAGTTACCATAAACCCTATTATTAAGTCCCTGGCCCTTTGAAGGAGGGCTACATTCCTCTTCTGGGGTCACAGACTTTATAAAGGCTATTTTCCACAACACTCAAAAGCTTGTTGGCTTGTTTCTTGTGTGTGTTTTTTGTTTTTTTGTTTTGTTTTGTGTTTTGGCTAGGTTTCAGAACATTCAGCTTACTAGAAATCTGATTAACAGGTGAATGAGGACTTTTCCTAGTGTACAAATACCTCTTTATTTTGAAGGTATTTGTAAAAACTGATATGAGCATATTCTTTATTGATTTTACTGCTTAAACTTACTTTGTTCCATATCCTGCCATTCTCTCACTAACTTTGTCTAGGATAGTTTCGTGCAAGGATCTCACCCTGTACCATGGAAGAACCATCTAGGGGAGCACTGGAAAATAGCAAGCCCCAGGTCTCTTTTCTAATCATTATGTTTTGGAGACAGAGAACAGGCATTAGTCATTTTTGGTTTTGTTTTGTATTATTTTAAGATTCCCAGGTGATTCTCAAGTTAATCAAAGCCTAGGAACCACTGGATTCCTATATCCACTTTCTTTTAGAAGTCTGTAGAAAGGATAAAATGAGCAGTTTACGCTGATACCTCCTTCTCTTTTGTGGCACAGAAATTTTACACATCATAAATGTGGAATTATCCAAGGACTTTAACTTTCTCTTCTTTGAAGAATGTCCTGCAAGTTTAATTCCACATGACTGCATTTCAAAATATATACTTTTTTGATGACCTCACCATGTGGAAAATGTAGTAAGGCTTTAGCCATCAGTGTTGAGATCTTTTATTCTCTTTTCCTTGGTCAACTCCTGCGTCTTAAATGACTGTTTCTGGTAACTATGAAGCCACGTGAATGCTGCTGTCTTTCTCTTGTTCATAGCACCCGAAGAATGGGCCACAACCCGCTCCAGCCTGAAGGCACCACCACCAAGGTCAGCCCGAGGGGGATACAGGGAGCACCCCTATGGTAGATATTGAAGGTCCTTCTCACCTGTGACCTCACCTCAAAGACAATTCATAGCCTGTGGTCTCCACATAAACAGCAACAAGACAAGTAATAGTCCTTTTTTTTTTTCTATTCTAGGGATAACTGCTCATGATTTCTCCCGTATAGTTCTTGTATTCCCCCTTATACTGTTGGCGTGACATTGACACTAGTATTATTTTACAAAACGGACTAAAAAAGACATTGGCAAGCACTGTCTATAAACCATTCAGTAGGATGATATTCTCCTGGTTGTTTTTCATTGTTGTGTGTAACCTTTTTTTTTCTTTCTTTCTTTTTTCTTTTTTCTTTCTTTTTTTTTTTTTTAAGAAAGAGCATGGCTCTGTTAACAGATTTTGAGTCTCAATCAACTAGCAAAAACTTTGTTTAGGGTTGCTAAAAGACTGTAATATGATTTTTGAACTAGCTGATAATAAAGTTGTAGATAAGATGTTTTAACCTGTCTTTTAATATCTGTTAGTTAGATGAAGATGTTCGATATTAAGTTTGTAAATTTAATTTTAAATGCTGTTTTAATGGAGTTGAAAACAAGCAGCTACTGTATGTATGTAGCTAATCTTTTATTCTCTTTTCCTTGGTCACTGGAAAAAACACTGAATTTGTTCAGTGTTTTAACCTGTATTTGTTAAAAAAGAAAAAAACACACATAAAGTTCCATGTGTAAGCTACTCTAAATAGGAAACCACAATTTGTCAAATATGTTTGCCATAATTTGTCAATAAAGCTGAAAACTTTTGTAAAAACTAAATTTGGAATTACTTGTTTTCTAGCTTTAAATGCCTGCTTTATTTCTTCTTCAAGAGATGCCTAAAATGTTTTCTATTTAAAAATTACAAAAATGAACCCAAGCCTGTTTTAAGATATTTGTGTAATACTTAAAAAATGTATTAATAACTTATGGTTGTTAAATAATTTAAAAGTTAACAAACTAAACTGTTACATGAATCATGGTTAGTAAACACTAATGTACAACATGTTAATGGAAAAAAATGGATTTAGAATAATAAATGGATTTTAAACTATCCTCTAAGCTTTATCTTGCTAAACACAAATTCTGATTGACTTGTTTGCATTAGCATGTCTCTCGTGAGAAAGAGTAATGGAGTATAAAGAGGTAAGATTACCACTTACCACTGTCTAAATGCCTAGTTCTTCAACCTTTGAGTTTCCCCGCACATTAAATATCCCATCCAACATGTAAGCATCGCGTAGATTCACTTTATTGTTTTCACTCAAAGGAGTGCGTGGACTTCATTTGCGTAGTTTATAATAATTTGTTTTGACAAACAAATCATCAGTGTCACTGGCCAGTTGTTGCTATTCAACCTCAAAACTTTATTTGTAATTTTCAGTGCTAAATATCACCGCCCTTGAAGGCAGTTTAGAGGGCTGATATTTCTTTTGAGACTATCAGACTTGATGGCTGATGATTATTAAGGAAATATGTCGCAGGACTCAAAGGATGACTAAACGTTAAACAGGTAACACTAATAGTGACTCTGTAATTTTGCCTATGCAACAGTAATGTTAAATATTCTCAGTTATTAAGTTCCTGATAGTTAAAAAAGTAAACCTACAAAAACATAACAAATAGGTCTATAGGTTATTAAAACAACTAATTAACATTAACTAGAGGCACCAAAATTATTTTACAATATATAACCCTCAAGGCAATAAACAGAACTAAAATTAACAATAATAGTAATGCAACTCTTGCTAACATCAAACGTAAGCTAAATTTTGATGGAAAAAGAAAGCGAAAGACTTGATGGTAGGGATGAATGCCAAAACTGCTAATCTTTTAAATACAGTTTTTTTGTTTATGGTGGCTTTTGTCGATGTGATTGGTTTACTTTTTTGCTGCTAACCAGCTTAGGCGTATTGCTGTTCAGTTTTTGCAGCTGGAGTTGCATGCTAATAGTTTTACGAAGTGTGTGTCTGTCATCAATTAAAATTGTAAATGTTTGCCTTGCACACAATGCTGTTGAGTTATATTTAATTTTCTTTTTTTATTCTTTCTCACTATTTCAGGTATCCACAAGCAAAGAGCACATAAGTGAATAGCAGATGTGGTGGGCTAAGAAGGATAGAGGTAAGCTTATTTTTTTTGTCCTCTCCGAAACAGATCATCTTTACCAACACAGAGCTGTGGCAGCGAGCTGAAACACCAAATGCCACTTGTTGAGATACTGAAAAGGTTTAGATTGTTGTCAAGGAAGGGAGTTATTTTTATCTTCTTTGAAATGAAGTGACTAACTCAGTATTTACCTAGCAAGGATTTCTGAGCTTATTCAGAAGCTTATCATATGAAACGTGAATTAGTAGTTAATCTGCAGCCTTTTTCTTTGCTATGAATTACTATATATTACCTTTCCCTAATTGTACAAAGGAGGAGTATTCAAACTTTGATTCTGCAGTTTTAGGGAAAGAAATCACAACTGTTGGCGGAGATGGAGGAAGGGCAAAGGGAAGCCCCTAACTAACTGCTTGCCGACCCTTCGTCAGTGAGATATTTATTAACATTGACATTTATTTAGTCGAAGAAAATAACTAAACTTACCATTGTTTTCCCCAGTTATGCCACCGGACTTAGCGATAAACTTCTTGTTTCTCATCTGCCATTCTATTTGATTCAGCAAATATTCACTGAATTCAAAGCATTGTTGAAAATTGAGACTTCATTTCTGTACACAAGGAGTAGAAAACTTGAGCCAGTAAACTTCAGACCGAAAACAATGCAAGGGCAGTTCTGAAGCCCACAGACTAACCTGAAGCTCAGAGAATTGAAACGGCTTTGCCATGACATTTGAAATACGGGTGAAACCCGAAATTTCTCCTTCTGCACCTGGTCCTCTTTCTTTTTACTACACAAACATCGCGTAGCCTTCAATGAGTCCTATAGGAACAGTAGGAGAGAGCCTGGAGAGACCTTATGACTAGAGATAGGACAGAAACTGAGGGATCTACGGAATGAGAATAGTCTGTCTGTAGATGAGGAAGAGAGCGCCACCTAGTGAAGGGAATAGGTTGTGTCACTTCACAGAGTTCAAAAAGTTCAGCAAGTGTTTGAGAGGCACGCAGATCAGTGGGCCCTGCGGTCCAGCTTCATGAAGGCACAGAGTGGAAGCAAAGCCTGGAGAGGAATGGTCAAGTCAGGTGGCTGTCCTTGAGTGCTATGTCAAATTAATTTTTCAGATTTTATGTGAAAAATAAAAGGAAGCCACTTTAGGTTTGAAGTAAACAATCAGAGCTAAGGCAAGTATCCCAAGGAACCATGGCAATCCACACGTTTAGTCAATTTCGTAATTACTAACTTCATCTGGGAGAACTTTTCTAAAATTCAAGCTGTTAAAGTAACTATCTAAAACTGTGTGAGCTTCAACTAATCAAGCCCCTTTGTCAAGCCACAGAATCAAAGGTCAAAACTTACAAAGAATACAATTTGAAATTTTATTTATCAGTAACATTGCACATCTGATTTGACTCTTTAAAAATGTTACTGTTTTTATAAACCAAGGGGAGAAAGAATCTCTAATCCAGATGTCCTGCATATTATTCTCCTTTGAGCCTTTTCAAACAACAGGCTTGAACTTGTAAAGCAATGAAAGAGAAACCAGTCACTGTTACTATTTTGATATATTAATGAGTATGTTTTTGTGTCCACTGAAATTATTTTATTGTCACTGTTGTTGTTTTATCACACTGTGGCTTCCTCACCAGACTACATCTCTGAATGCATTAAGTCAGGGCGGGGTCTATCACAGCAGAAACAACAGTGCCGAGCAAGAGAAGAGAACATGCTTGGCTACTGAGTTAAAAATTTAAGAGTTTTTAAAGCTCAAAAATAACGATTTATGAGAAAGGGGATTTGAGTTTCAAAAGCCTGGATTTTAAGTAGGCTTTAATTAGGACATCAAGTTTATGTGTTAACAGTAGATTTAAAAGGCTCCAAACAATCAATCAGTCCATGACTCATCCACCTGCCTGCATACATTCTACAAGATAAATACTGCCCATGTGGAGAAGAAAGCTCAAGAGGCAGCAATATCTAAGATATTAGTTTAAGATATTAGCATGGCCTAGAGAATGGGTTCTGTATGCTGTATGAATTATCTGGTAAAAGCCTCAGGTAGGTTTGGAACACAGAAGGGACCTCTGTCTAGAGTAGAGCCTAGGGAGGCAGCAGACTTCACAGAGCTTCCCCACACCTGTGAATCCAGGTGCTATCCTGTAGAAGAACGTTTCTACAGACTGTTCCTCCATGTTGGCAAGAGTGGAGCAGCTGTGGCAGAAGCAAGCATGCGCCCAACTGTCTCAGCAGGAAGGAATGGCAGGGAGCAGTGGCATCAGCATGGACCGGCACTGAACAGGATGTGGAAAGGCGACAAGATCAGCTGCACTCTGACCAAACTCCAAAACTTAAATCCAACCCCGGGAAAAAGAGATGGGGCAAAAATCAATCCCTGAGTTGACAAAGCAACTCCTGACTCCTGACCAAAATCAATCCCTATTCAGCTGAGATTGTTTTTCTCTAACTGGCAGTCTGGGACCTAAGATTGAAATGAAGTTGAGGGACAGAAAAATATAATTACACATACACTTGCAGCTGTTGATTGCATAACTTTGTCTGACTCCTAAGATAGTCAGAAGGGAATACAGTAGGTTTCTCCGGCAATGGGGAATGAGAGTTTCTCTAAGTTAGTGGCCTTTCAGCAGAAACCTTTGATAGAATGCAAACTGTTCAGAGTGGCCCTAACTAACAGACACTCATTCGCCCCAAGGGTGCCTTCTTCTCTTGTCGGTATCAGACACTGATGCCAGGTCCCAACGTCATCCTGTCATGACATCATGTCTGCTCTCACTAGTTCTGAAGCGCTGGCTCCCAAAGATGGCTGTCAGGAGGCACCTTGCCAGTTAGAACCACTGATACACAAACATCCCCAAGTCTGACTTTCACCTCTACGAGTCCTACAAACGTGCATGGCAAATTAAGGTTTATAAATTACAGTGCATTCCTTGTAACTGCAGTTCGAAGTGATTCCTGTGTTTGTTCCAAGCATCTGTTCAGATAATGCTGTAATTCTTGGTACACTGATGATCCTGCGACAACTGTTGTTCACCAAAATACCAAAGGTAGCTAGCCTGGACACTAAACAAAGTATTTTAAACAGTACTCATGGCATTAATATGTAAGAAAGTCTTTGTGCCTGCTATTTGTCCAATAAAAAGTTTTACTACACGCAAGTATGATTAAATCAGAATCAATCTGATGCCACCTAAGAGACCAAAGAATGCTTTTAGGTCTTATTTGTAATATTTAGATCATTTTCACTTTCAGTATATTAATGGACTGAAGCCATTTAGCTTAATAACAACTGAAGCACTAACAGTTTTTAAATAAATGTGATACAGAATAACATATTAAAGGGTCCCATGAATTCTTCTAAGGGAAATCGTTTTTTTCAAGCTGTATTATTAAGACATTAATCTTGTGCCTTTAGTTCTTCACTTAAAAATAAATAGCCTGGCATTTTGAAAACCACAAATGTCCCTTAAACATGTAACCCTTTAACCATATAGGCTACTCTCATTATCTCTACAGCTCTTGGTTAACATAATATAGAAGTTTGTAGGTTTGTTTATTTTTTTAAGGGAATAGAGAATGGTGATCAGTAATCTGAGTTGGCTGAGCGTCAAGTATCAGTTTCAGTACCAAGAGACCACCTGTTTACAGAAAACTCCATCCACTCGCCACTCTTGAAGGAAGGTTTAATTTTTTACTGCAAAACATTCTGTAGTACACAACTGAAAACACCCAATTGTGTAATTTATAAAATGTATTTATGTTCAGTGTGAGGTTAGAGTATTAATAACAATAATAATAGTGGGGCCATGTGTTTTCTGAGCATACCTTCCAGGCAAGGTACTGTCATTTTCACACAAAAACTTACATGAAACATCTGCAACCCTTAAAGCAAGCTTGCAAATGCCTAACCCTGTCTTATAGAACAGGGGGTTGAAGTCCAGAGGTTTAACTAATGTCACACTACTAATACACAGAAAAGGCAATATTTAAAACAAAGTTTGATAACACACACATTTTCCAAAATGTTATGGTGATCCCCAACTTTTAATGAATTTAATTGAAAAGAGATTCTAAAATCTCAGCCTTAATATAATTTCTATTCTGTAGCAATATGATGAATATTGACCAAAAAAAAAAGATTATGATAAAATTTTTTAACTTGAATTGCATCTTTATTTTGACCTTTCCTCAAATTTGTCATTCTTTTAAAAATTCTGATTCCATCATAGAAAAATGTAGATGAAAAGCATCCCACATTTGTTGCAAAGTATGACTACTGTCTTTCGTAGAACAAATGAATTCATTGATAATCTAGATTCCATTTTGACATTTAAAAAAAACACATGATTAAATAAGCATGAAAGCAATTTCAGGCTTTTATTCTTCAATCTGTAAATCAGAACTCAGCTTTAAAGAATGAGAGTCAATTTCAAATCAGAAATACCTTTGTATGGTTCTTCACTACACAGTCATGTGTTAAGAACACAAGTGAAGGTATCACTCGATGTTAACTATTTTAAAACGAAGTATTTCCTGATGCCAGTATCATGTGCAGCATTTATCTGGACATTCTAGTTTCTTCTTAAAATATCTGAGTTAACAGTAAAATAGCTGTTCTTGTTGACAGGCAGGCACCAGTCCTCCATATTCAGCAGAAAGATTAATTTCCTAGTCTCTTTACATAGAATTTATTAATTGGTACTAGAAAGATCATTTACAGTAGGAGAATAAGGTCACTCTCCTTGATATGCTGTTTTATATCTCAGTCTCTTACACTTTATTGTCAGACAAACTGAGAAACCCAGAGAGGAAGCTGTGTGATTCATATACCACTGGATACCTCAACAACAGCCAGCTTATCTGCTTTTATTAAAAAAAAAAAAGTGAAGAGTGAGCCATCTTAAAAATTGGTAGTGAGCTTCTAAACACTAATTTAGTTCAAATTTCTGTTCCATCACGTTTCATACTCCGCAGTAGTATACAGTGAGTGATCTACTTATGAGAGAAATTTGGAGACTCTTAGATCCTCCTTGTAGAGCCTCTGGAAGCAAATGTCAGCACTGGGGACATAGGTTTCCTGTCACCTCAAAGCCTCTCAGGATGACTTCTATCAGTAGGAAAATGTTCCTTCCCCTTTGTCTCATTCTGCCCTAACACACACGTGGCATATGTCCTCTATTCTAGCCTCTTAGCCTGTCTTTTTTGACATTAGGACATTTTCAACTTCTCTCACACCATCTTGCCCCTCCCTTCCCAATGCCTTCTGTCATTTTTCCCAACTGCACACGGGTATCTGAGAAGACAAAAGAAGGGCAACTGATTATTACTGGGGAAAGAGCACTGTCCAATCATTCAACAGAGCCCCATGTTAAGAAATGTTTATTGTCTTCATTATGAAACCAGTACATGCCCACTGTAAACCAAAAAGTATGCCAAGAAAAAAATCACATTCAATTAAAGCAGACAAATAATGACCATTAACATTTATATATAACCTCCTATTCACGAAATCTTGAATTCTTAGCTCTAAAGAGGATGCAATAGGTGAGAAATGTCTTCAATTAGTCTAAGATCTCTATTTCAAAATATAAACTTTAATATTAGAAATAAATATACTTACGGAATTCACCGAGATCAGTGCATAATATCTGTGACTGGAATACAGCTAGTTTTATTTATTTATTTTTTTAAGATTTTATTTATTTGAGAGAGAACATGAGCAGGAGAAGGGGACAGAAGGGGAGGGGGAGGGGCACAGGAGAGAGAGAGAGAGAGAAGCAGATTCTCCACTGAGCAGGGAGCCAGACGAAGGGCTTGATCCCAGGACCCTGGAATCATGACCTGAGCCAAAGGCAGACGTTTAACCAACTGAGCCACCCAGGCGCCCCTGGAATAACACTAATTTTAAATGTATTTAAACAGGAAAGATTATATTTACATGTTGCATAAAGATCTTAATGGATTAATGCTGAATTTTTAAACTGTTTCTTTCAACGTGCCTGTTGGAGGTTTAAGAATATAAATTAATTTATTGTTCAGTATATAATTATTTAGAACTTATATTTAGAACATATCTGCTGCTTTAGGCTTTCTTATAAAGCAGTAATTTTTAAAATAAGTAATACCATAGTCCATCAGAGAAACTTCTCTGGAATCCTTTTATCATTGATAATCCCATACAAAATACAAATTGGTTTAACTTCTTAAAGACGTTTTTTCCATTTCTGGTAAGTAAATCATCCAGGTACAAATAATGGTGTCTTAGGATATGGCAGAATTGCCATGAATTGATTTTTTTTGAAGAGTTTTTTTAGTAAATATACACCCCCTTTTTTCTAGCCAAAAGTAATTCATACTCAGGGTTGAAAAACTTAGAATGTATAATACAAATATGTAATGTAAAAATCCCAAATCTATAATCCTAATCCTCAGAGACAACTCTGTTAATAGCTTGGTTGATATTCCTTCAGATTTTCTTTCTCTTCCTTTCCTTCTTTGCTTTCTCCATTCTTCAGCTGCTCGTTACTTATTTATTCATTTGAAATGGGATTCTGCCATATACCTGCATGCAATTTTAATTTTCATCAGTGAGCTGAATTTGGTTCTTTGTGAAAGAGTGAGCTCATACCTATTTCCACAAGGTTGATTTGTGTGGAGAATTAAAGTTGCATTATTTATACTATGAAACTTTAACCCATAGCAGATGCTCTACATTGTAAGCAAAACTACTTGAACCTGTGAAGCTTCCATTTTCTTATAGGTAAGAGGGGGATAATAATACCATCTCCTCATAAAATTGTGAGATATGGGGGCGCCTGGGTGGCTCAGTCGTTAAGCGTCTGCCTTCGGCTCAGGTCATGATCCCGGGGTCCTGGGATCGAGCCCCGCGTCAGGCTCCCTGCTTGGTGGGAGGCCTGCTTCTCCCTCTCCCACTCCCCCTGCTTGTGTTCCTGCTCTCGCTGTGTCTCTGTCAAATAAATAAAAATATTAAAAAAAAAATTGTGAGATATGTAAAGTCATACAGGTGTGGGTATGTCCTCCCCAAATTTAGTTAATTTTCTCCCCCAAATTATTTTTCCTTAACTAAAAATTTTAACTTTAAGACACCTTCATGCTGTGTATCAAATGTGTAAATAAAAGCTAGTTTAATCCAAAAAAAACCACCTTTCATTATCTAAATCAATTTGTAATTTAGATGTTTTTAAAATAATCTTTACCAAAATATTCAGCTAATGTGGCCTTAGATTACAGATGTGAAAATGCTCATCATTATATTCATAAGCAAACATATATACTGGGTATCTTCTTAACAGGTAATATAAAGTATGTTTATACATAAGAATCTTATAGTAATGTTGCACATCTATATTTCACATTGAAATAGTCAGAGGTAAGGGGCGCCTGGGTGGCTCAGTCGTTAAGCGTCTGCCTACGGCTCAGGTCATGATCCCAGGGTCCTGGGATCGAGCCCCACATCGGGCTCCCTGCTCGGCGGGAGGCCTGCTTCTCCATCTCCCACTCCCCCTGCTTGTGTTCCCTCTCTCGCTGTGTCTCTCTCTGTCAAATAAATAAATAAAATCTTAAAAAGAAAAAAAAGAAATAGAGGTAAAAATGAAAGTGAGACTAGTGATAATCTGGTACATTGTTTCAATAATAATAATAATAATAATAATAATAATAATAATATGAAGAAAGAGACCTTTGCAGTAAGGGAATGCATAAGACATGTCAAAAGCACAGTCTTAACTATTTTTAGGAATTACTTCAACTATTTTCTCAATAACTCTGTGAGGCAAGTTCTAGGGTATCCCCATTCTCTAAGTGAGCAATCTGGGCCTGAGAGAGAAGTAACCTCACCAAGGTCACATCACTGAGCAGTGGGGTGGACTCTAAACCCAAGCAGTCACAATCAGAGACCTCTTCCTTAACCCCCGCACTCGACTGTCCCCTCTGACTTTGATTGACAAATTTTGTAGTGAACTAAGTTTGAGAGGAAACCAAAATGCAGATGTATAATTTATTCTTCAAGATAGTAAAAAGGATTTAGAAGAAATTCTCTTATTATGAATGTTGCCAAGATTAAAGTCTGATGATAAATTTCTAAACACTTCTATATACATAAACCAAAATATTCAGAATATCTCTTTTCCCTGGGTTATCTAGAAAATGAGCCATGCATAATAACCCTAAACTCCATATATGTTGTCCCTGACCATATTTATTTGCCCATCTTACTTAAATAGAAGCCATGTGTATCTAGGTATAGAAGTTAGCCTTCATGGAGGTTGAGATATCCTAAATAACATAAAACTTCAATGAAAAGTGAAAATAAACTGGCAAAATATATTTCTAGAAGAATAGTAATGATTTCTTATTTGTTTACTAATGACATGTTCTATTGTATCGATTTGTCCCAATCTGTACAACTGCAAAAATAAAATGGAGTTTTCCTTTATCTATATATCAGTGATAAACACTAGTGAAATGTATTTTATATTTTATTATACTTAATAGTAGGACACCAGATGAAGGTGAACATAAGAACAAGAAAAAAAAAAAGATTTAGAAAGAACATGAGTGTAGTTAGAAGGCTGAGAGAGATCCATTAGAAGTGCTGAGATGAAACAGGTAGCAAGATGAAAAACGAGATAGACCACCCCTTATATCCTTTAGGGAATGTAATGTCCTGAGGTCTAAATATTTTCATAAATCACCAACATGTGCAACTTATCACATAAGGCAGTAACTTCAAAAATTAAAAATATGCCTTCCCTTTAGAACAAATACAGAACACTCCTCAATTGAATATATCTGGAATTTCTGTTATCTGTCTGTTATCTTCTATATCTGATTTGCATAAACCATTGCCCTTGCCCCTCACTTTCACCAGCAGATATTTTTTACCACTTTGGAAATGTTGAGTCAAGAACAAACATTTGCACCGGACACTTACAGTGTATGTTAATTCAAATTTGTGCTTTTAGAAAATTATGAATTAATTGCACATCATTTAACTTTAGAATCATTCAGAGATGTTATAAAATAGGAGTACTAAATCTATGCATTCCAAGGATATGCCAAAGTAATATTTATTACACTGCTTTATAATACTGACGTTTGAGAGAGACTGTCCTCCCATCTATTAAAAGTTTTATAGTTTCATATACTATATACTGTGAGTAAAAAATAGACGCTGTTGGAAGTATTCATTCCATAAATGTTCTCAAAAAGAATTTATTATTTGTTATATTTAGATTATTAGGAAGATGTCTAATGTGGGATTTTATAAAATGTTAATTACTAATAAGTAAAACTTGGTGATGAGTTGATTCGATTGCTCAGAGGTAATAATTCTCTCAGGATTTAAGTCCAAGGTGTTCATATATTTGAAGTAATAATCAAATGATTTATTGACTCCACATAGTTTTACATCGCTTATTCTATTCACTATATCACTCAAGGAAGCGCTTTAATTAGAAATATAGCCTGTGACTAAATGAGATAGGTTCAAAAGAAAGTGGTCTTATGACAATTTACAGCTAAAAAGTATTCGGTGGATGCAAACAGTCTGCTGACCTAAATACATTGCTAGCTATCACAGAAGAAAAAATGTCATCAAGCACAGCATCTTAGTTTAAAGATATTCAAGATATATTTGGGGAAAGAATACCCAGGCTTTACCTTTCTAATGGCAAAAATCTGAGCCCTCTTGGAAAGAAGCATCACGTTTGTTTTTTGTTTTGTTTTGTTTTGTTTTAACTTAGCTAGTATCCCAGACCAGACCGATGGGAGACATTTATCAAATATAATGAAGTGAATAAATATCTATCAATTAGCTCCCATCTATTTCTGATCTTATATTTCTTATGTGCTATTTATGATTATGTAAATTGTATTTATAGGTAAAATGCTAATAATGTATATGACATAAAGTTCACACATATGTATTTTTAATCATACCTATCTATTATGCCTTGATACTTTTAAAAACATTTACAATAATATTGTATTTATCACAACAGCTCCAAGAAGAAAGCAGGTCAAATTTTCTTAACCTCATTTTAAAGATAAGAAAACAAAATTTCACAGGGTTAAGAGGTTTGTCCAAAATTACATGAAGTCTAAATGGTGGGATTTGGGCTGAGACATTAACCTCTCCAAAATAACCACCTTGTTTTTGTAAATGATAGTGGCCAATAGGGAAGAAAGAACAATCAAGGCTGTATGGGAGAGAACATTGTTCATGTGCAGTAATTATTAAACATCTTATAATAAAACATATTCCCAAAGTATTGAGACTTACTTTTACCTATATCTAAACATTTACTCATAACCTTAATAATTAATATTTAAATGCTTCCTAAACACATGGCATAATATTGAATACTTTTTAAAAATAGCATATTGGTGTCAGATGCATATGAAATTACTCAAAATCGAGAGCCTAATGATTACAGAACTATACGCTGAGTTTGTAAAATCTAAATTAATAATTTTCTGATTTTAGCTGGAAGAGAATGGAATTGAAATTTATTAAAAGTGTAAAACACTAAGTAAGAAATTAATGGAAGCGTTCTAAACTTGATTTATAACATATCAAAACTGCAACTGCATTTCTCTAGCATCTCTGATTAAAAGAACTTCAAAAGAAAAGAAAATGGATTATCATTCTACCACTAGACAACAATTAGCATAACTTTGGCCATCATTTTTCTATTACTTACATTAGTCCTTCCATCTTAAAAAAAAAAAAAAAAGGACTATATGACTATTGGATAATTGAGATTTTAAATGCCCTGTGAGTTTCAAAATCTAATTTTGGCTCAATTTGCAAAGGCCAAAAAAAGTCACTGCAATTTCCTAATTTTAAACCAAGCACCCTGTTTTTGAGGAAAAGATCCCAGAAGGTTTGAGTCTACATTATACAGATCATCAGTTGATCTTGGTTTAATTTACTAAAAAATTTCATTTAGCAGTGCAATGATTTGGGCTTATTCCATAGAAGTGTAGTCCTCTGAAAGGATTCTGCTATTTGGTCCAATTTATCTCTGACCAACTTTATTGTTAAAGTACAACGCAAGGACCTAGGAATACCTATTTTGTGAACCCACTGTTGAATAAGTACATCAATAGATTTTACTGTTTTACAATTAAGTTGCTGTTTGCACTGTACAGAAAATATATAAAGCAGTATACTTAAGAGAGTCTTAGGCTTACTCAGTTCCAGGGCAAACCTCATCCCTGAATTTGACATGAGTTCCCGAATTCTTGCTCGTGTGGTGAGACAGCTGAATTGTACTATAACACTTCAGGTGCTGGTGTGCTCAAAACCTCACAGATTTCTAGCTAACTGCTGAGATTGACAAATGCACATTTTATTAAGCATATATGACTAATTAAAATATTAGGGCTTAATATATAAATAAGATACAGCACCTTAAGTTACAAGTAGTAAAATAAATACATGTATTGGATGATGAGATGATCCTTGCTGCCTCCCTTCCCCAGTGTAGAAGAAGGAGGGGTCTAGGAACGTAATATAAATGAGAGATGACTTTAACTATACCTATGATGTCCACACCAAAAAAAAAGGTAAGATACTGACATGCTACAGAGTATTTCTAGAGCATGCATTTATCTATAAAGAGAAATTATTTTATTATGATATTTGGTAAATATCTAAATGGACATTATTTCCTACTCTTCTGAGGCTGGATTTGTTTTTAGCAATGTTAAAATATACTATATATGCTTTATTTCATTGATTTTCTAATTAGGCTTCATTATTATTGCAGTAGAATTATACCTATTTCCCAAAATAACTTTGGTTGTTAACATTAATATATTGCAGCGGCATTCAATTTTATAGAAAGGACACATACCTCACTTCTCAAAGAATTTACATATATACCTAATATTTTTATTCTTAAAAGGACCATAGACAACATCAAAATGTAATTATTTAACTTATCAGACTACTGATTACTAAATATAGTAGTTGTTTTATTTATCTTTAATTGCCTTTAATGTACAAACATAAGAAAACAGAATTTGGTAGGGCGACTGGGTGGCTCAGTTGGTTGAGCCTTGATTTGGCTCAGGTCATGATCTCAGGGTCATAGGACTGAGCCCCATCTCAGGCTCCACGCTCAGCAGGGAGTCTGCTTGAGATTCTCTCTCCCTCTCCCTTTGCCACTCCCCCCCTTCCTATCTCTCTCTAAGTTAAATAAATAAATTTTTTTTTAAGAAAAAAGAAAACAGGATTTCGTAACAGAAATTTTAGGACAAGGCATAGTCTGTTAATTTGTAAATGACTATGTATTATGATGGAATTAAATTTCAAAATCAAATCACTGGAGCACAAAATAAGCTATGAATGATCTTTATGATTAAAAATATAAAAACAAAACAAAGTCTTGCCTATTTGTATAGAATACCAATTTCACATTCTTTAATTCTGGATATACTAGTTCCTTCAGAAGATATTCAGACCTTACCAGAACTTAAGTAAATGAATAAGATTCTTATTTCAAACTTTAATGGAATTTGCATAGATACTCTATTTTCTATGTCATCTATTTCCCAGCATCTAATTTTACTGATTAGGCAGTTTTGAAAGTTTATTTTCTTTTCTATTTTAAGACATGAAGTTTAGAAATAAGTATTATTTATTGAAGTGATAATCCATCCAAAATAGGATATTTGCCAAAATTAGCCAAAAAACTGCCAACTCTCAGTTCCACTTTGCATTTGTGGAGAATCTAAGCATTACTTATAAGTGATGTAATTCCTTTCATATCTCAAAATATACCCTTATAATGGACTTAACAGAAAAAATATACAACATAGAACACTTAAGTATCATCCAGTAGCTCTGATTACTTTTAACACCAATGATTTATATATTATTTTAACATAATGACACATAAGGCTTATTCCCAATATCCAATTTCCTTTAGTTTCCTCTACTCTAATTTTTGACATATAAAAATCAGCTATAACTAGGGAAACATACTATGTGGATTTTTAATTGGAAGTAATATTGAGGATTTATTGTCTCATTCCTAATCAGTTACTCTACCAAATGCCTACGCAACACATTCAGATTTTTGTCACATGTTAATTGCTCAGTAGCTTCAATATAGACTGGAAATGAATTTGAATATTAATTAGTATCTAATAATACGTAGACTCTGAAAAGGTATATCCAGTTAAGTTGTAATGAATTTGGTTTTAATATCAAGTAATGATACATTTAAAAATCATAAAAGTCAATTGCTCCGCTAAAATGTTTCTTAATATGCTGTAACAACACACAGCCACCTTAATTTATAACAAATAGTGAAACTGTAGTGCTAAACTAATCAAATTCAAATCAACTCAATTACATATGTTTCACTGAAACTGTTTAAAAAATGTAAAATGAACTAAAAAATTAAAGGCTCATTGCTTTATAATCAAAAGCAGTGAGATTTAAACTTCAACCAGGTGATAAGTTCATTTCTCAGTTGTGCTCTTAGTGGGAAGTTGTCAAGAACATCTGACATCTCTTAAACTTGCTATCTCATTTGTCCTGGTTTATGAACCTCATGTTGATATGCTGAACCACAAGACAGGAAGAAGAGGACAGCCACCATTCTATTAAAATATATATATCAGCATTTGCAAACACCATGTGTAGTGTTAAAGGATCTGTAATTTCCAAAGGAAATAGGCAGTATCTCTCATTTCCTCAGTTCTTGTTTGTTTGTTTGTTTTCTTTCTTTCTTTTTCCTGTGTCTAATGGTGCCCAACTAATTTGGAACAATAAGGAATACCATTAATTAACTGACCTAGTGTTGGAGACATCAGGACTCTTATCAGAAAGAAAAACAGTGAATGAAAAAAACAATACTATATCCAAATAAGTACAAAGGTCACAAATCATTTTTTCCTCACAAATTCAAAAGTGGCTATCTTTCAGTGAAAATATATTTTTGGTAATTTCACAAAACTTCTAGCAAAAGAGGGTGTTGAATTAATACATTTTAAGCAACTAATGCTTTCAGCTAAGTCTTTATATCAGGAAAGTAGAAATATTGGCAGGTAAAGAGTTACAAGTTAAGAAAGTACTTGAAATACAAAAGCTGAGCCTTTCTTAGTATAATAAACCAAGTCTCACTTTTGACTTACTCTGACCCGGTCACTTCTAATTCTAACCCTATTTTGATCTTCAATTTGAAAGCAGTAAGGCTCAAGCTACATAGAGCATTTCCTTCCAAAACTTTGATTTTTCTGTCATTCTTACAGGAAGGGAAAAGGTTTTTGAATATCAGTGTATGGTCTCTACTCCCTAGCTGATAGTTCGAGCTACTGTAAGAATCCTGCGAATTTTTTAATAGTAGTTGAGGTTCCATTAAACTTAGTTCTCAAATAGCTTCTTAGAGTTTATTCATCAAATAATTCAGGGTGTAAAAGTAGCACATAAACATTAATTGAACAGCCATTAAGCAGTATGACTGTTTGTTTTTGGTTGATGGAGGACATAAAGCTCCATCCCCTGTGGTGGAAAACAATTAGGTCTTAGGATGAACATGCCATTAAATACACTACTACCAGACTCGGACCCGTTTCACTTTACAGAATAGCAGGCAGCCGTAGTTAGAAGCCTGCCCAAGTTCTAGGAAGTCATATTTTTACTGTCATGACTTAGCTGCTTATAAATATTGTAGTGTGGCTCATGCCTTATGCTAATGGCAATGACTAATGGTTGTCAGTATCTTCATTCCATCTCATAAAAAACTTCCTCAGGAGAGACTGATCATAGCTAGAATGCTGCTTAAAGTTAAACTGTTTTTCTAAAACACAGAATATAAAAAGCACTTAAGTACAAGAGGTTGGATGGATAATTTATTTTGTTTTGAGTATGTGTGACAACAGCTACTGTTGTTAAATTTGCCATGACCTGAATTGATACACCATATGGGAATGCCTTAGAGATGCCTAAATGTGTGATTGCATAATGCTTTAAATTGCTCTGCTCAACTGGGACTATAGGTGAAGACGTATGATAGAGAAACCAAAAGATGGAATAAATCTGACACTGACTGGAGGTTCAGTGTTTTAAACAATGGAGGTGAGGCCCGCCATCTATTTGATTTCATTTATGCACTCTGCTTACAAGACAGATGCAGAACACTTCATTACGGCCCCAGAAAGAAATGCTTAAATGGATGAAGCAAATCTCTGCATCTGATAGAAGCTAAGTGGGATATTCAATGAATGTCAAACAAGTGAGAGACTTTTAGTTTTATTCTACATTGTGGCAGCACAGCAGTAATGTGCTGATTCTCACATGTGCACAGTTTCATGTGCCTTGCATCTTCAGAACTTAAGGTTATGAACTTCTGTATTACAGAATAAAATCAAAACAAAAATCAACTAATAATGGAATATATTTTGTTGAGGGATTGTGATGATATTCACATGATTTTTATCAAAATGCAGATGGGGGACAGAAAGTTCCTGAGGAGAGGAAAGGTCATCCACCATACATGATATATCTTTATGGAGCTTCTGTCTAAAGAGTTACCTTAGTCATCTTTCTTGACATCACCTTTTTGTCTTAGAGGGAAAGTTCAGTGTTGCCGGCAAGAAGGGCAATATATAGTGGGCGCCCAGTAAATGTCTGTAGAATGAAATGGGGTGTAACGGAACAGAGTGGGACAGAACAGGATAGATTAGGGACATGATTATGTGTTCCCTCCTAAAATTCTACTTTGTTCTAAAACAAAAGGAGAAATAAATGTATGGATGGATGGGTGGGCAGTGATATAGATGCTTCAAAATAGAAGTCTGTTTTCTTCTTCATGCACACTTTTATTAAAAAATAGTTTGTGGGGCTCCTGGCTGACTCCGTTGGAAGAGCATGCAACTCTTGATCTCAGGATTGTGAGTTCAAGCCCCCTGTTGGGTGTAGAGATTACTGACATAAATAGATAAACTTAAAAGATTTAAAATTAAAAATAACTTGTTTCAAGAGTATAAGTCACAGTGTATATATTTGTTTTAATGAGACATGAAATTGCATAAGAGATTTCAGAAAGTTTCTCTTGAAAGTAATTAAAATATATTTTTTTTATATTTAAGTGCACTTTCCGGGACCTAGTCAGAGAGACTTTAGAAATCTTCAGCTAAGTTACAAATACTATAGAAACATCACGCCTCCTATTTTGTCTCAAAGAAGCTTGGGAGAAGGCAGCAGCATTATCGTGCCCATGATGACTCTGACCTACACATACCATCTTTCCAAAGAAGAGTTCCATGTAAATTCTTCTGCACAATCTAACACAGACTTAGGAATTTGTTTTTAGCTAGAAAATACATTGTAGATAAGGTGACCATGCATCCTGGTTTATGCCTGTTGTCCCAGTGTATTTATTAAGAGTGCCACCTTCCACTCTCAGACATGTCCCAGTGCAGATGACCAATTATGGTAATCTTATCCATAAATAATAATAAAATGTTAATAATAATAAACTAACCTTTATTGGAAGCTTGTTATTTGCCTGAGGCTTTGAAATACTTTCATGTGTAATGAATTCTTCACAGTAACCCAATGAGGGAGCTATTTTATTTCCCCCACCATCTTACAGTTGAAGAAACACAGACGGAGAGATTGACTAGTGTGGTCTCCTCTCATAGTGGGCAAACCTGAAACCAGACAAAGGTCTGGCTCCTTAACAACATAGGTCAGAAGATGGTATACTATCTTCCTATTTGCTGGTTGATACGAGTGGCTTGGTCTTACTGAATACAGTCAAAGATTATCAATAGTTTTAATTTGTTATTCTTATTAGCTGTTATAAGACTGTATTTTTATAAGGAACATACATTTTAAGATGCAAAAAAAGAGCACTGAACTGAGCTAGGTTGTAGTTCAGGATATCACTATTACTATATTAATGACAATAACAATGATTTATTAAGTGACTAGTTTTTCTACTCAGGGCTTTCCCTGTGTTCTCTGACTCTTAAAATAGCTCTGTGAGGTAGAACGTTCCAATCCCACGAATGTGTACAGATTGCTTTAGCTACTAGCCTTAAATTGCCTCAGAGGTTAAAAGGAAGATCGAGGATCGTTTCATTTCAGCAGGCCTCCTAGCTCTGATATTCTCTGACTAAATAGATGTCTCTGGGAGTAACCGGTTATCAGGATATAAGGCATGAAATCTGGATGCTGAGGAAAATTCTTGGGGGTGAAGAGACTTCCCTAACATCTCATATATATAGTAGCTATTGTGCATTAAATGCTTACTAAGGGCCTGCACTTTATAAACTTTTTTCTATTGTTTTTCTCCTCACCATAGGCCAGATAAGAAGAGAATTTGGATTTGAACCAATGTAAGTTTAACTCCACTATGCTAGAATTAACATCGTTCTCTGAAACTCTCTAGGGATTGCCCTAATTCAGGAACCTTTCTGAAAACCAATATTAAATAAAGATGAATAAATAATATTTGCTTATAATCAATTTTGTTCCACCACTGTGTAAAAAATATACATAGAAAAGCAGATACGATAGTATTACATAGAGGTTGTTGAAAAGAAATCCCTTTTTCAAAAAAGAAGTGTAGAAATTCTTACTAGTGCAGAGGAGGTTCTGTGTGCTGCAGAGAACAAAGTAAATAGAAGTCTGTGCCTCTACCCAAAAGATGCTTAAGATTCACCTGGGGTTATAAGAATATAAATGTATGAATATGGAATATATGCTATTATAAAATGCCAAATCCTATAGTGTAATTTGAACAGTGGTTCTTAACTGGGAATGCATTGTATGTGGTGTGCTTTAAAAATACAAATGCGAGGACCATATTTGCATTGACTTAATAAGTTTCTGAGGTTAGAGCCTGGAAATGTGTATTTTCTAAACTCCACAGGTGATTCTGAAGTGACTATGAATAACAACCACTGATTAAAATATATGTGGAACATATTAATATGTTAATTATGCAGCTTTAAAAAGAAGAGGTTAATCTGGGCTGGGATTTTAAAAGACAGCTTCCCAGAAGAGGTGAGATTTGGATGAAAAGTCAGATATGGACAGAAGGTAGGTGAACCAGAATTTTTTTTTCTTTTACTCTTTAGCTCAAAACAAAATCTTGCTTTTAAAGTTTTTTTTTTTTTGCCTGCATTTTAGATTCCTATTGGATTAATTGGATAATAAAATTTATAACAATAAACACCTGAAAATGTTCCATTATCTTCTAGTATGAAACTCAGGTTTAAAGTCTTGCTTGAAAGCTTGTATATTATTGCTTGAAAGGCTAGTATATTATTATAGATTATATATTGATTATATATATATATAGAGAGAGAGAGAGAGGAAGATATATCTATATATGGATATATAGGTAGATAGAGATTATAGATTTTACTACTTATAATAAAGATTTTTTGTCACAATTAGTAAATGCAGTTTAGACTGCAAACTGCCAAGGATAAAATCTATATTTTATTCAAATTTGAATTCTTAAATCTTTATCATAGGGATTGGTGTCTAAAATATGCCTGACATATATTTGTTTGTTGAATGAATGAGACATTTAGATTTATCTGGTTTATTCATTCCACCTTGTGTGGGGGGGAGATTCCAATGGTCTCCATTTGAAGGATCAAGCATTTGATCTATGAAGGTTTTGGTTAGTTAGTTAAAATGTTTCTTGACCCAGAACCATAATCTGGCAAAGACTTTCAACAATTGTTATTTTATAAGAGTAAGCTTTTAGACTTTTTCTTTCCCAATAAAAAGATAGAAAAGGCAAAAGAGTTGCAGGCATCTTAACAGGGGGGGCATTTCCCATCCATGTTTGTGCCCAGCACAGCTGGTAAACCCCTCTTCTCAGACCAGTCTCTCCATGGAGGACAAAATCAAACCTTTAGTGGGAAGGAGAAAGCCTTTATAAGTAAGCTTTCCCAAGCTTTCTGCAGATCTGCTTTTTTTGTAGAATAGGCTTGTTTTGCCATTGTTTGGCTTGGGTTGTTAACAGTTTTAAAGGCATGACTGTCAGAAAGATCACTGAGAATCTTTATGTTGCTGCATTACATCTTCCCAGCACCAAACAAGCCAAGCTTCCTTAGCATTTTGTTGTTGTTGTTGTTGTAAAAAAAAAAAAAATGTCAGGAGATATTCATATTCCCCCCCGTGAAATTTTATAATACTTTTGGGACTAGTTTCATAGACAAGAAAAATAATAGGAAGAACAAAGAATAAACAGAAAACAAAACACAGATGAGAAAAGAATATGATGACAAGATGACAGAACGCTCTGAATTTATTATTCATATACGTGTTTTGGAGAATAAAGGGGGAAGTGGAAGGCATCACATGGTGTTTAGTTGTGGACATGTATTTGTAAAACATTTTTAACATGAGACAGCTATGACAATAAAGGCAGATACTTATTTTTGGTATTAGAGAAAGGACTGGTAGCATCCAGAAGAGGGAGCTTGGGCAGAAGCAACTGTCACAGAACAGGACGCCTGTCAGCTCAGCCTCAGTGCCACTCAAGGGAAGTCCTGATTGTCCATCCCCATTGTTCCTGGTTCAGCTGACGTGGCTCTAGGCTAGAGGGGCTTAAACAAATGGCCACTCTTCCTTAAAAGACTATTGGATGAATTCGACGTAACACACACATGGAATTCTTAGGTGGACCCAAACCCAAGACTTCCAGATTGTTAACTGGAATCTTAGTAACCGTATTGGCTGCAAAATAACCTAAGGAACTTTGGTTTGAAAAATGGCTGGTACCAAGCTCAAGGCATGTATCTACTGATCATCATATGAATAGCTGCACTTTTTCGGCCTCCCCTCTCCTCTCCCCAGATGCTACAGGAGCACCTCAGCCCAGACAAGCCTGATTATCATCAGCAAAAAACATTCCAACATAAACATGATTACAAAATTCATTATAAGCAGTGATTGAACACTGAACATATCTAAAACAGTTTAATTCATAATAAGTTGCATAAAACATCTGAAAATAAAATGAATTTGTGTTTTAAGAATATTTTAAGAGTAGATCATCACATCCGTGGCATACCTGTCATCCTGAGTACAACAGTGATTTTAATCAGTCACTGGTGTGCTAGAACCATAAGCCAATGAGATCCAAACATCCACATTTCTTCTCAGCTTAGCATTCAGGGACTTCATTTTGGTAGCCTGAAGTAGACCTGGTGGGACTACTCATACCATGAAAATTGTCAAGGGCTTTGTCTTAGTCTGGTCCATTCATGCTGTTATTTTTTTTTTTAATTTTATTTATTTTTGAGAGAGACAGAATGACACAGAGAGAGAAGGAGAGGGGTGAGGGTCAGAGGGAGAAGCAGGCTCTCTGCCGAGCAGGGAGCCCGATGCGGGACTCAATCCTGGGACTCCAGGATCATGACCTGAGCCGAAGGCAGTCGCTTAACCAACTGAGCCACCCAGGTGCCCCCATTCAGGCTGTTATTTTAAAAAATACCACAGAGCCAGTAGCTTTTAAACAACAGAAATTAATTCCTCACAGTTCCATAGGCTGGGAGTGTGAGATCGCGGGGTGGGGGGCAGGGAGCATGGCATGGTCTTGTGAGTGCCTTCCTCCAGGTTGCAGCCTTCTCCTTCTATCCTGCATGGCAGAAGGGCTAAAGAGCTCTGTGGAATCTCTTTTATGAGATCACTAATTCCATTCATTAAGGCTCCACCTTCATGACCTAATCATCTCCCAAAGGCCCCACCTTCTAATGCCATCAGCTGGGCGTGAGGATTCCAACATGAATTTTCGGGGGAGAGAGGCAGAACATTGAGACCACAGCATGCTACAAAGTAGGGCTTTTTTTTCTCTTTTGCAGAAAGGAAGTGAGCCAGTTTACCAGCACACCACTGAGCTACATGCACATTTTAGAAGAAGAAACCCAATATAAATATATGTCTGTAATTAAGAACACTGCTTATTAGGTATATATTTAAAGAAGACACTGCTTAAGAAAGACAGTATTTTGTTAGACTGCTAGGGCTAATTTCTCTTATTATGCCAGTTAACCTCCCTGTCTCTCTTAGTCCCTCTCTCCTTAAAATAAGAGTGGTGGGGGGTGGGAGGGATGGCGTGGCTGGGTGATAGACATTGGGGAGGGTATGTGCTATGGTGAGCGCTGTGAATTATATAAGACTGATGAATCACAGACCTGTACCTCTGAAACAATACATTATATGTTAAAAAAAAAAAAAAAAAAGATAGTAGGAAAGGAAAAATGAAGGGGGGAATTGGAGGGGTAAACGAACCATGAGAGACTATGGACTCTGAGAAACAAACTGAGGGTTCTAGAGGGGAGGGGGTGGGGGGATGGGTTAGCCTGGTGATGGGTATTAAAGAGGGCACGTTCTGCGTGGAGCACTGGGTGTTCTACGCAAACAATGAATCATGGAACACTACATCAAAAACCAATGATGGAATGTATGGTGATTAACATAACATAATAAAATAAAATAGAATAAAAAAAAGTTAAAAAAAAAGAATATAATAATACCTACTTCATAGGATTGTCCTGATGATTAAATGAGTTAATATATGTGATATACTTTTAAGGTGCCTGGCATAGGGAAGGTGCTCAATAAGTATTTTCTATTACTGTCAGCAGGAGATGAAACTATATGGTATTTTATAGTCTTCTCCTAAGAAACTGCCTATTTTCAGTGTTATTTTCCTTGTTGAGTTTTTTTTTTTTTTAAAGATTTTATTTATTTATTTGACAGAGGGAGACACAGCGAGAGAAGGAACAGAAGCAGGGGGAGTGGGAGAGGGAGAAGCAGGCCTCCCGCGGAGCAGGGAGCCCGATGCGGGGCTCGATCCCAGGACCCCAGGATCACGACCCGAGCCGAAGGTAGACGCTTAACGACTGAGCCACCCAGGCGCCCCCCTTGTTGAGCTTTTGTATCTTTTAGAAGCCCATACCTAACTTCCACAAGTTCTGTGAAGATCCGTTAGATGAAAGCATATCAAATCACTTTGAAATGCATCAAGTACTATGTAAATGAAAGGTGGAATAATTATGTTAAAGGCATCATCTTGCATTTTGTTTATATTGCATCTTTGAAATGAGCATCAGATTTTTCTCGGCAGTTACTGCTCCTACAGAAACAAACACAGATGGTGCCCAAACCTCCTACTGAATAGTTCTAGGCAATGGCATTTATCAAAATACTGCAGGTCACTAAATATGCGAAGACTCAAAACAAAACAAACCCCACATCTCAGTGTCAGGGCAGCATGGTAATTTAGGCAAATAAGCCTTTGTTTGATAATTCAAGGATCTTCTGATCTGTAGAATGTACTAGCACAACAAACAGAAAATCTTACATGTAGGCTAAGTTTTACAAAATAGGACATTAAAATGCAATTTTTTTTAGAGAAAAAAAATCAGTTTTCTTTACTGATGAGAGTTTCTAGCCAAATTAGAACTAATTTTGGGGGTGTGCATGCAGATGTTCTGATTTTACGTTGACCTTCTAGCCAAGCAAAGCAGAGAAAGAGAGGAAACATGTTTTAAAGATATGTTTCCTTCTACTCAAACCTTCTAAGAACCCCGTCTTTGGAGAGCAGGCTCCCTTCGTCAGTAAGATAGTCCTGGGCTTTCTATAACTAACTCTCTTGATGGGATCTTGGACTTGTTTGCCCTTGGATCCATTCCTTGCCCTCCCTCTGGCTCACTGGGGGTCAGGAAATTCTGACCCCTATGGCTTCCTTTCCTAGAGCGCAGTCTCAGGGGAGCTGTTGCTGGCTTCTGCCAATTGAACTTGGGAATGGGGACATTTGGAGGAGACAGGAGATTGGGAAGAAGGGAGCAGTCAGGGCACTTCTCTCAACACTGTTTGCCTCCTGCACCTTGTCAGGCAGCCGCTAGGTCTCTTCCATGCCCACCTCCTGCCGCTAAAGCCTGCCACGTGCCAGTTCTTACCTGGTAACCCATGGCTGCTGTGTTTCAGTACCCTCTTCATCCTGTGTCCCTCCAGCTAGGGTGGGTTATGGCTTGCTCCTGTCCCTAAATCTCCTGTCACCCCACTTTTCTCTGGTTGGCTTCTGTCTCTTTCATTACCTGTTTCGTGCTTTAATCAATTCCCTGCATCTGAATCCTCCATTTAACGAATATTCCTTGACTGGACCCTGACTGACCCAAGATCTAACATAGGCCATCTGCTCCCCTGAATTCTTAGGCAAGTAACACTGCACTCGTTAAAGGATGAGTCTACCTTGAGCCTGCGCTGGGCCATGTCCTAAGCTGGAGGCAGAGAAAAAGTATTTTTATTTGTTTCTGCTAACGATAGTGCCACAAGACTCCATTACACTGGTCAGCCTAATCTGACCCCTTCTTCAGGCCACACCCTTCAAATTCACCAATACGTGGTGGTTCTCACAAATGTTACTACACTTCTTAGAAAGTCACAAAGGATGCCAGCATCCCCAGATTGTTTCCACGTATACGAATGACATGATCGGAATGCAAGCAGTGAGCTGTTACCATTCTAAACTTCTGTCCCTCTGTTTTCTTTCATGAAAGGAAGTTTGGGCCCCAAAACAATTCCGTATCTTAAAATGGTTTTAGGCAGTTTAAATTAGTTCTGTGAATATCATCTCAATCCTAAAGTATCAAACTAGGGTTGTACATCCTGTGCATTTTTTTGAATTTTAAGTTATTATGTTATGTTAATCACCATACATTACATCATTAGTTTTTGATGTAGTGTTCCATGATTCATTGTTTGCGTATAACACTCAGTGCTCCATTCAATACGTGCCCTCTTTAATACCCGTCACCGGGCTAACCCATCCCCCCACCTCCCTCCCCTCTAGAACCCTCAGTTTGTTTCTCAGAGTCCATAGTCTCTCATGGTTCGTCTCCCCCTCCGATTTCCCCACCTTCATTTCTCTCTTCCTACTATCTTCTTTTTTTTTAAACATATAATGTATTATTTGTTTCAGGGGTACCGGTCTGTGATTGATCAGTCTTACACAATTCACATCGCTTACCAGAGCACATACCCTCCCCAGTGTCCATCACCCAGCCACCCCATCCCTCCCACCCCCCTCCATTCCAGCAACCCTCAGTTTGTTTCCTGAGATTAAGAATTCCTCATATCAGTGAGATCATATGATACATGTCTTTCTCTGATTGACTTATTTCGCTCAGCATAATACCCTCCAGTTCCATCCACGTCGTTGCAAATGGCAAGATTTCATTTTTTGATGGCTGCATAATATTCCATTGTATATATGTACCACATATTCTTTTTTAAACTTAGTTTGGACTCTGACATTGAAACATACCTTCATGCCGAGTTTCTAAAAAGAGTTTCTTATAAAGGTTTTTCACATTTTCCCCTATATCTCATCCTATTGTCCTGCTCTTGCTGCTCCCCCTTCCTGAAATGACTCTCTTGTCCTTCTATTTTCTTTTGTTGTGTTATCAATTCTAAATCAAATAACCATCTTTCCAGGAGTGTTCTCTAAACTTTCCTACTCGTCGTCCGGTGATGCTACCTGTCCCCTGTTTGTGTCCCCATACTGCATTCTATGAAATGTACCCATGTCTGTCTCTGTCTTGACTCAGTCGATAAGCTACAAAATGACAGAACTATGTTTACTTTTTGTAGTCCTGCTGCTCCATAACTTCCTTGGCACTGAGGGATTATTCAAAAAATATTTGTTAAATTGTTGCTGAACACTCTGAAAGTTCCGAGCCTCTCATGCTGGATGAAAATTAATTTTTGCATCATGGAATTAAAGATCTGTTTTGTTTTGCACACGGGATATTTTATTAACAAACACATAAGAGACATGGGTTATTTCACATGGTTATTTCAAATGCCTAGTGCTTGTGCCCTATGTATAGAAAACACTAAGTTTTATTAAGCAACATTGATAAATAGGGAAATAGGCACACAAGAGGGACAGTAGCACTGTAACAAGTTTAGAACAAAGCTTCTCAAATCTCTGCCTTGTTTATCATCCTTCAGCAGAAGTTGCATCTTCTGTGTTTGGCTTCCTAAATTTAAGCCCTTATTTTCAGTGTCCATCTAAACATATTCCTACTGCTTTCACCATCAATTAAGTAAATGACATGGCTCTAACTCATTTCCTTTGAAAAGGATGAGCTCAACCATGCTCTGTTTATTCCATTTATAATGGCTCTCCTTGCACATTTTGGTCCATTGCCTCCAGGGTCATTCCTCATGCATCTGTTTATTCTACCCAATTAGACTCAGATCTTTGTGGTCAGAGGTACTTTCCTTTTCTATCTCCTCACAGCATGGTCACAACATAGGCTTGTGAATTAAATGTCTTCTACATTTCACCAATATGTGTGCTAATCTTTTTAGTTCCTTGTCAAGTGACCATGTTGGTGGGTTCACTTCTGTGGTTACGGCCATGGGCATTTGGTGGTCCACACAGAACACAGCTCTGAGCTCTGCCATTATTCCAGATCAGAGAGTCTGTGGACAAGGCTGGGCAGTGCTGGGACTTCAAGACCCCCTCTGCCACTTTCCTTTAAAGCCAGGAATATCCTGAAGCTACTTCCCCCCAGGGACTCACTATAACCCTTCTAGTAGTTCCTACCGTTGATAACTGGTTCTCTGTCCTTGAACCTGTTCATTTCTGTCATAGCACTTAGGATAATTTATAACTATATACATATGTAAAGTACATGTAGAATAAGCACATAAAGTAAATAAGCAAGTTAAATGTATACAAATATGTAAAATATATAGTAAAGTATATGCATGTATAAGTAATATATACCAAAAAAACCCATATGTGTGAGTGTACATATATGTGTGTTTTATATTTTCATTTTCTCTTTCCCTCCACAGATTTTCTTCACCATGACTTGCTTCACCACTTAACACCCAAGCTTAACACAGAGCCTGGCACATAGTACATACTCAGAAATATCTGTTGAATAAGTAACACGGGAATGAATGAAGCTATGAGAGCAGAGAATTCTTTCCAACCTTCATCACATCAGCTCTTAGGTTGTACTGACCAAAAAGTGAAATGAGGAGAGAAACAGAAGTATAGAAAAGTAAAGGAGTCAATGTTCTTCTCTCTACTCCAAAACTTCATAGACTTACAATGTCTCCTCCCAGAAAGAGGTTCCCAGACTTCTCAGTTTGTTTTTATCTGGAGGGAAGAAAGAAGACAAGAAAGTCTTTTCTGTTCACTGTTGTTGGTGCTAATAAAAAATACAAACATTTCAGCAAAAAGTTAACAATTTCCAAATGGTGTAGCAAAAAAAAAAAAAAAAAATGAATTGGACATTCCTACATTTACTGTTGCAACCTTCTGTTTCTTCTCTATAAGCACAATCCTGGCATCCTACAGACACCCACTAAAAAGAAAGAGCCAGACAGCATTACGACAGTGAGCAGCAGAATATGAAAGCTGACAACAAGGACAGTGAGCCACACCTCCGGATTTCAAGTCCCGGCTCCACCGTTCCCTAACAGTGAGATCACAGGCAAGTAGGCAACCTTGCTTTGTTTCTGTAAAATGGAGATGATACTAATACCAAACTCACAGGACTTCTTACTGGATTGAAGAAGGTAGAACATGTAAAGCCCTTGGAATAATGCCTGGCACATAGTAAACACTCAGTAAACGCTCACTAATCATATTCTTATTCTTTGAATTACTGTTTTTGTGACCAATTCCAAATTAAGGCAGGTGTACTTCTATTACAGAATGGATAAATTCCCACTAAGACGGAGCAAGGGAAAAAAGAATGTACATATAAGTGACAGTAAGGGATAAAAGGGAGTATAGCCATAGATGCATTCGAAATGTAAAAGAGCACGGTAGAAAGTCAGAATTCTAAGATTTTGTTATGTCCTCTTGAGCAGTTTTTCTTTCATTCTTACTCCTGGTAGAAAGTGTTCCTTCATATACCTTTTACATATCAAATAATGAATTATTTTACCTTTCTTGGTCTAAAAATTTGGAGAAGAGCTGATCACAATCTACTTTTTAATAGCCCCCAGCCAAAGCAAAACAAAAACAAAACACCCCAGCCTTGCTAAGGAATCACAAGTGATTTACTTCAATGATTTCAAACTTGTCCATTTAAAGTCTATTTATATTCCCCATAGTTGTTTGAATTCCTTTACCTCATCAAGAAGGGCATTAAATTTTCCATGTTAACCATGTAACATAAACAATAACACCTTTAGTTCTTTAAAAAAAAAAAAAAAAAAGAGGAAAAAATCCTTCTCCACTTAACTGCACCTTTCCCTGCTTATTTGGGTTTTTTTTGTTCTTTTTTAAAGATTTATTTATTTGACAGAGAGAGACACAGCGAGAGAGGGAACACAAGCAGGGGGAGTGGGAGAGGGAGAAGCAGGCTTCCTGCCGAGCAGGGAGCCCAATGCGGGGCTCGATCCCAGGACCCTGGGATCATGACCTGAACTGAAGGCAGACGCTTAACAACTAAGCCACCCAAGCGCCCCAGCTTATTTGTTCTTTATGAAAGTATGAAATGTATTTCATTTAACAAATATTTATTTAGTTTCTATTATGTGCCAGGCACTATATTAGAAACTACATTTTTTTTTTTAAAGCAAAAAAAGCCAACAAAGATGCAGTGAACAAGACAAAGTTTCTGTTTTCATGAAGCCTAGAGTCTACTGGGTGATAGACATGAAGGAGGGCATGTGATGTAATGAGCACTGGGTGTTATATAAGACTGATGAATCACTGACCTCTACCTCTGAAACCATTAATACATTATATGTTAATTAGTTGAATTTAAATTTTAAAAATGGGGGAAAAAAGCCTAGAGTCTAGAGAGGGTTTGAAGCAATAAACAAAACACATACTATCTCAATTATAAATTTAGATCATTGTAGCCCCAGAAATAAGTGGAGAGCTTGAGGTAGAACGATGAGGTGGGTATAGGGGAGGGTGACAGCTGCATTAAGCCAATTACGGAAGGCCTAGCTGAGGAAGTGACATTTAAGCAATACCTAAAGGAAGAAAAAGAAAGCCATTCGAATTGCTGGGAGAGGAGCACATTTCATGCAGAAAGAATAGCAGTACAGAGGTTGTGGTGTGAAAACGAACATGCACAAGTCACTGGGTCTGTAAGTGAACACTGGTGAGCAGTGGGAGGGAATGGTGTGAGAAGAGCTAGGAAGGTGAGATCACACAGGGTTTTGAGATTGGGATGTTCTCAGTGCAACCCAGGCACTGTTAAAAGGTATATAAACAAGGAGCTAGTGTAAACAGGATCTATGTTTCAAAAGATAACTCTGGTTGCTGTATGGAGAATTTGTGTAAAAGGGACATCCGTAAAATAAGATAACCTAGCAGAGTATTAGAGTAATACAAACAAGAGAGATTTCCAGCTTAGACTGGAGAGTTGGCAATGGAGATGTAGAGAACTAAATATGAGAAATGCTTAGGAGGTAGAAATGACAAAGTTTGATTAATTAGATTGGAAACAGAGGAACCGTGTTCCTCCACACCTTTCATGTGTGGCTCTTAACTTTCTGCCTCAAATCAGGATGATAGCTCCATTTACTGAGAAGGAAAAACTGCAGAAGTACCAGGAGTTCTGTCTTGATCGGGTCAATTTCATGATACTTACATGACGCCCCAATGTAGATGTTAAGTACGCATTTGATTATATTGATGTGAAGCTCTTATATAAATGAGCCGAAGATGGCCCCTAGGTTATTTCTTTCTTCACTGCAGGCTGAGACCCATTAGCTCAAAAGCCCGCCAGAGACAAAATCAAATTTTTACACATCCATTTATTTTTTTTATTTTTTTATTTTTTTAAAGATTTTATTTATTTATTTGACAGAGAGAGACACAGCGAGAGAGGGAACAGAAGCAGGGGGAGTGGGAGAGGGAGAAGCAGGCTCCCCGCAGAGCAGGGAGCGATGCAGGGCTCGATCCCAGGACCCTGGGATCATGACCTGAGCCGAAGGCAGACGCCTAACAACTGAGTCACCCAGGCGCCCCCACATCCATTTATTTTTAAAATGGGCCAAACAAGCAGATTTTTATAGCCTTTTAGAGCCTGCCTATTTTGCATTATCCTGCAGAATCCCACCCTACATGGGCTAGCACTAGATAAGCCCCGGGCCATGGAGACTCCAAACCTAGGCCGCCCTTCTGTGCCTGCCAGGCTGCCGAGCCACAGCCACACTGCCTACACACAGAAGCTTCGTGCCAACCCCCCCCCCCCCCCCCACCCCGCCCCGCCAAGGAGATCCCTTGTCCTCCTCGCCTTCTGATTAGCAGCTCTGGGCCCTTGTCTGTGGACAGCCTTCTGCTGTGAGGGACGTTCCCAGAGAACCTATCAAAGCAGCTCCCTATTAAGTTTGTGTATGCTACTGCCACCTTGTGGTCATATCTTTTTCCTTCTCAGCCACAAAATACCTTGAACCTCCCCACTAAGGCTCAAAGGAAAGACCTGCCCTCAGATGTCTACCTGGAAGTAATTAACACAGAGATGGCCCTAAGGCCCTGGGGGTCAGTGACACGACTTCAGGAGGAGTCTACTGAAATAAGGCAGGAAGGCCCAGGACTAAATCTGAAATATCAGAATGTGAGATCTAGTGAAGAGGAAAAACATGCAAACAGAGCTACTTGGTTAATTCCTACTCATATTCTACACTCAGGCCAGAAACTGGCTCTTTTAAGACAAAACCCCGTCTCTTCCCTATTAGGCCAAGCTGTGTTAGAATGACCACCCTCTTCTCTGCTCCTGTGGTTTTTCTGTTATTGCTGTGCCACATATTATTGGTTATTATTTGTCCATCTCCCCATGAGGCTGACCTTGAGGCAGAACATGGTTCATCTCTAAGTTCCAGGGATCTACCACACCACCCGACGGGAAGTGCAAAATAAGGATTTTCAGAGTGACTAAAGGAATCAGTTGCACAGTCTGATGGTACTAGAATGAGTATAGGAAAGGCTAGGGCCGATAATGTGGTGGCAGAGAGCCTCAAGTGGCTAGGTAGGGAACACTTAGGACATCTTTTGGTTTCATGAAGATGGTATTACTGGCCACTCCTCTTTCTCATTATGAAGTCAGATTCCACTCTTACCCTATATAAAGACGTTGGGACACTGGGCTCACATGTGTTGCACCTCTATATGCATATGTATATGCGTGTATCTCTCTATGTAGAGGTAATGGAATAAATGAAAATATTTCAAATAGTTAGGCAGCTAATTTCATAAAAAGTCAAGATGGCATAATACTGAGGGCCTTTTTAAAGTATACCTTAAAATAATATTATACTAATTTGGTTTTGCTTCTTTATATGAAATTTAAAATAAAGAAAAAAAACGGCATGTTAGAGGTCAATTTGTATAAGAACTAAATATGAGTCACCTCTGAGACAATTTTCTATTCTTAATTGGAACCTCTTTTTGTGATTTCAGTGCTGTATCTTCTGATTCTCATTCAGAGGAGTAAGGCTGGTCCAAGAATGCTATGGATATATTAGATCATTGCTTCCATATATTTTTTACTAAGATACATGTTCATCATTCACAATTTGGCCTTTGAAAACAAAACAAAAAGTAGTATTAGAGAAGTCTGTGACCTCTACATCACAGCATTTAATGACTAAGGTAGAATAAGCATTCATAAATACTTCATAGCAAAAAATAAATAAATGAAATGCATAGAAGATGAGGGAAGCTAATTAAGTAATAGGCATTTATATCCACAAAAGGTCTCTAGACACATGGAAGTACAATATCTTCTACTTCCTTAACTATGAAACAGAATTAGTTGTAAGACATAATTAATGTAAGTTTTTCAGTATAAAAGATAAATAACCAGCAATTTTTTGGATATTGATTATGAGAAGCATCCTGATTTCCAAATTTAAAAAGTGTGACTTATAAATGTTTTCTAAAAACCCTGTGTGTCACAACTAAACTGAACTGAATTAATTTCTATGTCAGGGAGAAATGGTTAGCAAATGCTTTTAGAATTCAGTATTTAAGTTATGTAATTATCTATGATTATATATAACTGTAGATAATTACATATTAACTTACATAAACATTATGTTTTATTGACTTATTGATACCTGTTGGTGAAAATATTGACTGGGGTTGGTCCCTCCTTTGAGACATAAAATAACTAAAATTATAGACCTAAGTATGAATATCCCACACACCAATTTATTATTGTTGCTACTAGCAAACGTATTTTCATAATGTTTCAGCATTTATAGAATGCTTTCACAATCATTTCTCAGTGATCTTATTTTAACCTTAGATCCATAACAGTGGAGGTTCTAAAGATGATAGAGTTGTACATTTGAGTATATATATATATATATATATACTCATTTTCTACTTGTTTTTTCCTGATTAAAGTTAGATACAAAAGAGTCCAAATACCTAATAAATCTTTCTGATTGCATAGCTGATGAAGTGTGTTTTTTTGGAAGGTTAGGATGGGATTATGGTTGCCAAGAAACCTCAGGGACTTTTCTGAACATACACAAAAGCCAAATTACAAAGACCATATTCTTCACAACTCTGTAAGTTCAAGAAACCAGAACAACTATCTTCTTAATAATGGACAGATCAGTAATATGTATTGAGGCATCTTTTTATAATTCCCAAGTGCTTTACATTTGCATACCAAGAATAATGCCCATATAAATTTTTTTTTCTTATATAATAAATGGTCCTCCAGAGATGAGGAGTTTGTGTATTTTTTTTTTTAACCCATGAAAAGCAACACAGAAACAAAAAGGTAGTTGTCCTCTGGGGGACAGACACATACTGTGTATTCGTTTTTTGGCCCTGCCTACTTTTTTTAAATTTAGAAGGGCTCTCTAAACACAAACTATTGGGGTTTTTGTTTGTTTTTTTAAAGTTAATTTTTAAAAAATATTTTTAAAAAATATTTATTTATTTATTTTAGAGAGAATGAGAGAGCACGCGTGCGAGCAGGAGGAGAGGGAGAGAAAGAATCTCAAGCAGACTTCCCACTGAGCACGGAGCCCCACACAGGACCACCCCAAGATCAGGACCCTGAGATCACGACCTGAACTGAAACCAAGAGTCAGAACCTCAACCCACTGAGCCACCCTGGCACCCCTAAACACAAACTATTGTAATGCACATGGTGCTCTGAGAGTTTATTTAGTGTTCATTGTATAAAAACATACCTTTATTTACAGCACTGTGTGCTCATTTACATGCATTCCTGCAACTGGAAACTTCCAAAAGGAAAGGTTGACACTACTGGAAATATCAATGCTTTCTCACGGGCCTAGGGAATTGCCAAAATGATGCCATTACTGAGCAACTGAACGTGGTTCCAAGCACCTTGCAGGGACTGACTCATTTAATCCTCTCAGCAACCTTATGAATAGGTGTTATGCTATGCCTGTTTTACAAAAAAGGAGATTGAGGCTCAGAGATTTTAAATAACTTTCCATAATCATACAACTTGTAGATGTTAAACTGAGTAAAAACACAAGAAACTGTTCAAGGCACACACAAAAAAAATGTGTGTTTACTGAAAGAACTATAAGGGATGCTACCATCATCATAATCATCACCTAAATAGCACAGTTTTATTTACATGGGAAATTAGAGTATTACCAGAAGTTATATAAAGAAAATAATGGTGATCCATTATCAAATGAGTTGGGAATGTAAACATTTTTTTTCCTAACAAATGTTTTCCCAACGCATTTGACCACCCATCTCACCTCCACAGCTTTCCACATACAACTGCATTCCAGGAAATGCTATGCTATATCCTAAGGCTATCTCCCAGGCCAGAGCCCCATGGACTACTCCAATATATTTCCTTCAAGAATTCTTTCCTGTCTCCCTCATCCCCAGAATAAATTTCTTTTCTAAAATTTTGAAATTTCTGATATACAGTGGTAGTTAGTTGATATTTATGATATAAGCTCTAATGAGGGAATTTTTTTAAACTAATATATATACACACACACACACACACACGTATGTCTATATGTATACAGATCAGAACACACACACACACACACACATACACACCAGAATTTACACATTCAAATGAGCTCTCTTTTAAGTGGCCACCATGGGGAGCTATGCATCACCCAAATAATTTTTTAAATTCCTTTTGGGAATTGGTTTTAAAGAACTACATCTAAAGGGATGCCTGAGTGGCTCAGTCAGTTAAGCATCTGCCTTCGGCCCAGGTATCCACATGATAGTCTCATCCTTTCAGAATTGAAGAATTTCTAGAAAGAATCAAAACTTTTTGGAACAAACTGAAATTGAGACTATCAAGTAATGAAATTGATTTTCTTGCAAGGCTTAGAAATTGGTTCTGAGAACAATTACAAAAGTAGATTAGAACATATATGTTAGAATATGATGGTATTGCTTAAATAGTCACATAGGCTGATTGACATTCCTGCTCTGGGGAAGCAAATGCAACTTGTTACATTATGTGAGGGGTTATATATTTAAATGCCTTCAAACAAATTAAATATATGAAATCCTTGGGTATATAAGACAATAAGGTAATAAAGGAAATAATGAAAATAAGAAAGTGAGTGTCCCACCTTGCAGAATAAAAATAAAAAATAAAAAAGGTCACTGCAAAAAAAACCCCCCCAAAACAAAAGAAAACCTCCTGTTATTGAAGTAAAGGATAAGTAAAGGAAGTTATCTTCTGTTTGAGTCTTTTTTTTTTAATCTCTCGAGGTGTCCTTTCAGTTATATCTGCTAAACCCTAGGGCTTCCCAGGCATAATAATAGAAAAGTGACTAGGTTTCACTGCAAGCAGACCTGGTTTTGAATCAGATAGACCATGTACAGATAAGTTACCCAATCTCTCCAAGTCTCAATTTTCTCATCTAGACAGTTATTAAACTGAGAAGATTAAATGTGACAATGCAAAGATGCCCTTAGCCTATGCCTGGGATAGCCTCAAGTAAACGGTGATAATTTATTTGATAATTAGAATTTAAACACCATAATGTTTAAACATGTGAAAACATGCTTTGCCTTGATTTCTATCTTGGCATAGAATTTTTAGTATTCCTTCTACCAGCTCTTTAATCAATATTTACTAACCATATCCTAAGCACAGACCACTGTGCCAGAGACTAGGGATACAAAGGTGAAATGAGTAAGTTGTGTTCTCAAAAGCTTATGATTGGAGAAATGAAACTCATACCAGGTTATAATACCAGTGAGAGGAAATAGTCCACGAAAGATATACATGAAGAGCTGTAGAACCTTAGGGAGAAAGAGACAGATTCTGACAGATAGGAAAGACTTTAGTGCTACAGGATGATGAAAGAAGAATTGGAAGGTCTCAAGGAGAAATGTATGGAAAGAGAGGCTGTAAATAATTAGAACATTAATAAGCCAAAGAATGGAGACCCAACAGTATAGAGTATTTTCAGGGAAGTACAATTAGTTCTGTTGATTTATGGTTTCAAGTGCTTAAAATAAGTCACACTGAGAATGTAAACTCCAGACAGATTGGTGAGGCCTGAAATGCTGAGTGAACAAAAATGGACTTTTATTTAATAAGCAATGGTAAGCCACTGCAAGTTTTTGAACATGGGATTGGTATGATAAGTGCCATATTTTAGGAAGCCTAATCTGGAACTATCCAATAGTGTGTGTTGAAGAGGAAAAGATTAGAAGCAAAAAGACCACCAGGAAAGATGTTGAAGTAACCCACAGGAAAAGGGAGGTACACTACTGTCAATAGAAAGAAGGGCACAGGGGCATCTGGGTGGCTCAGTCGGTTGAGTGCCTGCCTTCGGCTCAGGTCATGATCCCAGGGTCCTGGGATCAAGTCCCGCATCGGGCTCCCTGATCAGTGGGGAGTCTGCTTCTCCCTCTCCCTCTGCCCCTCCTCATGTGTTCTCTCTTTTGCTCACTGTCTCTCAAATAAATAAATAAAATCTTTAAAAATAAAGAAAGAAAGAAGGGCATAATGGTGATTGAAAGCTGGGAGGGTGAAGGACTTTTTGGAAGTTGTGTTTCTTTATCAAGCACAAGACTATAACTTAGATTTTATGCTTTGGGAGTGGTTTGGGGTATGCTTTTGGAGATAACCAAAGTTGGCAGCTTTGGATCTTCACCTGAAGGAGTTGTAAGAGGAACCTGTCCAGGAAAGTGGCAACAAAGATACAAAGACAAGAATGAGTATGTGCGAAAGACTTGACAATAAGGAAGTCCAGTCTTCAAATCACAAATTCATCTGTGTTCTGTCTTTGCCATCTTTCTTTAGCATTTACTACTTGGTAATGTCCATAGCTTCTGTATTAACTTACCTGATCCCTGGTATGTCTATTAAAGAAAAATTTTCTTCATATCATTTCTCTTCCATGACATTAAGGATGAGTGGATGCAGCTCAGCTAGCAAAGATAAAAAATTATTCTTTGCTTTTTACAGGGCTGTTGGTCATTCTCGGGATAAGAGAGTAAGTCATTTGGGGTCAGTGGCTGGCTATTAGGTTGACACTAACCTCCTTCAAGCCAGACAGTTATGAATAATAAAAAGAGGGTCCTTAAAGAAGAGCAAAAAGCCAGACTGACTCACTAAGCATCCAGTAGTCTTCTGTACCATACAAAGGAGTAGGACATTGTGCAATTAATGCAATATTTTCACATGGTGAATTGGCTCCTAAGTGTTGGGCTAAACATTGTATAATGAAATTTTATCCAAGTCACTGGAGTCCCATAGAGCAAATATGTGAAATGATTGAAAGATGACTCCCCTACTTTGAGAATGACTGAAAGGTGATTCTTCTATAGCACTTTATAATTCTATATGAACTTTCAGTGGAAATATTTAAACTTACACTGAACTAGAGTGAATAGTAATGAACACTATGTACCTTTCACCTGCTTCAGTGATTATCAATATTTTGCCAATTGTTGCTAAGTTTTTTATTATCCCTAGTGCTTTTTTATTGGAATATTTTAAATCAAATATCAAACATGCTGTTTGTAAATAATTCAGTATGCATTTCTAACTTTTAAAAATGATTTCTGACACAATGAACACACTCCTTTCATACCACATATCCTTAATATCATCCATTACCCATTCTATCTATACATTTCTCCAATTATATCAAAGATGTTCCTTTACAGTTAGTTTGTTCAAATCAATATTCAAACAAGATTCACACATCACTTTTGGATATTATGTCCATAACAGTCCTCCCTTCACTTATTCTTGATGTTTATTTATTGGACAAACAAATTTCATTTCATAATTTATAGCCAGGCTGCCACATTATTTTCTACTTCTAAAGCAAAACCGTAATTCATTCAACATCTATTCAACTACTGTATAATGAACAATTACCATGTACAGGACAGTACACTGGTGCTGAGTATGACTCAAAGATGTCTGTAAATCATGGTCCCTAATGCTAGGACTTTACAACCTGAAGGAAAATCAAAAAATAATAATGCACAAATATAATGACAACAACATGTCAGTAAAAGTCAATTGAGTTGTATAAGATGCTATGTTGTAAAGGAAAGGCATGATTTAGAAGATAAAGGCGTTCTTTTTAGGGAAGCTGGAGTGTGACATGGATGGTTTAGAATGGCCAGCAGTTCAGAGGCGTAAGAGAACCAAAAAGAGAAACTGCATCCTATGATTTAAAAACTTGAGGGAAAAAAAAAGAACAAACTTTAGAGGTAAAGGAAGCAAGAGATACATTCAAGAGATTATAAATGAAATGATTCAGCTAAAGCAGGACATTTGTGAAAGAAACACAGGTAAGTAGGGGGCAGATTTGGGAAGACCTTGAATAGCAGGCATATTGCTTGAACATGTTCTTTACAGCAGGTAACCATCACCTCCATTCATTTTTTCACATATCAGAGACTGTTCGACATGATGTAAACATAGATATTCCATTAGTAAGCAAAATGCATCAGCTCATTTCATAAGGAAGCTTAAAAAAACTGCTTATGTATTCCAATACCAATCATTTTCAAATATTTTTAGTAAGTTGGCAAGATAATTTAATGTTTTATTTTGCCCAACAGCTAGATGCTCCACTTAGAGGAATACAAACAAATTGAAGCCAATTTAACCAACACATACTACCCAGCAGCTGAGAAACCTTCATGAAGCAAGGATTAATTGTTTGTGGCATAGCATACAACAATAACAACAATAACTCAACAAATCTACCATAGGAGAAATAAAGATAACTATTAAGGATAGGTATACTAGCCCTGAAAACCTCAGCCTCATTTTTCGTCTACGATGAAAATAAAGTGAAGTTTGTAATATGTCTCTTATCAACAACAAATACATACTGACCCACATGTTCTCTCTTTACTAGCATAATGCCAACTGATTTTCATCACTAAGAGATCCTCAAATGATAGATGAATTTTCAAAGACTTCAAAGAAAGTATATATTGAATTTAATGTAGTTTGATTGGTAAGTATTTTCTTCTTGCATGCTTCTTCCAGGTATCCATTTTACATAGATTTTAAAATATTTTTGAGTGCCTGTATATACCAGAGTTTGTGCTAGACCTTTGAGGAAATAAAATTCTGCATAAGGTGTGGTCCTGCTATCTAGAGGCTTATGTCCTAATATAGATGACTAAAGATATACATATTGAAGTAAAATTATAGGCAGGATTGAGACAGAAGTATAAAATTGGATTAAATTAGGGTTTTTCCCACAGCAGCACTATGGAAATTTTGAATCAGATCATTCTTAGTGGTGGGGAGCTGTCTTGCATATTGTGCGATGTTTAGCAGCATCCCTGACTTCGAACCAGGAGATGCCAATAGCACCTTCCCACTAGTGACAACCAAAAATATCTCCAGATATTGCCCATATCTAAAGACTGAGTGAAAAATCACCTGTAGTTTTAAACCACTGTATTAGATGGAAAGTGCTACACACATTTTGTGAATGAAGAGAATTTGTGGTTGGGGAAATCAAGGAAAGTCCATAGAGGGTAGGAGGGCTGGTAGAAGTAGGCTGAGAAGAGGAGAGCATTTCAGGAGAGGAGAAGATAGTGAGAAAGTGGCCAAACTGGAGATGGGAAGCCAAGTGCATAAGCATAAATGATGTTCCAGAGTCATGTGTAGCATTCAGTGTTCAGGAGGTGGTTAATAGAGAAAAACTCAGCAAGTAAAAAACAATCATATCATGGAGGTCCTTGAATGTATAAAATAAATTGTTTTTCATTTTGAAGGGATGCCACTGGAAAACATAAGTGAAATGAATAAAGCATCATTTGGAAATGTTAAAAAGGCAGTTCTGGGCAGAATGATTTGGGCAAATGAGAAAGTCCATTTTAGGTGTGGGATTCAGTTAAGGACATAATTTGGCAGAAATTGGAGAATGTATTTGTGGGAGATGTATTTCCCAACACAGGATGAGAGAGGAAAAACAAGTGAAGAAGTAAATTCAGTAGCTTGCTCCTACATTTGATCTCATAAATTGTTGTTGAAATTGTTTTCTCATAATAAGAGTTGACACTTCATGACAGAGCTGATTGGCAGATGTGCCCAGATTCTCTGGGATTCCATGAAGTGGAAAGTTGTAACTGATGTTGCAAAGTTATAAAGACAAAGATGATATTATTCTCAAAAATAACTCCCTAGTGACATAGAAACTATGAATCCAGGCATTTAAATAATCTTGCTGATAAAAAGTATTCAATTAAAATTCCAAGGCCTGGCACAGAAATTTGTCTGCTAAAATTAATATTTATCCACATTGAGGTCCGCACCACACAACCAGACTTTTGAAAGTCTCCTCATTTCTCTCATGCCTTTAGAGAGTTTTGACCTAAGTTTATCTTCATGAAACATGAAATATGAGGACAAGATTTATGAAGACAGGACATAATTCAATTCCATATGATATGCGACTGTAATACTTGAACTTCAGAAAACCCCATCTAAAAGGTTAAAATATATCCTTAGTAAACTTACTCTTGATTAGTAACTAAACTGTTCATTTGCTCTAAAAATAGTTACTACCCCTTTGAATATCAAAACATCTCATGTACAGACAATATGGTATTATAAATAGGGAGACAAGGAAGCAACAAAGAAAAAGGCCCAGAAAATCATCACTTCCCCTTCACCCCCACAGCTCCTTCCATCCTTGCCCAAGTCACCTATGACTTAGATCCAAGAAAGGGGCATTTTCTGAAATCACAGAGACTTCTAGTCTTTGCCAACAGGCTAGTATTTTTATTTTAGAAATTCTCAAACTTACATATTTGAGATTATGACACCAGAAAATTAAAATGCACTCTTTTGAAGAATATGGATGCACTGAGGTCATAAGAGATTAACTGAATAGGAAGAAATGAAGATCTTGGGAAATCAGTGGGGAAAAAAATTAATCTCAGGCACAAGAGTTTTGAATAAGCAAACTCTAGGTTCATAAGTAGGGAATTAAATATTGGTGGAAATTCAAGAGAGGGTTTTTCTTCCTGGCAGTTAGATATAAAATAGGTAATAATTGGAAGAAACTTGAATAAGTGAGACAAGTTAAGAGACTGATGCAATAATCCAGATGTTGTTCATTTATCAAAAGCAATTTATAAGGATCCTCAGTATTAATGGCACTTTATTAGATACCAATTAATGCTTACTTGAACTAGGGCAGTGACTACAGAAATGGAAATGATCCTACTGAATATTAATAAAATGATTAAACCAGCTCAGTGCCCATTTTTTCTTGAGGCCTTTATTCCTGAGACTTTACATATTTGAAATGCATCCACAGTTTTGGGATTATTTCCTAAAATAAACTGCATTAAGAATCATGGGGAGAATTTTACTAATAGTTGCCTATCAACTGCTTGTCAGTCTGTACCAAGATGACATATTTCCCTGAGTGAAACAGGACCACGTTGTGAAGATGAAGGGGAGGAAAGAATGGTGGGGAGCAGTGCTACTCCCTCTAGGTTTTATCGAAGGCTCTATTTCTGTCAGTCACCAGAGAACTGAAATCCATCCCAGTCCTATAAGAATGCTTTTAGTGAGTTGTGAGTGTGTTCATTAAAAGAAATGAATGAGTCATATGGCCACCATTATTGATCATTTCTGCCCTGTGGCTTTAGACTGGAAATGCTTTTCTAGGGTCCCAAAAGGGATTTCCAATTTTTTTTTTTTTTTCTAATTTCATCTACAGCACTGTGGACTCAACTCATTCTAGCCACATATGATCTGTTCCATCAGGCCACTGGGAGTAATTGTAATGAATAAAGGAACTGCATTTAAAAGACTTTTTTTTTTTAAAGACTTTTTTAATCCTTCTGTATCATTTAAAATTTATCCACATTGTTAGAAAACTCAGTTGTAGTCCCACTTCTGACTTTGGCTTAAAGTATCAATCTAAAAAAAAAAAAAAAAATCTAAATGGTCCAAGAAATCTAAAAATAAGGTTGAGAAGTGAAATCTCTCAGTCATTCCCCTAGCTTATCAACATAACATTTACTACTTGGACTTGTTAAAGAAATATTACAATTACATGCTTTTTCAGTATTTCATAAAATTGTTAATATATAATAATATAAATGAAATGAATTTTCTTTTATGTAAGTTCTTTTTGTAAGGAGAAATATTTAAACATAATCAGTGGTCATATTTGTCTATTTTAAATGCTTGATTAATATAAAAATATCTCAATCTACGTGTTAATATATACTCCTTTTTATGACAAAATGTCCATGGACTCCCATTTTTATTTCCTCAATCTTACAGTCAACAAACATTTGTTGATACAGTTGTTTTGTGTTAAATGCAGTACCAGGGACTGGCTATGTGAGGGTGTGTAAGACGGAACTCCCCATTTTCAAGGAATTGACAATTAAACTGGTGCATGCAGAGGAAAGACAATTAAACTGGTACCTGTGGAAAAATGTGAAAAGTGCTATCACTGAGATGAATATTTAGGAGAATACGTAAGTCAGAGTAAAGGTTTCATATCCTTTTTCCAGTATATTTAAAATCCTGACAAAAATCTCAGAAATTTCCTATGAAAAATGGCTAACATGGACATGTGGCTTCTATGAACTGTTCAATATCCTCATGGTATCTGAAGGGCTAGAAGGAATCTACAATAACTATTAGTATCTTTTTACATAAATTCATTAACTATCTCTCCACTCTGATATTCCTATGAAATCTTTAAAACCTACCACATTTTATTTGCAGAGTATTTTCCTGAGACAAAATTCTTGTTTTTCCCCCCTCTATTTCTTTCCCAATTTTCTCCTAAATAAGTAAGTCTAGAAGCAGTTCTTTTATTTTGCTGATAAATATGATTTATCTGCTTTTGAAAGAAAAAAAGAAACACTGAAAAACCTGTGGTGCATTTTCTGCTTCAGTAAATGGGTCACACTTTGTCAAATTCTGAATATATTAAGCTTTTGTGAAGTTCTGTTTTTCTCAAATACTAGGTTGCTACACTAGATATCAAAGGGTAATTTATTTTGTTCTAAGTAGGCTTTTTACTCAGTTCCTTTTTTTTTTTGCCTCAAATCATGAATACTTCAAAAAAGATAACTCAGATAAATTAGAAAGTTTAAAGAAGGAGAATATTGGCTTTCATTTATATTTGTGAAACTGCATGCTGCCCTTCATATATGGAGATGATTAGTTCAAACTGAAATCTGTAAGATACCTGCTTTGTTAATTTTTTAGTGGCAGTGATGAATTTGACGCAATCAATCCCGAAGGACAATGGCCCTGTCAGAAAGTAACTTCTACCAATGGGGAGATCAAAATTTGCCGTCCTCATAGGGCCTGACCCTAAAGCACAAGCACCAACAAATATAGCTACGTATAAACAGAGGTAGAAGGTATAGGTAATCAAGAACATGCCATTCACAATCATTTGCCTGAATGTTTTCAATTGGGTCTGAACATTTACTTTTTGTATCCAAACTGTTTTCAATTGTTTATGCTATAACCTTCTTAGGAGGAACTAATATCATTCCATCAAACTTTCCAACTAAAATGATAAAATGCAATATGTACACATTCTAATTTGAGAAATATTTTGTTCTAATAAAGCACCTAGCACAATGTCTGGAACATCACAAGCGCTCATTAAGTATTTCCTTCCTCTATTTCTCCATGATATTTATCATGATAAATTATTTTGAGTTGGCTTCCTTCTCATACTAGGACCATTCTAAGTACCACACGACACATTTTTTTTTTCCCTAAAGATCATTTGGTATTAAAATAATAGTTACCAATTAGTAGGTATATTAAACTTCATTTTAAGTCACAAATTCCTGTTGGCCACACTCACGTTACTTGGTGCAAGTCTTTTCACAAATTTAGTTGTTCCCGTTTTCTTTCAGAACATTTTCATCATGCTGAAAAAACAACAGGAGCCCTGTGAAAGAAATAAATGGGCATGTAAGTGGACACTGATACCTGCATCTGGGAACCAACTTTGACCTTCTCCATTTCATCTATTTCCATGTCTCTTTCAAATCCTGTATTTACATCTTCAGAGAGTTTCACAGTCTTCGAACCAGTTATCAGTTGAGTGGTCTTGTTGATTGATTTATGGCTTTCTTCTCTCCTCCAGTTTCAATCAAATGCCCATTCTTGAGGGAAAAACATTTGAAATAAACTCAGAATGCAGACTCACGTGCTGACAAATTGTGTTTTCCCCACAACCACCATCTGAGATTCAGGTCTCCGCTGCTTCACATGTAAGTGGTTGACATCGCTTCCCTCCCTGCCTCCAATCCCCTTTCACCTAATTGTCCTACTGACTGAAAGCTTGAGAAGCATTTCTGCCATATTATTCTCCTCGCTTAAAAACTTAAATAATCTCCCATTTCTATCAAATCCAATTCCCTAGTTTGCATTTAAGGTCCAATACTAACTCATCTTTGAATGCTACTGATATATTTATTGTCACAACTCAACAGATAGCCCTGTACACAAAGTCATGAGCACATATATTTGATGGTTAAATTTAGCTCAGCTACTACTGTTCTGAAGTATTTTCTGACCCTTCCCCTTTGTCCCTGGTGTGGGTTAGGTATACCTCTCCTCTCAGAGTACCTCCAGCAAATCCATCAGAAAATGGAACATACTGTATGGTCATTTTTTGCTTATGTGTCTCTATCCCCCATTAGGATGTAAGTTCCCAATGGGCAGAAACATGTCCTATTCATCTTTATAGCTCTAATACCTACCAAAGTATTGATGCCTAGGAAATGCTGAAATATGGTTATTGAAAGAATGACATTTCCTAAGTTAGGGACTGTATTTCTTATTCCAAAAACTTACTGATGTGTCTCTTCTAAGTAAAATGCTGCCTTTCTCTCTTTCTCTTTCTCTTTCTTCTACCTCCTAAACTTGGATCAAATTGAACTTCTTTGGAAATAGTCAGATGTTCATCAAAGAAAGGGAGAGATACGACTTCAGCTTCCAACTTAAAATAATTTGGTTCTAAAGCAATACTGCCTCTCACTAAGGAGTCTAAAAAGCCACCCAACCAAAAGAGACAAATAGGTAGTATATGCAGAATCCTGACATAAGCCTCCAACACTCAGCTCAGCCCTAGATATATGCACTGAACTCCAAGATGGCATTCTTTGGGATAGTTTATATCCCCCATACATAGAGTCCAGCTCTTCCCTTTTATTTATTTATTTATTTATTTATTTATTTATTTATTTATTTATTTATCTATTTATTTATTTATTTATAATTTATTTTTAAGATTTTATTTATTTATTTGTCAGAGAGAGAGAGTGAGAGCAGGGATGGGGAGGGGCAGTGGGAGAGGGAGAAGCAGGTTCCCCGCTGAGCAGGGAGCCCAATGTGGGGCTCGATCTCAGGACCTTGAGATCATGGCCCGAGCTGAATGCAGACGCTTAACCGACTGAGCCACCCAATGCCTCTAGCTCTTCCCTTTTAGTGATATGATGAAATACATTCCCTGCTCATCACTGTTGTCATTGTCTCCTGGCCACTCTCTTCTCTTGCCCAAAGTCCAAGGACCCCTAAAACAGAAAACCCGCTCCATTGGTACCTATTCTGCACCTCTTCATTGCAGGCATCTGTTCAGAATTTGCTCTGCAAGTAGACGCAGTATTACCGCCATAATACAACCCTTTATTGTATGTGAGAAATTTCCCAAGAAAGCTTTTCTCAATCATGTACCTCTGCTTTGGTTCTAGGTACTTTCCTCAAAAGACAATCCTATTCACTGCAGAAGACACCGGAGCCTTCCATAGTTGAAGCTGGGGGCCTTTTCCAGGAAGCAGTCTTTCACCTATGTTTCTGCTCTACCTTTCACTCTTGAAATCAACTTTGGTACAAGCATGATCTTCGGCTATCAGACCCTATCGTACATCTGTAAAATTTGAAAATAAAGAGGTGTCTAAAATATGAACATATCTATGTTTCTTTCTACTAGTCTGATTTCTTAGCAGCTCAGTATCATGTTTAACAACAAATTCAAAAGGCAGGAGTAAGAATGTAAAAATAACTGAAATTTTCAGTCACTATCTCATTTTACAGACCTGTCACGAGCGCGCTATGAAGGCACACACAAGTTGTGTCTTTCCACAATGTCAGCTTCATTCAGTCATAAAGCAAGGTTAACGTAATTACAAAGCAGGTTCAGGATTCCAAGCTCAATGACATTTCACCACATGATTAACTTGGGCTTTTTACCCAGCACACAGAGCAGAACACAGGACAAGCCACACAACAAACAAGATACGCAGGGGGTAGGAGGTTAACAAACCAAACACTGCTCTGTGGGCGTGCAGTTGAAATAAGGCCTCTGTCCAGTCCGGGTCAGCTCTCGGCACTTACTGCTTATTACGTTCCAGCAGTAAAGGCTCTCGGTTCCGTTCAGAGATCAATCGTGCAGAACCTTCTGCGGCAGCTGCCTTTCTTAAGTGGTCAGACATAGAGGGGTCAGTGTCTGAAGAGTCTGACAGTTTGCTACAAAAATCCTCCCCTTTTAAAGGGATATAATCAGTCTTGGGCCCCTGCAGACCTCCTCTGCTTCTGCTTGCTATTAGTTCTGAGGTGTCCTCAGCTGGTGCTGGTCTCGGGGATATTTCGTAGCTGCAGTATCCTAAACTGCCTGCATTATTGCCTCACATCAGGCCCCTGCTTGACCTGAGTGACTCCATCTTGCTCTCTAAAAGACCATTATATCAGTACATAATTCTGCCATCCCTTTGAGTTAATAGGAGTTAATTTTCAAATTCCCTACTGAGTGTTTTCAAATGTGTATTGACCCATGAACGTGTAAATGGTTGGAAGAACTATTTGAGAGAAACCATTAACTCAGGTGTAGGAATATGAAATCACTACGAGATTACATTTGACAAAGCAAGATCTGTAAAAATGTGTTTCTACTGACAGTAAGTAAAAATAATGTGGAATCTTATAAGGAAATTTGAAATTTATCTAACAAATTTAGGTCTAATACATCTAACATCTAATATTTTTCAGAGAAGTAAGTTTTCAGTATTCCCTTTATCTTTATTTCCAAACACATTCATCTTTATTCACAGATCAGATGTGCTGTACTTTAAAATTCAGCTTTATAACACCCTACTTTTTCAGTATTATTATTGATCAGTCCATTTCAGAACATATAAACCTCTTTAAAACAAATGTAGACCTAATGCCGCAGAACCCATTTGCCCAAAAGTAAAATTAGTAAACTCCCTGCAGTCAACTTCAGGTTTGATTTTTTTCTAAAAAAATTGTGTTTTGCTCACAAAAAGGCCATTTCTTCCCAAGGCATGTCTCTACTGAATGAATGCTGAATTGTGCACCCTTCTTGATTAGTGAGAATGGAATCTTGCTTTTCTTCTCTTTGCCACAAAATAACAAAGACCGCCAATATTTATTTATTTATTTATTTATTTATTTATTTATTTATTTATTTATTTATTTATAAAGATTTTATTTATTTATTCGACAGAGAGAGAGACGGCAAGAGAGGGAACACAAGCAGGGGGAGAGGGAGCGGGAGAAGCAGGCTTCCCGCTGAGGAGGGAGCCCGATGTGGGGCTCGATCCCAGGACCCTGGAATCATGACCTGAGCGAAAGGCAGATGCTTAACCGACTGAGCCACTCAGGTGCCCCAGTACTGCCAATATTTAGTCCTCAATTATATATGGGCATCCAGGTGATGTAAGAAGATATGCCAAAGTAAGGATGGCAAAACTGCCTAAAAAGATTGTATTATTTAAATAAAGTTTGGGGCATGGTTTCTTCCCCGTTTGGAAACAGTGAGGTCTGCCCTATTATGTTTGTAAGTGTATTTTTTGCTTCCTTCCATGGTGGAAAATGTGAGCCTTTGCTGACTTTGAAGATTCAGGTGAGAAAAGTTCAGATTAGAACAAATAAGTGAAAAAAATCACACATGCCCTACTGAAGGACAACAAACAAATTCTCTGTAATTCTGGCTACAAGGAGGATAGTATGGACAAGACTACCTCTAAAATTTCAGACATTAAAATACTGGGTTGATTAGAACAGCTGCACAATTAGTAGCCAAGGTATTTTCCCCATCTTCATTGTTTTTATAGATCAGGCTTGACTGCTTGCACTAATTAGACAGAATAAAAGAAAAATCTATAGAAAAAGTGGAAATCTGGTGCACCTTTTACATGTGTTAGTCGAGATCACAAAAAAATTGTATTACATTTGCCTGTTTTCAAAAGACCGTGGTATGGATTTTAAAAGAACCTGGAATAATATAAAATCCCAGGTGGTCAAGACTAAGAGCCAAATGAGAACTGCATACAATACACACAATGTGCCTACAAGGTGTGCTAAGAGAATTTGGAGGTGAGAGCCGTCCCTGAGGAATGGAGTCCATGAAGGCCCCTGGAGGTGGCACTCAAACAAGTGGCGAAGGAAAAGGAGCATTTCAGACAGGCAGCTTGTGCAGTAGAAGGGAGATGGACCCATATTGTTTGGGAGCAAACAACTGGGTTGGAATAAGGGATTCATTTATGGAAGTAAGAAAAACAGAACTGAAGAGATGTAGAGGGATCAACTTGTGGGGTTCCTTGGAGAAATGGAGTTTGAACAGCAGGGAGATATTTATTCAACAAATAAATGAGTGCCTGCCATGTGAGAGATTGTTGCAGTGGGCACTAAACATATTATCTCTGAAAAAGGTGTTTGAGGTTGAGGACAGGGGAAGGGAGATAATTTGATCAATACAGAAGAGAATGCAATGAGGATAGGCAGCTTAAGCTGTAGTGAATTAGCCCAAGCCAAAAGGAAGACACGTGCACCAGCAGAACATGAACTGAAGGGGATGCCTGTGAAATATGTTACAAAGGAAGAAGAAACTGGACTGAATGGTGCAAAATGTGGGAAGAAAAACAAAGTTCAGCAGATAAATTGGTTGGCCATTAAAGAAGCTTACGCTTTAGGATTTACAGAATGTGCAATGCAATTCTGAGGCTAACAATCCAAATTCAGTCAAACTTCACAGGTTTAGGGCACAGTCCCCCACAAGACCACTCTCCCTTCAGCCGCAAGCTCTAGGGTTCCCAGGCCACCCATCCTTGGGGCCAAATGGCTACAAATTTGGAGCTGCTCCCTATTCCTTCAGGTTTGATAATCCACTCAAATGACTCACGGGATTCAGGAAAGCACTAAAGTTTTATTGTGAAGGATAAAAATCAGAACGAGCTAAATGAAGAAACATGCAGGAAGATGTGGGAGCTTCCCAATCGTGAAGTTTCTGTGTCCTCAAGATGTATCACCCTCTCAGGATACTGATGAATGTCAGCAGCTCAAGAGGCTGAACTGAACATCATTGTACATGATTTTTTATTGGAGTTTCATTACATAGGCATGACTGACTGAATCGTTGGCTATAAAACTGAACTTAATCTCTAACCTCCTTCCCCTCCCCAGAGGTCAGGCTGATATCACAGGACTCAAAGCCCTAAACCTCTACTTACATGATTGGTCTTTCCTTTCCAGCCCCCATTCTGGCTCATTGGGTTAGCTATCTAAAGGTACTCCAGGAGTTATCTTATTAGCATAAACTCAGGTGGGGCTCAGAAGGCCCACCATAAGTAACAAAGACACTCCTACCACCTGGGAAATCCAAGGATTTAAAGGATTCCTCTGAAGAACCAGGGACAAAGTCCAGCCACATTCTTTATTCCAGAAGTAACTCTAGGCTCTCTTAGGTGGAACTCCAGCAGACAGCTGAAGTTCCAAAACAAACTAGAGAGAGAAAACTAGCTATGTAACTCTGGCCACAAAGAGAAAGTCACATGGTAGAGTTCAGTGTTCAGAGCTGCTTAGCAATGTCTACAGTCCTTGTCAAGAGGATATGCATGGGAAAAGCAACCCAAACATACACAGCATATTTTTCTAAGGAAATCAACCCTGAGCCTGATACTAACATTAGCATGAACAGAAACAGTTCTTGCATCTTCTTTCTTAACCAGATGTCTAAAATATATATCTTATATATGCTAATAAAACAAGTCCCTAAAGAAAATGTGATCTAAAAAATATACAAATCCAAAATTGATATAGCAGTGACTTAAAATACTTCATTCTTGTTAGACAAATGCAAAAGTGATGAGGTCAGCATTATTAATGCTCTCTTTATTTTGTGCATTGCATACCAGCATAAACTTAGCTATAATTACTCTATTTTGACATATTCTCAGTTCAATTCCTTGCCACAGATTACTGCAGTTATCAGCTAAGAAGTAGTAGATCAACCAACCTACTCCCTATACCTGCAATAATACCTACAAGTATTTGCCTTTGAGGATGATTGTATTCAAATGAAAAACATTATCTTTTCTCTCTTATTCAGTGGCAGTGGCACAAATGAAACTATGTAAAAGATTTTTTTCCATTTCAACTATTTATTATTCAACTTTTGAATGATCAGAAATGGATTCCAGAAAGAATATGCCTTACTTAAAAGTAAGATATCTATAAGCAGAAAAGGGTTATATTTTAAAATACACTATATTTGGATATTGCTTCTTTATACTTCTATAATAGATTATGGACTTGGCAAATAATATAAATGACTATTTGTTATTTCAAATTAATAAATACAGTATATTTTTTATATAATCAAACCTTATATGCATGCAAAATATTCTTAGCTCCATGGTTAGCAGGTATCAGAAAATGGCTTAAGACATAAGCAATTTCTAGAACATATTAAAAACATATACTGACTAATAAGGACTTAAAAAAATTTTCTTGAGCGCTTAGTTTGAATCACAACTTCCATAGGCAGCATTATCTAATGTCTCAGTTTTATTCCTGTGAGAAGTAGATGTTAAGAATTAGATGTGCAAGTGATTTGCTGGGAGAAATGCCTGCAGAGGATAAAGAGAAGGAGCAAGATCAGGAAAAGCCTTCAGATTCTGGTGCAGGTCTGACATCTGTGAAAGGTTGGGTAGGGGAGCAGTACAGTGCCAAAGGAAAAATTGCCCATAAGCAGAGTGTTAGATTAGGCCAGAATTACCTGGTTATATACGGTACCTCTGTTATACTCAGTTATGGGCTGGGGGCAGCCCAGGAGAGCATGGGCTTTACAGGAACGATGCAATGAAGCCTAAAAGTCTAGCAACTAGAGGTCATTTGCCAACTGTTTTCTAGAAGGGACATCTGAGTGGTACAGTTCCATGGCCACTACAGACCACCCCTTGTATATCTCATGAAATCTTTCCTCCACAGATTTCCAGGAAGTTTTCTCTTCATTCCTGTGGATCTCTCTTCCTGAGAGAAATTTTAATGGTGGTATATTAGGACAAATCATAGCCCTGTCTCTGCAGTTAGTCTTTGTGCAATAATTGTAGGTCCTGCTGGTTTACCTGGTGTTGTAACCCAAAAACTCATTCTTGATTCTGAGACCTACCCAATCATACCTTTTTCAAACAAAGATTGCTGCATATGTCCACTCACTATTTTTTTAAAAGATTTATTTATTTATTTTAGAGAGAGAGAGAGCGTGCGCATGAGCAGGGGAGAGGCAGGAGAAGGAAAGAGAGCCAGAAAAGCAGAGAAGCAGACTCCCCACTGAGCACAGAGCCCAACACAGGGCTCCATCCCAGGATCTTGAGATCATGACCTGAGCTGAAACCAAGAGTTGGAGGCTTAGCTGACTGAACCACCAAGGCACCCCTGTCCACTCAGTATTAAAACTGAACAAGGGACTGGGGTGCCTGAGTGGCTCAGTCAGTTAAGCGACTGCCTTCAGCTCAGGTCATGATCCCAGAGTCCTGGGATTGAGCCCTGAGTCAGGCTCCCTGCTTAACAGGGGAGTCTGCTTCTCCCCCCCCCCCACCTGCTCATGCTCTCTCTCTCTCACTCACTCTCTTTCTTTCAAATAAATAAATAAAAATCCTTATTAAAAAAAAACTGGACAATGAAATATCACAGATGTCAAAGTGAATCACCTGGATTCCACACATATTGCCTCCATCATGAAAAAAGTAGCCTTATATTGTTCTGGAAAATGGATTCATTACTGCTGCAAAGATGGTGACTCCCTTCCTTACCTGGTATTTTCTGGACACAAATTGTCCGAACTGCCTAAGTAGCAGCTGTAGCTTTTAGTTTAATGGTACCTCTGCTCTTTTCCTTGGCAAGAGTTTGCCCCTTTGCAGACTAGGGCCTCTAATGGAAAGTTCCACAGTGGAGTTAGGAGTGGACTGTAAGTAGCACCATTCCTTTCCTACCTCTTGGTACTTGGGCCCATATATTCTTCTTATTTAGACCTCTGACTTAGTATCTATTATGTCCTGAAGTATGGCAATGCCTCTTCACACAGTGATGCCACCAAGCTGACTCTCCAATAGAAGGTCATTCCAACATTCTGTGAGAAGAGCTGCCTCTGGATGGTGTGGTATGTGATTCAGTCAGTGGATCCTGTGGCCATTGGTCCATTCCTATACCATATTTATTGTGGTTTCTCTGTTGGATGATATTGTGAGGAATTCAATGCCTATGGATCAGACTTTTAGTAAACCTCCAGATAGTAGTGCTGACTAAATCCCTTTTGGAAGGAAAGTCAAACCCATAAGTGTACCCATATTCATAATAGATATCTTTCCCTGTGAGAGGTCCCTCCTGGACCTTTTAGAATGGAGCATCCCCAGTGTAACTGAATTGTTAACAAGAGTTCACTTGGTATCTTTTGCTGGAAGATTGGACATCCAGATGTGGCAGTAGCTGGATCAGCCTTGCTAAGTGGGAATTCATGCTACAGGACCAATTTGTAGCCTCCATCTCTGCCACTGTGACTACTCTGTTCATATGTCCATTATGCCAGTTCTGGGGTGGTTGATGACAAAAGTTGGCTAACGTCATGAGCCAAATCATTTTGTATACCTAGGTATTCAGTACCTCTGCAGTGGAAAATGATTTGTTGTCAGCATTGACTTAGGATACAAAAATTTCCAGACTCTTAGTCTCCTCCCATATGACTTTCCACATATTCCTACTCCAGACTGCCTTATCTTCACTAATCTAATCCTTTTATTTTCCAGTCCTAGGTCATTGTCCCTGCCCAAGAATCGGTATATGTTTTCACCTCAGGTCACTCTTCTTTCCCCATAAAGTAGATAACCATGTGCATTTCTTGCAGTTCTACCAATGAGGAAAGATTACCCTCTTCACCGAATCTCTAAGCCACCCTTGAATGTTACTATAATGTAGCCAACGTCAATTTTCAGCTTACTTCCACATACAAACTGACCTATCCATAAGCCAAACTCAGGATTTGTTCCCTTTTTCGGGTGGTCATATGGAATCCCAACCCCCTGCCCCCACCCTCCACAAATCAGGCCTCAGGTGCAAGCTGGGGGAGGAGCACTGGTGCAACTGTGATGAATGACATGGTGGTTTGGGATACCTGCTTATGCACTATACTCATGTCCTCTAATCCTTCTCAGGCTCAACCAGGATGTACTATTTCCATCTTATGATGGAATGCTGATGGGTCTGCTTAACTTTATGACTTGGTGTGTCCAAGAGAGAGCCCAGTTATAATGAATAGTTCTAAATGCGTGGTCACTTGTTACACCATGGATAAGGGTTCTGTCTCCACCAGGGCTCAGTAAAATAGCAGGAGTGGTGTCTCAGGAGGCATATACTCCTTTGCTGCAGATGGCATTCATTGCCTTGCTCCAAAACCCCAGAGGCCTGTGTTTTAATTTTTCCACTAGGGCTTATAAACCCCACACTGCATCATTATCCACCACTGACATGTCCTACACCATAGGATCTGCTGCAAAGCCTGAAGGAATCTCCGCAGTCTACACTTGCTGCATTGTTGCAATATCATTCCTCATTTTTACCTTCTTCTGTGTGTACATGTTAAGCAGTTCCCTTATTGATTGTCCATCTATTCTGCCCCTAGAGATGCCACTAACCATCCCCACAACTCCCTGCAAGTCAAAGTCCCGTGGCTGTCAGTCATCCTTGCCAGTCATTATAGAAATTGTGATGACATAGCTTCAGCAATCAAGCACTTCCAAATAGGCTCTATTCCTTCAAGCTCCATTATTCCCTCTGCTCTTACTAAACCCCATTCTGTGAGTACTTCTACCATCATCTCTGCCTGCAGAGCTGAGAGTCACCATCAAAGTTCCTAGTGATGCTGAGGCTCTTACTATGGGCACATACTTTTTTTTAATAAAGATTTTAGGTTTTTAGAACAGTTTTAGGTTCACAACAAAAGAGAGGAAGGCACAGAGATTTTCCATATAGTCCCTGCCCCTACACATGCATACCCTCCCCCATTATCAACATCACTCACCAGACTAGTACATTTTGTTACCAAGGATGAACCTATGTTGACACATCATAATCAACCACTACTACTTCCTCCACTATCTACCAGGGAAACTCAGGCAGATCCGTTCTGCCATGCATGGGCTCTCACTTTCTCCAGGTTCTAACACTGACTTCACCATATCCCCTAAGGTCCTTGCTATACTATTAAATCCTGTGTTCCAAGAAAGACACCCACCCAAGTCAGTGAATTCTTACATATTTAGACTTACATTCTGGCCTACTTGATCAAGCTTCCTCAAAATCCAGCCCATTCCTTGGATCCAGCTGATAAATGCTGACCCATCTTTACAGCTCCTTTGTATATAAAATTCTTTCATCCATTATCAGGCTTAGGTCATCTCCACTCAGATTATGCTGAGACTTAACCCGAGTTATTGGCCTAGAAGCCAGGAGAGGAGGTGGGCTACTCTTCAAGAAGCATCTGTTGTCTTGTAGGGGAGAGACCTTTACGGTGTCTTTACTGATCCAGATGTGCTAGCCCTTAATAGAAAGGGACAGTTTCAGGGCACCTGGCTGGCTCAGTCAGTAAGCATGCTACTCCTGATCTCAGAGTCATGAGTTCAAGCCCTACACTGGGTGTAGAGATTACTTAAAAAAAAAAAAAAAAAGAAGAAGACAAAAGAAAGGGGTAGTTCCTCTTGAAAAGATATCTAAGTGTCACAGATCCATGGCTACCACATTTCTTTTAATCTTTAAGAGGTAAATGTTATCAGTTCCACTTTGCAATGATGAAATTTAGCTCAGAGTCACTGACTGACTTTACAGAACCACACATCTTGTAAATAGCAGAGCTGGAATGGTAATTCAAAAACATCTGGTTCCAGACCCATGTTGCCTCTCCAATAACAGACTATAATGACTAACACTCTGGTTCATTACAAAAACTTCGGAAAGAATAGATACTGTCTTAAATGTATAACATATGTGAAATCTCAATTAAAACAATCAATAATATTACTAATGAAACAGGTCTTCTGAGTCTATTTGTATAAAGAGTCACTGGTAGAATAAGTGAGAAATTTAAAAAAATAATTACCAAAGTAGGTGAGAAGGAATTAAGCAAACTTCTCAAACTATAAATTTTTATACAGTTTTGACTTTTGATACACATAACTATATTGTGTAGTTTTTAAATTAAGCAGTTTTTAAAGACTAAAAATAAATCCCACAAACCAAAAAACTGCACTACACATGAAATTAGCGTGGGTCCGGGGGGTGGGGAACTAGCCTACAGCAATGGAATGATTGTGGCAAGAATTTTTCTAAGAGATTCATAATCATTATATTTTGGATCTTTACAACAAACCTTGTACAAATAATCTCATATTAAAGAGATTGAAGGTCTTGCTGCAAAATGACTGACTTTGACTAAAATTTCAATATTTTTAAAATCGCAAATTGACAAAATTTAGCTCACTTACTCCTCAGCATTATAAAGGAAAAATAACTGAGTTTCTTATGGACAGAGAAAATGTTTGTTCAATGTGCAGCTGAAAATGAAATAGCATAAAACAAAACAGGCAAAAGTCTCTGCTCTTATGGAGCTTATATTTTAGAGAAAGCAACAAATAAACGAACATAGAAACAAATACTTAAGGCATTAAAGAAAAAGCTGTATGTGTAATAAGAACTGTAATCAGTTATATAGATGTCAGCAGAAGACCACTTAAAGAATTGCAGCTTCCTGAGGGGTGAGGTATATCTCAAAAAGTTTATCCACATTAAGACCAGTCATTGTCTAACAGAAAAATGTCATGTGAAAATTAAAATATTTTTAAAATTTATTTAAAAACCATCCTTTTCCCTGAAAATTGCCAATGTTATACATGTGGCCCAAAGAATGTTCCATGTGTAATGGTAGACTGAATTCTAAAACTTCTAGGTAACTAGCAGACCACCACGTGAGAAAGCTATTTCCCAAAGGCACAGGCCCTGGTACAATGGGGCTCAAAACAATGTCTTACCAATGACAGAATCAACATTTGTTAATGATTGATTCAGGAGCATCTATAGGAAATATGTGCCTTCAAAATGTTATAATTGCTAAAAGAGTATCATTAGTTATTATGACTAATAATGACTTTCTACTCAGGTTCAAATTCCTTCCTAATTTTAAAAACTCATTCTGTACTGATAGGGAGAGCAATTTGATATGAAACTTTATGAAAATCATGGAAAGAATAAGGAAATAAATGGCAAATTGATACAAGATGGTGTTAAATTTTCTTGGAAAAGATGACAATTTGGGGGGAAAGTTAAGATTTATTGCTTACTTTTTTATCTTTAATTTTATATGGTATTCTTGAAAATCCAAAGGTTAAGCAAAACAATGAAATTTTCTAATTATTTCTAGGGAATATGTGGAAATTAATGATTACTTAGTGTCTAGACATAGGCAAACACTTCTTCATACAAATTCAATTTTATTTGTGCTTTTGTAAGTTATTAGCATTCATTTGGATACAGTTTTTTGTTAAATTACTTTACTTAATGAGGTGTGCTATGAACATGATATTGCTGACACAAGATACTCAAAATAGATAGAAAATCAGAGTTTTCTTCAGTTAATAAGCTTTCAGAACAAAATAAATTAACATTCTTCTTAATTTGTATTTTTAACATTTAATTCTAATCACATACTCTAGCTGCCTAACATATCAAAATAAATATGGTTTGTAAGATACTGGAGTGCTATAAAGTATTGCTGCAAGAAAATACTCAGAGGTAATTATCTTAATAATAGGTAGTATTTTAGAAAGAAGATCATCAAAATAAGATGATGATTGAGACAATGAAATAGATAATCTGGATGAAAGCACAGCTATCCTTCAAAATCGATGCCCAGAATATATGCAGACAGCCACACTGATCACTGAGAAGGCTGAAATGAATCAATTTTTCATGCATCAGTCTTTAAATTCCAGGTGTACAGTCCTGTAGGGAGCCTACAGTTTAAAATGTGGTATGAAATTAGTTTTACTGTTTCTAAGTTTAAGACAAAACCTAACAATTGCATATATCTAAGTAGATAAGTTATATTTTTAAATGTATTTTTGAATCCCAATAGTCCAATTATTTCTGGTGAAAATACTTAATTGCTTCACATCTGCATCTAAATTCTCATTTCTCTTGTTTTGAAATTGGCTTCAACCAGCTCTAAGGTTTGGCTGTAATCTCTTTCTTATTTTCTGCATACATAAAAAAGAAAAACAAAGAGCTACTCAATAAAATAACTTGTCCCTGAGAGTTAAAATAGTCATCGTAACATTGATGGTTTTAGTGGCTTCAGATCTAGCCTAATGAAAGAGATTGTTCTTGAATGATTTAAAGTTTTCTCCACTTAAGTTGGGAAGTCAGGGAGCAAAGCTCAACTGGAGAACACAGGTAGTTGGTTTATTCTGTGCCTGGTATTAACTAAGCTAGCTAAGCAGGCTCTGTAAGACTTTGTTGACTCTTTAGACCTCAGTCTTCTCATTAATATGCCCTTCAGCAGGGTTGTTAGGATCAGGCAGAAGGAAGTAAGAGTTGATATATGGAAGTTTATCGTTCATATTTGGCCTTAGCAAATGCCAAGGATCCATTCTAGGTTTTGGGTGTTTTTTTTTTTTTTAAGATTTTATTTATTTATTAGACAGACAGAGAGAGCAAGCACAAGCAGGGGAGTGGCAGGCAGAGGGAGAGGGAGAAGCAGACTCCCCGCTGAGCAGGGAGCCCCACGGTCCCAGGACCTTGGGATCATGACCTAAGCTGAAGGCAGATGCTTAACCAACTGAGCCACCCAGACGTCCCTCCATTCTAGTTTATTAGTCAAATTAATTAAGTCGTTTGATCAACTACAAATATTACAAAAATAGTTTAGGCTGTGAATGGTTTAGAATACAATAATATTTTATACATATTCCATCATCTTGTAACAAAAATGTTATAATATTCTTACTAAAGGATCATCATATTCCATTCTTCTAGCTAACTGCTCCCCAATAATCCTTCCCTCAACCTCGCATACATGGCCATTGAGTTCAAGATGAAATATTTCGGTAGCTTTAAAATATAATGTGTCTTAATCTTCCAGAAAGGCATTCAAACAGGGGAGGCTTTAGTGTATTTCAAAGCAAACAGTAAGCTTGCTCATATTTTTAAGTCATCCATTTTTTTTGCACCTAAAACTCTCACCCTTGTTCTATCTATTGATGTTCAATGTTTCTGATGCTGGTTCAGAGAACACAGGAACATAAACACTTGTCTATAGTTAACTTCTTTCAGGAAGAAAATGTCATTTTGAGACACAACCATAATCTATAACTCAGGATTCTCTCTTTTTAGGATTCTATCTCTTAAGAAATAAAAAGTAATATTTGGAGGAAAAAATGACTGCTATCCTTTATAATATACCTGGAACAACCCTATATGTACTTTTCATAGACTTTTATGGATTGGTCAACTTTGAACTTGTCCAACTTATATTAATAAATACTTAAAAAAATGGAACAACAAAGCTAAACAGATTCCGACTATTTCTTTGATTTCTTTCTTTGGTAGGCAATGTGTGTAGATTATTATCAATCAGTAACATCTAGGGATTCAGTGATTCCCAAAGACAAAGAAGAGGGCATTTGACTTTAGAGATGGGAATGGACAGACTATGATGAGAAAGCAGCACATTGCTTGTTTCTTCATTTGTTTTTAGTTCTAATTTTTCATGTTTTTAAATAGTGAATGATATTCACCTATAATAACTCAAATAATATGAGCAAAGGAGAAGGTTCAGCAGAGTCTTGCTTAGGTAAAGTTTATCAAATAATAATACATACTTAATGATTACTATGAGCTATGAACTGTTATCTGCAGTAACTCATTTAATCTTGATATAAAGCACATGAAATATATTATTGCTGTTGTTGTCATTCCAATTTTGAAGATGAGAAAACAGGTTTTTCCAGGCCAAAGTTCACAGAGCTAGCATGTCACAGAGCTAATATCCAAACCAAGGTCATGCTGTCTCTGGAGCCTAAGCTCTTAACACTGATGCAAAATCCTGAGTTAATGATTTTAAAACAAAACAAAGCAAAAACTTTATTGTACTCTTTGAAAACAAAAAAGGAATCTGATGCTCACAATGATGCCTCTATCTAGAATGAAATGTTGGTAGACTAAGTAGTCTCCCCCATCGCACCATTCCTTTTGTCTGTATGTAACCTAGAATGTCTTTATTGGTCAAGACAATTTAAGTCCTACCCTGAAAGACTGAACAGGAAGTCACTGAAAAGATGAAACTATTATCATTCCACATATTAAAGCATTATATTTAATCAGAGGAAATAAAGATAAAAGTCCTTAATCTTGTAGTGAATTGACATTGTCACACTAGGAAATCTTTGGAAGCATTATTATCCTTAGCAAGGACATTGAGAAAAAAAGCAGATTGTAGATCTATTCTGATAATCATCATGGCAGGTGAATTAACAGCTGAGTCAGCCCAATTACTTATGTTATCGCTAGAATCAATAGTCACTATCTTTGTCTGTCTGCTTCCCACTCACCATCCCCATAGCTATGGGAGATTACAAAAAAGAGGCCACAGCATGTTCAGTAAACAAACACAGCAAAGTGGCTTCAGATCCTGACTTTATTCTTAATATGTGATTATAAGCAAGTTATCATTTGAGAGCCTCAGTCTCTCATGTCTAAAATGGGGCTATGGTACTGCTGAAGAAGTGAATGAAATAATGTGTCTTAAAGTGTCAAGCACTGACTGCTTCTGGGTTAAAATCCTTCTGACTTGAATCAAACTAACTGGAGTATAAATTCCCTTTATTATTTTTGGTCAAGTTGATGAATTAGCCATGAAATAGACCAGTTAATCCAGGAAATAAAAAGATGACCCAAAACATGTGGTAAATTGCTTGAGTAGAAAAAGCCCAAATATTTGCTGTCTGCTTGTTTGTTTGCAAGTTCAAGGGAAGAGTTTATACCATGGGTCTCTCTGGAATGCCATACACCTTCTGGTGGCAATCATTTGGTATGCATGGTAATAGCTTTCCTTTAGTTCTTTGTGACACCAATTTACATTATCCAGTAGAATTAACACTGACCAAAGTAAAAAAACAGCTTTATTTAGAGTTACAAACATTAAAAAATAAACACACTGAGGGTTTCTTACAGTTAAAGAAAGCAAGATTATAGTCCTATACAAAGATAATAGTAAGGAGTGGGTATAAGAAAAACAGGAAGAAATTTGGATTAGTCAGAAATGCCTCAGTCTGACAGATGTGAAACCTGGTTTCTCATCTAAGTGCTATAATGACTGGAATGTGATTTTGCACAACTAACGTAATCTCTCTGAAACACAGCTGCCTTATCTAAAATATGAGGAAAATAAACTCTCTAGGTTGAGTCCCAAAGTCTCAAGCATCCTATGATTGTGTTAAGTGCTGACAAAGAGCTGTTGTAAAATTAAATGTTACCAAACATGGACATTGACTCACTTAAGCATCCTGAAAACATTTACTGAGCACCTATTAAGTGTCACACATTATTTTAGGAAGGTTGGTTACAGCAGGAAATACAAGCATACCTTGGAGGTTTCATGGTTATGGTTCCAGATCCCCACAATAAAGCAAATATCACAATAAAACAAGACAAATAAATTTTTTGGTTTCCCAGAGCACATATAAGTTATGTTTATACTATACTGTAGTCTATTAAGGGTACAATAGCATTATGTCTAAAAAAAAACAATGTACTTATTTGAAAAATACTTTATTGCTAAAAAATATTAACCATCATCTGAGCTTTCAGTGAGTGATCACTGATCGCAGATAACTATAACAAATGTAACAATAGTGAGAAAGTTTGAAATATGGCAAGAATTACCAAAATGTGACACACAGACACAAAGTGAGCTAATAGAAAAATGGTACCAGGAGCCTTTTTCAACACAGAGTTACGACAAACCCTGAATTTATAAAAAAGACATTATCTGTGAAAGGCAATAAAGCAAAGCACAATAAGTTAAACAAAGTTCCTGACCTCATAAAAAGAAACAAGAAACAGGCAAAAACCTATGTTTTAGATTGCTCTAGACTACCTATGGGAAGGAGATAATGTGGTGGCGGTAACTGTAATATTTAAGTCCATAAAAATGGAAAGGATGGGAAATCTTGAGCCCTGGAGGGTGATAGGAGCATGTGACTTTTCCATTTGGAAGTACTCTGCTGGTACACAGGTCTTACTGCTCTGCAATCCACAGTGATACTGAGTGCTTTCCTCACTCCAAGAGCTCATAACAAGTGAGTTGAGGAATATTGATGCATTTCTAGGAAGGGTATGACTCATGACTAGTGTCACAATCATCTCTCAACCTTATGCTCATCCCCTGTACCCTTCTTCCCATCCATCCCTTCTTTATTCGTTCAACCACTCATCCATCTGATCATCTATTCAATCGAATGACACTCACTGAGCCCAATCTGTAGCAGATACTGCGCTGCATTCTATACTATTTTGCAGTGTCCTCAAAGTGTTCATGAAACTGTGGTAGCAACAGAAAGTGCAGAGATAAGTGACTCTTGGGAGGTGAGAGCCAAAAAAGATCTCTAAGAGATTACTAAAGGAACAGAGCAAAAAAATCCTCTGTACCTGTCTCCATTAATTGGAACTCTCCTTGGAGCTTGACTGGGATGCTGGCAATAGGGATATGAATCATTTTTCCTGATTATCATAGCTAGACATGATTTAAAAAAAAAAAAAGGATATGACCCCATTTGACAAACTCCTACAGCCAAGATAATTTTGAAAGACTGGATGTTTTTTCAAGATGTTTACCAATTTGACAGGGAAAAAAAAGTACATCTCATGGGCATGACATTCCCATCTAAAGTACTGGAAAAGACACCTGGGTCTGAATACTGGCCAATGACTTGGGACAAGGTCTTAAACCTTTCCCAGTCTCAGTTCCCTTTTCTATAAATTAACAGGGTTTTTTAAATGTGTATAAAGTGCTTCACACATTCCCATTATAGAGTAAGTGCTCAGTAAATAATAGAAAATATGATTATTTATTGAGTAACTCTTTAGTGCCAGGCACTATGATAAGAATTTAAACATTATTTTATTTATCCTCCCACCACAATGCTGGAAGTAGATGAGACTATGCCCATTTTACAATTGAGAAAACTGAGGCTTACAGAGTTTAAATAACTTAGACCACACCACCAGCAATATTGAGCTGGTTAGGAAATGATGCTAAAGCCCATATTTATCCTAACAGACCCCACTGCCTCCCCAAAAGCCATCACTTAGCCTGTATGCTCTTCTTTCAACTCCAGTCTTATAACAATACCTGTGGTCAGTGCTAAAAAATAAGAAATAATGTACAATTCTGTAGGTCTAGGTAAAAGTGTCCTCATTAGCTTAATAAGGAGAGCGACTGAGAGATTTTGTATAGAGAGTGAACATATACCCATCTCTCTGCTCTCAAATCCTTGATCTTATCTCTGTGAGGGTATTTATTTAGCCTATTTCTTGACAATTGGTTCCATGTATGGTTCCTTCCACAAGACTGATTTTTTCTAAAGGTGAGTGGAGGCTCCTTCTGTTCACTAGATTTTCTATACAGTATACAGTGCAGTTCTGATGAACATTAAGCTGTCAAGACAGGTTGACAAATGGAAGAGTGGATGTAAGAATGAGTAAATATGAGAGAGAAGTTCAAGATACAAAACCCATGCCCTGTCCCTGTTGTTGATTTTTATACAGGATTTACATGTTGTTTTGATTTGCACTTACTCTCTGTTTTAAAAAATTGTATCATAGGTAACCCATTTATACATTATTTAAAACATGTAGTTCCTAAGGATATGCAAAATGCAATTACCATATAGATACTGAATACAGAATCAGTCAGCTCCTCCTATTCTCTCCACTGAAGAGATAACATAAGGAGCCCTCTTCAGTATTAAGGCCTTATTGCCAAGTATTCCCACTGGGATCATTAGAATGTTAATAGGTATTATCCAGGGAAAAGAAGGGATTCTGATACTGCGGTGGTCTCAAATTATGTCCACAAATTCTTTGATATTCTTCTCTTCAAAAGGTAGAGCTTAGGAACCTTCCCCTTGAGTGTGGGCTGTAATTCCTGACTTGTTTTTAACAATGTATAACTAAAGAAACAATATCATAAAAGGCATTAGGGAGAAAAAAATGAGGGAGGCACATTGTGTTTCTTCTCTCTCTTAGATCATTGGCTCTGGGAGAAGCCAGCTGCCATGTTATGAGGACATTTTAGTAGCCCTCCAGAGAGGTCTACGTTGTGAGCAACTGACCATGACCAGCAAGGGGGTAAGCCAACTTAAAAATAGATCCTTCAGGGCTAGTTAAGCCTTCAGGTGATCGCATCCTCAGCCAACATCTTGACTGCAAACTCAGGAGAGACTCTGAACCAGAAACAATACAGCTAGGCTCCTGACCTAGAGAAACTGTGAGATAATACGTTTTTGTTGATTTAAGCTGCTAAATTTTGGGATTGTTTGTTACAAAGCAATTGAAAACTAATGAAATTGTTAAATATATTTTTAAAAACTTTTAAAGCCATCCTAGATATATATTCTTTTTTTCCTAGAACTTTAATGTCATTTGTGGAATACGTGGCAATAATATAATGGGAAAATATAATAGCTGTTGTTTTTTCCAAATTTTCTTTTCAAAATCTTTCAAATGGAATGCCTTGGAAGTCTGGTGTTCCTTAAAACATATTCTGAGAAAGCATATTTCAAACAAATTTTCTCTATTCTCACTGTTATAACTGACTGCTTTCACAAGCTTTCTTCTGGCTTCTAAGGGTTATTTACATGTCTCTTGCCAAGAAGGGCCAAAGCTAACTCAACAAATAATTCATTAATTCCTTTCTACTTCCAATGATCAAATTTCACAAAACCTACCTAAAACCAGTGACTAACTTGTTTTGGAAGATATTGAAATAACATGCAACTTTTACAAATGATAATTATGAAGCCTTTAGCGTACATAATGTAAAATTTTTAAGGAATCAAAATCAAATATAATTGCTACAACATGAAAATTATATGCTCACACACACTTAATGATACAAGTAATACATGGCATTATTCTTGTTTTAGCATACAGAAGTATACAGAGAAGAGTTGCTAAATCTTCTTTTAACTTCTATCTTCTATCCAGAGGTAACTACTAAAAAAAGTTCGGTGTGTACCCAATCTATCGGTCCTCTCTTCCTATAGTTACAGGCTTTTTAATTTTATATTTATACAATAGAGATACTATATCTTTATATAACTATTTAAAGTTTATGTAACATCTAGATCTTTCTATGTCAATTCATATACACCTACTTCATATGGATTGATAGATTTATTTCCAGTCTTTTACTATTATAAACAATGCTGCAGTAACACATGCTTGCTCACATAGCTTGAGCATGTGTGCAAGTACTTCTTAGAATGTGTTCATAGAAGCAAAATTTTGTGGTCAAAGAGGTTATGCATTTTAAATGCCAATAACTGATTTCAAATTGCTTTCTAAACTTGCTTTTTAAATCTAAAATCACACAAAGAAAACTTATATTTCCATATCCTTTCTAATACATCAAAATTATTTTCCCTTATTTGCAAATGTGACCGACAAAAAATTTAGAACTTGTTTTAATTCGCTCTCCCCTAATTCTTGCAGTGTGCCATCACATGGTTATTGGTGATTTGTATTTTGATTCTATGAATTGCCCATGAACCCTTATGATATCCTTTGGTCAGTACAGAATTGACTAAAACAGAAAAAAAAAATATTGCAGTCTTGGAATTTACATTTTGATAGGGAAAGAAAGACACTATAATGCAAATAAGTAATAAGTATAAGTATGTCAGGTTCTATAGAAAAAAATAACATAGGAAAGGGGACATGGCAGGGTCCTTTGTTTCCAATGGAATGATTATCTTCTGATAAATTTTTGGTAGTGTTTGACATATCATGATAGTAAATATTTGCCTACTAATAAAGGAACTATAATATTTTTTCTTTGTCAGTTTTTTTAACCATGTTCATGAGGCTCATCATCAGAAATTTGTTTTTAATTTGTATGAGGTCAACGTTGTCTCTCTAAACTTTATAGATTCTAAATTTTGTGTCTTGCCTAAGAAAAGTCTTCCACTTCACAAGATCATTATTAAAAGAAAAACTTTTCAGCAAATTTTAACTCTTCTAGGAAGTTGTCCATTTTTTCTACATTTTCAAATTCATTGGCATAAAGTTGTACAGAATTTCTCACACATTTTAATCTCCCCTGAATCTGTATTCATGTCCTCTTTCTCATGTTTAATATAATTTATTCCCATATTCCCTCTTTTTCTTGATGAATTATTCCAGAGACTTGTCTAGTTCATTAATTTTTCAGAAACCAGCTGGGTTTTTTTCTCTTGGCTTTTACATTTCATTATTTTTTATCTGAATTAATTTCTCTCTTATTTTTATGAATTTATTTTATTGTGCTATATGTACCATCTCTTATTTTTGTTAAAATTTGGGGGGAAATTCCTAGGTTAACCCCCAGCTCACAAATATGCTCTGTAGTTATGCCTATTTTATATCCTGTCCTTCCATTCAACAAACTTTGAATGTCCCAAATCTCTACATTATTCTTTTTCATGACCATAATATTCTGCTGCAACTCCCCTCAAATATAACCTTGCTTATCCTCAGGTTTTCTACTATTTTTGCTATTACTTACTCAATTTTGTCAGGTGTTATATACTTAATGTTTCTTTAATAATAATGTTAATTTCCTTCAGATATTTGGTAATTCTTGGCTATTTGATCATATTTCAATTAGATACCTCTTGACTGCTTTGATGACCACATTTTGCCTCTATGGGAGAGGAGAGGTCAGGGCTGTGGTAAATTTGGGATGTGAGTTAAACAGTCTAATGAATAGAGACAACCCTGTCTTTCTTGGAAACCAACAGCCCCCTGTCATCTCGCCTTGATTTTATAATTACTCATGTTCTGGCTTTCTGCTTTATCCTGTAACCAAATAATGCCCAGACCACTGCTTGGTGAAATAGAGGAGAAGTGGGAAATTAGTTGCTCTAGGTGCACAAGATACAGCTCAGCAATGACATCAACCTGTCATCCCAAGTTCCACCCAACAGTTTGTGTTCGTTGCATTGGGCCTGGCTCAATCGGGACGTTATCACTACTACTTCAGGAATATTTAGATCATGTTTTATATTTTGTTTTCTTATGGTTTTACTCTTCAATAATCTATTCACATTTGCTTTTTATCTTTCAGGAAACTTATGATAGTTCTGGTTGTCTAATGACATTATGTGTAGCTTTTCCATAGTCGTGGGTTTATTCATTGAATAAATGAATCTTCTCTTTCTTTTAGCTGGCTTTTAGAGGGGAAGATGAGTAGGCACAAGTTCTCATTCTTTCATTTTGGTGCAATCTCCCTACTTATGATAGTTTTGATGGGAAAAAGTAAACTTCACTATACCAATGATGAAGAACTTCAACTAATGTTTCCCCCCAATTTTAAGTCCCTGAAGCACAGAATGAAAAACAGTGATTTAATTAACTCCCCTGTTCTGATTCCATTCTCATCCAGCAACACTTTGCATGTGGCCTGGTTTTCCACACAGGTCTTCCTAGAAGAGAAAAATGCATAAATGATGCACTTTGAATGCTCCAATATTTATGGTGGCAATTTCTTATTGTAAATTATAAAGCAGACATTTTGGTTTGAAACATCAGTGTCTGGATTTTGTCTAATATGTCTCTTGCCCTACAGGATGGAGCATTCCAGGACTTGGTTTCCAAAAATTCAAGGCTTAAGTTCAAACCTTGGATGTATAGTGATCAAATGCCTGGACTTTGGTACCAAGCTACCTGAGTCTGAATTCTGGCTCCACCACGTAATAATCACAAGATCTTGCTATCTCAGCTTCCTCATCTCCCAAAGTAGCTTGACATATAGACAGAAATTTATAAGTGTTATCAAAAAACATCATAAAGAAAATTCACATAAGTTTGTATTATCCAAAGTAAACCTACAGGATATTACTTGTTTCAAATAAGCAAGGTTCTACTACATGGACCAAAGTTAAACAAGTATATTTAATTTATAGCTTCTCAGATCCCTTAATGTGTTATGTGCAACATGCTTGAGTCTTTAATAACAGGATATGATATAGAGATAAACTTAGTTGACTTCAAAATTATTTTATTTTAGAGTAGTTCACAGAATTTATTTCCTCAGAAAATACTTCGGGGAAAGGTGCACCAAAGGGAAATGTCACCCTGATTGTCTCTTGGGAGACTATGGCCTGTCATGTGTCCAACAAGACAATACTGAGACATCTCCATGGTAATAATGAGTTTTTAGTGGACATAGCTGTCTAGAGTATATACTCCATACTAAGAAATTCTGCATAGCACAAGCACCCCAATTGTCACCATCTTTTCCCACCAACACAACTTATTTTTTTAAAATCCCAGTCTCCCAGGCCCTGTGATGATGAAAATAACTAATCCAGGAACATTAAAAAGTGGATTTTAAAAAATATTAGTAGGTCACACTGTTGGGTTTACTCAGTAAATATCTGTCTCTATTGTGGTTGCTATTCTGTGTTTCAGCACATGCTTCTTGGATACACAATACCTTGCCCATATCCAGAAGGAGGCGACATTCAATGGTAGGTTTTTCTGTTACCATGGTGGGGCTATTTTTGAACAGTTGAACATTTGGGAATTTGACAGGATAACATAATGTTGCCTCTTTCTACTGTTCATGAGAAGAGAGAAAAGAATACAAAGCAAACAGCAGCAGCGGCAATGAATGCCCTCTTTATCTTCCTGTCACTTTTAGAGTTACTGACACAATTAATTACTTATATTTGCATACAGTATAATTTACCAAGCATGCACAAACAATAGTTATATGCATTATAATTGGATGATGCATTAAAAACCCTAATAAATGGACACTTGACTAAATGAGAATGGAAGGTAAGAGCTCCCCAATTCATCTTTTATTAGCTAGCTTGATGACAATAGGGTGTGGCTTTCTCTTGTTTGCCACGGTATCTGGCTCAAAATATGCAACTGATAAATATCTGCAGATTAAATGAACTAGAAATTATGACAAAGGATGAAGCAATTCATTGTCTGAAATACTGTTTCTTAAGTATAAATTTGAATGCAAGAATGAAAACATTATCTACAATTAGTTTTTTAAGCACCTGTAACTAGACGGTAATACCCATCTCTAGAAGGGAGACACTGATCATATTAATGGTGTGTGTGCACAGGGCAGTGGAAGGGCAGTTGGAAGACAGATACAGTGAGAGAAAAGAACAGGAACATTTTAGTGTAAAGATATATACTGTAACCAATGACATTTTGAGACATTAACCAGCCCATTGTTCGATACAGTTAAAGAGCCACAATCTGTCAAATAAAACATACCATCCATTTGGCCCCAACTGTAGCTAAGTACTTGTACTGTGATCCCAGGTTGAGTGAGATAGGGGCATCCATGCCAACCTTAGGTCATTTCTGATTATCTAAATATGAAAAAAAAGTAAATTTTCCATTAAAAAAACAAAAATAATAAAATGCAATATCAAACTAGATCTATTCAAGGTGATGATCGGTGTTTCCACTGATCTGGGGATATTCTCTGATAGCTGGCTCTGCCCTAGGAACCACTTTGCAGAGAGAGAAAGATAAAAATGCTGTCTCTTCACAGTGCCCCTAGCTTCAGCTGACCACCACTGGCACACAGCCAGCAAAATGATGGTGAGATTGCAGCTCGTCAATTCACATGCAGGCCAGTATGTTTGATTTGGCCGCTCCAAAGAAACCCTGCTAAGTCTAGTTGATATAAGGCCCCAAGCGGTGATTCAAAAAGCCCCTGTGGCTACTTCCTCATTAGGAGGCTTGTTGTCAGGACAGGCATGAGCAGCATAGAGTGTGGGGAGCCGGCAGAGAGTTCTATCAGTTTCCCCAATACCAGAGAGCATCAAATGCCGAGAAGAGAGACTACAAATGGCAAGGAGAAAGTGAAATGAGCAGGTGTGCAGCTAAATTAGATCAGGAGGTATCTTTATGTACACAGACGTTTGAACTGGTTTCTTATGTTTTATAAGCTAGGTCTTGAGAAGTACAGAAATCCTACTCATGCTACATTAACCTCAAGAAGGAATTTATTGACTGAAAGAACAGATAAGTTCAAGTTTGAGGCCTAGCTTCAGCCATGTCCGGAATATTGGTCTTCAAAGCTATTTTCTGGGCTCCCTCCCCCCCATCATTTCTTCTTTTTTTCTGAGCTGGCCTCATTCTTTCTTACTGCATATGCATTTCCTTCGAGTGACTAGGGACATGGCTATTGGGAACCCAAATTCAACTCCTCCCAGCCTAGAAACCCAAGCAGGAAAAGGGTTCCTCTTTCTAAATGTCACAGACTGATATAAAGAAAACATCCGGTTCTTCTATTAAGCCACATGTCCAGCCTTATGCTAGTTACTCTGCCAGGAATGTTGGATTCTTTGATGGGTCCAAGCTAGCACAAATGGCTTGGATATTGTCATTATAGGCACTACAGAACCACAAAGACTTGAGTTGGGAGTTCCCCTAAGGAAGTATGAGTTGGTCCAGGTAGAAAACATGGAAGATTTCCCAAAGGAAAAGGATCTGTTTCATAAAGAAGGGGAATGGGAAAAGGTAGTGAGCAGGAAGAGAAATCACTACTAGCAGGACAATGGCACTGGTATTAGGACAAATACACATATGGGGAGATACAGGCTCCTTGTAGCCTGTCTAAATATATTTAAAACAAAGCATTTCCTCAATTAATATTAGCAGGATGTTTTTGGCTATAAGTAAAAAACACAAGAACCAAATTAGCTTAGAGAATAAAGGAATTTAAGCAACTAAATAAATCCAAAGATTTTTGTGTCTTCTGACACGCCTGATTTGAAAACTTAAACAAAGTAATTATGCCTTTGATTCTCATTCATTTTTCAGCTCTTTCTCGGTATTGGCTGCATTATCAGCAAGCTTCACCTTTGAGGTCCTGAGATGGCTGCAGACAGCTCCAGGGCATCATGCTTTCTCGCTCATGATAAGCACAGAAATAAATCTCTAATTTCTAAATAAGAGGTCTGGGGTGGAGTCTGATTTAATCAATTAGCTGTGGGGATTTTTTGGTTTTGGTTTTGGTTTTGTTTTTTTTTACCATATCCAAAGAACCACTGAAATCAAGGAGATGGAAATCATACCAATCATTTTAAGCTTGAAGCACCTGCATCATTCCTGAAGCAATGAACTATCTGGGGAAGAAAAAAATATCAAAGCAAATATTTGAGTGCTATTCCCAAGAGAAGAAGGAATAGATGCTAAGAGGACAAAACCAGCAAGTGTCTACAGAAAAATTTGAACATAATTTCTTTGAGGACTCAAAAGCATTTCAAGACTTCATAATGTTTCAGAGTCATCCTGATGATTATTATTAATTATTATTAATTAAATATTATTATATTATTATTAATTATTATAAGTATACATGAGGTCTGAAAAAGATCTTACAAACTATATTATATTTTCTAAGCCTCTTATCTTAGAGAACAGGGAAGAGATTCAGAAAGGTGAAATGACTTCTCCAAAGCTACAGTTAGTGTATGCTAGAATTATGATTTTAGTCATTTTCCTTGCATTTCCTCTCATCATCATGAAGGTAGCCAATACTACTGATTTATTATTGTATGAATTTTGTGGCACTATAAAATGCTTTCATCACTGGATGAAGGCTTATAAGTGATGGAATATCATTTTTCTCTGTTTTATGATTTTTAGAAGCCTTTTTAAACTCATGGTTCTATCTGGTGGTTTCTCTAGTTTTGATGGACCATTTTTTTTATCACTCTTTTACGCACTGGATTAAAATTGGTCCCAGGAACAAATCCACGATGACTTTTAAGTAAAAGTGATTAGTTATGTGTAGAATAACACTGCATTAGAGTTGCTTTGTTTGTAACACTTTGTATGCTTCATAAAATCACATAAATTATAATTTCTATATTACTTATTTTCCAATCAAAAGAATGCAAGAATGGTTTCAAAGAAAATTGATAATTTTGGTAAAAATTTACACAGGAAAAATCCCAAATATAAATGTAAATATGAAGAGAAAATTTTCAGCAGAATTATAAGATTTGTTTTAAAGTTTTCATAAAAGAAACCACAACTCAGAGCAAATGTTTATTGTGATCTCTGCGACCAATGCAATTCCCAATACCCTCTTTTCATTTCCTTCCCGTGGAGTCATCAAATAAGCCTGGAGATTTTCTTTTACTTGAGATGGCCAAACAAGAAGCAAACACTGACACTGATTCCATATCCTTATTCTAATAATCATAAACGTCTTATGTACCTTTAGTATGTTTGTTAAACCATCCACTCTCCCAAATATCCCTGAAATTATAGATGCAAAAATCCTCAACAAAATGTTAGCAAGTCAAATCCAACAATATAAAAAAACAATAAACTTCATACTAAATGGGGTTGATCCCACAAATGCGAGATTAGTTTAGCATATGTTAGTCAGTATACTTTATCACATTAGCAGTTTGAGACAGAAAAGTTAAAAATTATTATTTAATTATTTCAATACAAACTTTTAGTAAATACCCATTTATATTTAAAACTCTTGGCAAACTAGGAGTAGAAGAAAACGTCGTTAAACTATAAAGGGCATCCGAAAAATTTAGAGCTAATATGATATATCATAGTGAAATATTGAATGCTTTCTCCTTAAAGTTTGGACGAAGAAAAGATCATAACAACCATGAAGACTGGAAAAGATGCAGTAATATTATCTGTGTCTTTGTCACGCAGATGACATCACTGTGTTATTTAGAAAGTCCTAAGGAATCTACCAGAAGATTACCAGAACTAATAAGTAAATTTCACAATGTCACAGGATACAAAATCAATATACAAAAACCAGTTGTACTTATATATGTTAGCAATGAAAAATTTGAAGATGAAATTAAAAGTACCATGTACAACAGCATTTAAAACATTAAATATTATGCATAAATTTAACAAAAGATGTATAATATATTTACATTGAAAACTATAAAGCATTTCTGAGTTAAAGAGGCCTTAAGTAAATGAGAAATACACTATATTGGGAAACTTGGCTGGTTCAGATAGTGGAGCATGCTTCTTCTGATGCTGGGGTTGTGAGTTCAAGCCCCACATTAGGTGTAGAGACTACTTTAAAAAAATAAAATCTTAAAAAAAAGAAAGAAATACACTGTATTTACGGATTGGAAGACTTGATAGTGTTAAGACATTAATTTTCCCTAAATTGATCCATATATTCAGTACAACCTCAAAATACTAGGAAGATTCTTTCTAGAAAATTAAAGCTTATTTTAAAGTTTATTTTGAAAGACAAAGGAACTCAAATAACCAAAACAATTAGATAAAGAAGAACAGAACTGAAGGATTTATTCTACCCGAATCTAGACTTACTGAAAACCTATAGTAATGAGGTAAGTGTGATAAAAGAATAGACAAAATAGGCCATAGGCCAGTAGAACAAAACAGAGAAAGAAACTGAATTATCTGCTCAAATGATTTTTAAACAATGTTGTCAAAGTAATTCAATGGGGCAAATGAAGATCTCTTAAATGATACTGAAGCAAACATATCCATTTTTTTTAAAAAAGAATCTAATCTCATTCATAATGTTCATATTTTAATTCCTAATAGCCAAAAACTAGAAATAGTAATGTCTAAATGTCTACCAAAGGAAGACTGGATAAATAAATTGGGTTGTCATTCAATGGAGTATTACTCTGCACTACAAAAGAAATGAGTAAATTATACATGCAACAACATAGATGGATCTCAAAGATATTCTGCTGAGTGAAAGAAGCCAGACACAAAGTACATACCATTTGACCTCGTGAAATTCCAGAATAGGTCAAATGATTCAACAGTGATAGAAATCAGATCAGTGATTACTTCCCAAGGACAGGGGTTCACTGAAAAAGGGATGAAGGACTTCTTGATATGCAACCTACTCCCAGAGTAAGAGTAAGACAGTATGAAGTGTGGCTAAATATTAACAATGAGTGAATCCAGATGAAGGACATAAGAAGTTCATATTACTATGCTCACAACTTTTCTGTGGACTTGAAATTTAAGTAAAAATATTTTTTAAAGGAAGTAATTAATTTTATCCAATCTTCATCTCAAAGGATTTGGAAAGACTTATAGCAAGAATATGTGCAAAATTATAATGGTATAGCAAGAATGCATAAAATAACTTATAAATTAAAGTGGAACAATGTGGCCTAAAGAGAAACAGGACCAGTAAAGATGATTACAAATATACAACCATATGTATATTTGAACTTCAAATTTACCTTGGTGCTTCTGAAAAGCCCAGTAAGGGACGCCTGAGTGGCCCAGGGTTCTGGGGTTGAGTCCTGTGGTCAGGGGGGAGCCTGCTTCTCCCTCTGCCTGCTTGCTCTCCCTGCTTGTGCTCTCTCTGGCTCTCTCTATCTCTCTCTCTCACAAATGAATAAATCTTTAAAAAATTAAAAAAATAAAAAGCCCAATAAAATACTGAGTTACACAATTACCATAAGGAATATAAAGAATTTATCTTTGTCAGATTGTAAATGTTACACTAGCCTTACAAAGTTGTAAAAGAGAAGTGGTTTTCTCTCCTTTTCTAGCTTCCAGAACATTTTATATGATACAGAAATTCTGTTTTTTTAAGGTTTGAAGGAATTGCCTATTAAACCACCTCTTTTGTGAATCATTTTGTTATTGGTACTTTGAACACTATTTTAGTTAATTGTCTGCTTAATGGCCTATTCAGGCTTATACTTTATTCTGAGTAAATTTAGGTCGTTTATATTTTCCCAAAAGTATATAATTTATTTTTAATATTTGCTGTATCTATTTGTATATCACTGGGTTTTTTTCTTTCTTTTCCTGCATTGGCTTTTGGTTTTTTTCTTCATGTATTATTTTCTTAAAAAAAATAAAATAAAATGAAACAAAAATAAAATTTTTAAAAATCTCTTGGATTTGTTCATCCTATTGCATTGTCCATATGGAATCATTATTGTCTGCTTTTATGCTTATTTCCTTCTCTATACTGTTCTTACATTTGCTTTTTTTGGTCTAACTGAAGCTGAATGACTAGCTCACTTCTTTTCATGTTTTCTCTTTTAATATAAAAGTGTTTAGGTAAAGAATTTACCACTGATTCAATAAATGCTTCATGTGGTTTTTACTTGTATGATTATAAGTTGTGTTATCATTTTTTTATTTAACATAGAGTGTTGTATTAGTTTCAGTCATACAATATCATGATTCAACAATTCTATACATTACTCAGTGTTCATCACGATAAATATATTACCTTTTTTAAAAAATCTAGATTCCATTTTTTTAATGAGTTTTAGGACATTTTCCTTTTTAAAAATTTTTTAAAAGAATTTATTTATTTATTTGAGAGAGAGCAAGTGAGAATAAGAGAGAGAGCATTAGCAGGGGGTTAGGGGTAGAGGGAGAGGGAGAAGCAGACTCCCAGCTGAGCAGGGAGCCCAATGCAGGACTCAACGCCAGAACCCTGAGATCATGACCTGAACTGAAGGCAGATGCTTAGCCACCCAGGTGCCCCAAGTTTTTAGGACATTTTCTGAATCATGTCTAGATTCCAAATTGGAAGATGTGGTCACCACAATTTCTAATTTCCTGTCATTTTCAGTTTTTAAAAGATAAGTTTGAAGATGTTCCATGGACATTTGAAAATAATATACACTCTTTTTGATTCTTGTGTGTAAAGCTTTCCATATATCTCTTTAAATAACCTTCTTAATGTTATTCAGATTTTCCATTTCAATATATTTTGGTTTAGTTTGGTTGCCATAAAAAGAGAGTGATGTTTTCAGATTTCCCAGGTCAATTATATTTCTGTTAACTTTTCCTTATAGTTCTATGTTCACTTTATATTTTTTATTTTGTTTTATTTCATCCATTAAGTTTCATAGATTTTATGTCTTCACTACTTGTCCTTCTTAATGTTTTTGGATTGTAATTCCAATCTGACATTAATTTTGCCACTTCTGCTATCTTTTATATATTTGGCTATATACACTATTTTTTAAAATTATAGTTGCTGGTATCAGAAACACAGACTGCATGAGATAAATCAAAACAGAAAGTTTGTTATGTAAGCAGAAAAGACCCTGAATAGCCAAAGTAATGTTGAAAAAGAAAACCAAAGCTGGAGGCATCACAATTAGGACTTCAAGCTGTATTACAAAGCTGTCATCATCAAGACAGTATGGTACTGGCACAAAAACAGACACATAGATCAATGGAATAGAACAGAGAGCCCAGAAATGGACCCTCAACTCTATAGTCAACTAATCTTTGACAAAGCAGGAAAGAATATCCAATGGAAAAAAAGGCAGTCTCTTCAACAAATGGCTTTTGGTTTTTTTCTTCATGTATTATTTTCTTAAAAAAATAAAATAAAATAAAACCAAAATAAAATTTTAAAAAATCTCTTGGATTTGTTCATCCTATTGCATTGTCATTGGACAGCGACATGCAGAAGAATGAAACTGGACCAGTTTCTTACACCATACACAAAAATAAACTCAAAATGGATGAAAGACCTAAATGTGCAACAGGAATCCATCAAAATCCTAAAAGAGAACACAGGTAGCAACCTCTTTGACCTTGGCCACAGCAACTCCTTATTAGACATGTCTCCAGAGGAAAGGGAAACAAAAGCAAAAATGAACTATTGGGACTTCATCAAGATAAAAAGCTTCTGCACAGCAAAGGAAACAATCAACAAAACTAAAAGGCAACCTACAGAATAGGAGAAGATATCTGCAAATGACATATTGGATAAAGCACTAGTATCCAAAATCTATAAAGAACTTATCAAACTCAATACCCAAAAAAATAAACGATCCAGTTAATAAATGGGCAGAAGACATGAACAGACATTTCCCCAAAGAAGATATACAAGTGGCTAAAAGAGAAAAAATGTTCAACATCACTCATCATCAGGAAAATACAAATCAAAACTACAATGAGATACCACCTCACACCCATCAGAATGGCTAAAATTACCACTCAAGAAATGACAGATATTGGCAAGGACGAGGAGAAAGGGGAGCCCTCTTACACTGTTGGTGGGAATGCAAGCTTGTACAGACACTCTGGAAAACAGTATGGAGATTCTGCAAAAAGTTAAAAATAGAACTACCCTATGACCCAACAATTGCACTACTAGGTATTTATCCAAAGGATACAAAAATACTGATTCAAAGGGCCACATGCACCCCAATGTTTATAGCAGCACTATCAACAATAGCCAAATTATGAAAAGAGCCCAAATGTCCATCAACTGATGAATGGATAAAGAAGATGTGGTATACTGGGGTGCCTGCATGGCTCAGTTGTTTAAGTGTCGGATGCTTGATTTCAGCTCAGGTCATGATCTCAGGGTCGTGAGACTGAGCCCTATTTTGGGCTCCCCACTCAGCAGGGGTCTGCTTGTCCCTCTCCCTCTGCTCTCCCCCCTCACTCTCTCTCAAATAAATAAATAAGTAAATAAAATATATTTTTTAAAAAGATGTGATCTACACATACATACACACAGTGGAATATTACTCAGCCATCTAAAAGAATGAAATCTTACCATTTGCAATGACATGGATGCAACTAGCATGTATTAATGCTAAGCGAAATAAGTCAGTGAGGGAAAGACAGATACCGTATGATTTCACTCCTATGTGGAATTTAAGAAACAAAACAGATGGGCATAGGGGAAGGGAAAGAAAAATAAAATAAGACAAAAACAGAGAGGGAGGCAAACCATAAGAGACTCTTGACTATAGAGAATAAATTGAGGGTTGCTGGAGAGGAGGTGGGTGGGGGGATGGGCTAAATGGGTGATGGGCATTAAGAAGGGCACTTGTGATGAGCTCTGGGTGTTGTATGTGATGAATCATTAAATTCTATTTCTGAAACTAATACTATACGTTAACTAACTTGAATTTAAATAAAATCTTGTAAGAAAAATAAATTTAAAAATAACAAAATAATTAAAAAGAATGTTAGGTGATTATTGAGGTTTCTCATAGAAGAATTGAACTCCCAAACCACAGGAAGGAAGGAAGCCAAACATCTCATTTTGAGGGCACAGAACAAGGACAGACATGGAGAGAAGAATACAGCATATGATTTGGGAAGTATATGCTCAGTAGCTTACCTGAGGTGGAGAGTTTGAGTTGGGGAATGAGTGGACAATGGGGATCATGAGGTCAGTCTGAGGCTCAGGCTGAGGCCTGTGGTTCAGGCCTGTGGCAGCCTTCCAAGAAAAGGTTTGCTTTGGTTCCCCACAATCTCTGAACTTTAACCACACACACTTGCTAAGGGTCTTGAGCTGGCATTCACAACTTGTCCACAAAGAAGATCCAACATTTCCAAACATTGAGTCCAAATAGTCTATCCTTCACTACCAGGGAGGATCAGCTGAGGTCAAAGTTCCATGAGCTAGACACAGAATTAAGAGCCTGAGAAGACGTTCTGAAGAAGGACAAGTGAAGGACTGAGGCCCCCATCATGACAGAAACAGTTCTCTCTACTGCTGTCAGTGCAGAGCCTGTGCTTGGCCCAGTCTCATTCCCACCCTGGTCCTTATTCTGCATTTAAATTTGGCACTGGCAGCCCACCTCCTTCTCTCCCTGCTTCAGGGACGGACTAAAACGATTATCTTGTGGCATGCGGTCACACTCTGTGCTCGTTTAAACAGGGATAAAACTATTACCGACCTTCCTCCTGAGCTGAGAGAGGAAATTACTAGTAACATGTAAATCCCATGGAAAGTACAAGGTGTTCAATGCAAATGGAAAGTGCTAGCTAAATGTTGAAGAGGACAAGGAGGAAAGAAAAAGAAAATCCTTTTCTCATTGCCTTCAATAAACTGGAACCTCCTTTATTTAATTGGTAAGGATAGTTTCATTGTCCCAGCATCTGACTGTAATAGCTTTACTACCTACAAATCTGTAAAAAGATAATTTTATCACATTAAAAATATCTTATCACTACAACTATCATACAGATGCAATGGAGCAGCCACACTCCTTATTTGATGAATCCAATTTGGTTTTTATAAGGCAAATTTTTACTGGCAAATAAAAGCACTTTCAGATGAACTGTAGAATGCAGGGGCAATGGTATCTGGAACGCTTTATCTGACTGAAAGCTTTACAGCTCTGGAGATAACAAGCAGCTGACCTAATAAACCAGAGACTTCCAAAACACATTCCATTCAAGTCAGGGCTTTTACAGCCACACTGCCTTTTCAATTCTAAATGCAATCATGACATGTAATTGTCACTATTATCACTCACACATATTTTTGACTACTGTACTGTTTTCCAGAATGGTCGCTCTGAATTCTTCGGTGAGAATAAGCAACTGAAATACCCTTGACAAAATGTTGATGCAGTGTGCCATTAATGAACTCAAAAGACATACTGCTTGTCCCCCTGTGACCTGACCTCCCAACCTCACCTCCACCACCTTCCTCTGTTCTTGTTACTTTAAGCCCGCTGAGGACACTTCACGTTCAGCCTTTTTTTTTCTAGGAGTCCAATATCTTCTTCCCTTATGACTTCATGATTCAAAGGTCAAAATAAATATTCGTTCAGTAAAATAGCAAGAGTGAAGTTTTAGTAAAGAAGACGGACTTTTTTTTATAAGTAGTTCTCAAATGTCTGCCTATTATGTTTGATGTTAGTTTTGCTGTCAAGTTTAACTTTTGTGAAAGAATCATTGAGTTAAAAATTGTGAAGGAAATATTCTCATTCTTTGACTAAGATTTTTTAACTCCCATGTTTGTCACGTTGAGATTATTTAAACAAAAAAACAAAAAGTAGTATTTTAGCAGTCCCAGAATAGTTATTCTAAAATGTTAAAAGATCTTTTACTATAAGAATACTATTTCTAGAGTGCCTAGGTGGCTCAGTCAGTTAAGTGTCTACCTTCAGCTCAGGTCATGATCCCAGGGCCCTGGAATCGAGTCCCACATGGGGAGCCTGCTTCTCCCTCTGCCCTTCCCCCTGCTTGTGTGCTCTCTCTCTGTCAAATAAATAAAATCTTAAAAAAAAAAGAATACTATTTCTATATTCTTAATTCGATGAAAAACATATATTGTATAAAGAGCATTTTGCAGTATAATTCTGATTTTAGTATTATTAATCTGTAGAGTATAGTCTGGTTAAATGGTTATACCTTCAGGCAGTAGATCTCTAAATGTATGATTTCTGGAAAAAATGTTCATATCAATCATATATAATCTTTCAAAGTCCTGTAAGAAGTTTTTAGTTTTTGTTTTCACGTTTCTTCAAGATCAGAAGTCTAGAATCAGGCAGGGGGAATGCAGTTTGCTGGTGTTGGATGTAACTCCACAATAGTATGTCTCTGACATTCTCTGGGCCTTTCCTTCATGGCCACAAGATGGCCACTATGAATCGATGTTTAGGCTGAGAACTCAAGAACTTAATTTGTACAACCTTTATAATGCAGACAGGCAAAGAAGAAGTGGTTTGGATGGAGTAGCTGGTGCTGGGTGCACCGACCTGCAGTGTCTACACTAGTAATATATCAAATCACTACTTTAAACAAAAACTAATTAGAAGAAGCAATGGAAGAAAAAGGCCACATTTATAGAAGTAATGCAAGCATAAACATCTAGGAATAAACTTAAGAACAAATATGCAAAAACTAAATAAAGAAAACATAAAGCACTACCAAAATACATAAAGGAACTCTTGATCAAGTTGAAAAGGTTTGGATACTATGTTTGCACAGAATGATACAACATCTTACAGATATCAATTCTTTCAAAGATAATCTATGAATCTAACTTGATTCTAACCTGATTTTTTTTTTTTTGTAATTAACAAACTATTTCTAAATTCTACATAGAAAAATAAACAAGCAAAATTAAAGAATTTTTGAAAAATTAAAAACAAAGTAGGACTAATTCTTTTTTTTTTTTAAGATTTTATTTATTTATTTGACAGAGAGACATACAGTGAGAGAGGGAACACAGCAGGGGGAGTGGGAGAGGGAGAAGCAGGCTCTCCGCCGAGCAAGGAGCCCGACGCGGGGCTCGATCTCAGGACCCTGGGATCAGGACCTGAGCCGAAGGCAGACGCTTAACGACTGAGCCACCCAGGTGCACAAGTAGGGCTAATTCTATCCAACATTATTTTACAGGGTCATAAAAATTAAAACAGTGTGGCACTGGCTCATGAATAGACAGCAATTGAGTAACAGGGAGCCAAGAAATAAACTCAAATGCATGCTGGAATTTAGGACATGAAAGGTAGCTATGTTACTTAGGAAATGATGTTAGGACAATTAGAGAGCTATGAGTGTTTGTGTGGGGTAGGTGATGGTAGGGATGCTGGCTCTACACTTCATAATTTACTTCAAAATACATTCCATAAAAACAAACAAAAATACTAGAAAAAAACCTGATGGTTTAAAAAAAAAACTGAGTTTTTTTTAAGGCCATTCTAAGTGGAATGCAAATACTAGATGCCACAAGAAAAAAGACTGTTAAATTAGATTACATAGGATCCTACCCAAGATAGAATAGCAGGGACCAGATTTATCCTTTAATCTAAAAAGCTAGACGTGATATATAAAACAACAGTTTTCTGGACACTAGAATCAGGCCAAAAATCACTACTTTAAACAAAGAATGATGCTTAAGAAATGGGAAGCCTTAGTTTCTTCAAAGGTGAAGTTAGAAAGTATTTTAACTGAATGAAAATTAATGTATAACCCATCAGATTTTGTGTGAAGCTGCTAAAATAGTACTTAGAGGGATTATAAAGGTACATGAGGAAACTTTTGGGGTGATGAATATGTTCACTGTCTTGACTGAAGTTACAGTGTCACATGTGTATTCATATGTTAAAACTTATCAAATTGTATACTTTAAATATGTGCACCTTATTGAACGTCAATTATACCTCAAAAGAGCTATGGAAAAAAACGCATTTTTTTAATTATACAAGTATTAAAAAATGACCTTAGAAAAACTTGACACAAACTAAATTAGAGAAATTCCATGGTTCAAAAAAATATATGCAACTTATATCACAATCATGGTATAATTTCCTTAACATATAAAGAGCTACTATAAATTAATAAAACAAACAATAGAAAATGGCAAAAATACATGAACAGATAGTGCAAAGAAGAAGAAATAAATATGTGTGTTAAACAAATGAAAATGTGCTCAATCTCCTTCACAAGAGAAAAATACTAATTAAGACTAAAAAGCAATAACAAGCAGATAGTTTGATAGTGTTGTTACATTGTGTTGGTGAGGATGTAAGGAAATAGGGATCTTCATATATTGTTGCTTTATTGTAGAAGTGTAATTGATACAACTCCTTGGAAAGAAATTTGCCAATAATCAACAAATTTTGAATTTTGCCAAGATATAAATATATATATATACACACACACACACATACATACATATGTGTGTATATGTGTTTATATATTTGTATATATTATATAAGCCCTATATGTTTAGAATATGGCTGTGATGATAATCTGTAGATTGCTAAGAGATAGGGCTGTTTTATGCTATTTAAAACCTGAATTTTTTTATAATTTGTATGTATTAATTGTTCAAAAAGCATGTTAAAGAATTGTTTTTGGAAAACTGTAGGCTTTTTAAAGTAATTTTAACTATGTGAGAGCAATTTTTAGCTTATATAGCAATTAATATTTTATTCTGTACATCCCCAAATTATGTAACATCCTAAATACTAATAAATGTTACAATGATAAAAAGGAAGGAGCACCTGGATGGCTCAATCGGTTAGGCGTCTGACTCTTGATTTTGGCTCGGATCATGATCTCAGGGTTGCGGGATCAAGACCTATTAGGCTTCTCTCTCCCGCTCCCTCTACGCCTCCCCTCTGTGCGCACACTCTCTCTCCTTCTCTCTCTCAAATAAATAAGTGAATCTTAAACAAAAAAAAGGAAAACCACGTTTACCAGTATAAAGTGCAACTTTAGCAATCATTAGCCCCAACTCATATTATGTTGGAAAAAAGAAAGTTGTTTTATTTCACAAAGAAAATTAATTCTCATTGTGTTTAGATGAATGTAACCACAAGTATTTACAACTATTACTGGAAGTAAAGAAAAAAATTTGTGAAGATGCTTCAGAAATGGACAGAGAATTCATATAAACTTGCCTTAAACTTGTAATCAAAGATATTAGGAGTCACACAGAAATTAATTTTAAAAATCTCACTAGTACCAATGTGAGGTCTTTTATCTTGGTGTCTTAACTGCCAGCTAAAGTGGCAGAAATATGGTAAGAGATTTTTGTTCTAGGGCCAATTTAGTAAGAATGTGTGAAAGAAACTTTTGTGTAATTTCTAAAGCCAGGGTCAATTTTTTTTTCCTAGGTACATTAAGCCACTATTAGCTTCTGAAGACTTTTTTTTTTTTTTTTTTAATTTAAACTACATCTTTCCACCAAATCTCCTATCACTTTGCCACTGGAAGTCAGGCATTTCCGGCTTCTGTGTTATTGCATACATCTCCTGAAATGCCTTCCCCACTACTTGAATCCAATCTACCTGCAAGGTTCACCTTTAAGCACTTACTTTTTTCCTTTACATTGAAGGAAGTATTGATTCATCTAGCAATTTAAGGCCATGGGATCATTGTTAAGAGTGATAATAGCCACCATGTATTTTTTTTTTTTTTAAGTAGGCTCCATGCCCAGCATGGGCTTGAACTCATCACGCTGAGATCAAGACCTGAGTTGAGATCAACGGTTGGATGCTTAACTGACTGAGCCACCCAGGAGCCCCACCCCACCATGTATTTTTAATTTTTTTCAGCCTTTCACCCCATCATGTGGGATCACAGATGTGAGATTTTAATAGTTATAAATATCAATAATTCTTTATACTGTTTAGTAAGACATGACCAGTGAATAAAATTTTTCTTAACTACAGTATTCACATATTCATCAATAAAATATAGCTTGTAACACACATTTTTAATAAGCTCTTAAAAATAATCCTGATCGTTTTCTAGGAGCTGAGAGGGGAGAAGCTAAGTTCAGGTTTAGTTGTATAGACATTGTCCTACAGCCAATGGGGAGCCACTGTTCTCCAACTGGACCAAAATGTAATGAAATCTGAATTTAAATAAGGATACGGAGGCACCACTAACAAATGTTCAAACTTTCCCTAGATCCTCTGAAGACCAAGTTGCTTATTTAGGTGGCTTAGACTTGCTAGAAACCCCATTTAACATCTGTATGCCAAGAGCAAAACATCCTTATTTTGTTGCAATAGCTATCTTGACAGAATGCTGTTAAAGAAAAGATGTGCTGGAAATATGCTGGTGGAATCTACCTAGCCAATATGTTCAGCATAAAAGCTCTGGTGAGGGCGGATATCAGACCCAGATGGGATCCTGGATTTTCCTTCCATGACGTTCAGGTTATTATACAAAATAAAAAGTTCTATGTAAAGCATTTGTAGAACTGAGTCTCACATGGAAGAAACATAATCAAAAAGAGTAACTTCATATTTGTGTATGCATAAACATACTATGTGTCCATTCCTTCATTCCACAAATACTTATTTAGCACCTATTACATGCCAGGCACTATACTGGGAACTGAGAAGGTTTCAGCAAAGTCCCTATGCTGAGATGCCTCTTTTCAATTGCTACATGTGCCCCTGTCATCACCATACTTGAAGCTGCCCTCCTCCATTAGCCTGGCAGCTGCCTGAACCCCTCTAGACGTGGAGGACCACCACGTTCTACGAGATGAGGCTTCAAGAGCCACCGATGAACAGAAACTGAAGTCAGAGAACAACATCCATTTCCTAGGGACACAGAAATAAATGAATAAATAACATTTCGGATGCCTGACTCCCCATGCTGTTAGGGGGTGGAGGCTGGACCACCTTGTTTATGGAGCTTATGGAGAATTTCAACAGCTTTTATCCAACCTCTATTTTCTCCACTCCTTCTACAGAAAATGCTAATTTTATGATGAGACTGAAGAAAGTATACATCACAGCTAGAGATTTGGGCACTAGCTTTAAATCTGGGCTGTTAAGAGGGACCAATGAGGAAACAATTGAGAGGTGGCTCCTCAAAGCCCGCTTTGGGACTGCATGGGGAGGAGGAAGGGAAAGAGGGAGGGTAAGGAAAAAAGATTTCCTTCTAACTGCCTAGACCCACTCCCTGAGTAATTTAAGCAGAATTCTGAGTAGTGGTCCTGTTCACGTAATTAGGTTGTGCATTTGGACTAAACATGCCTTTTACTATTTCTTTCAGAACACAGCTGGGCCAAGGTCACAGATAATCAAGGACTAGCCCTGTATTTCCACTACTCATCTCTTTTCCCCCAGGCTCCATATTGTGCTTCGCTGTTTCCATACATAGGTATTTATCTGAAAGTTAGTTGTACAATTTAAAAGTTTCATGTGGAGCACAGTAAGCTCTTAAGAGGAGAGGTGTTATATCAACTCAATAATGAGTAAATATTTGATGATCCACATGTAGTTTGTCAGCAGTGCTCCTGTCAGCATGAATAAAATAAACAGGCTCAGGAACCAACTGACCCAAAGGGATCACTACCAGTCACATTATAAATATGTAGTACTCCAGTCAGCAATAATTACATCATCCTCTATCATAGCCTTACTTCTGAGCTTTCCCCCATTTCTTTCTATTACAGCAGCTTCTTTGAGCAAGAGACACGCACACTTTGATTATCAGTGTGTGTGCTCTAAATTCTGTTTCCAGTGTAATCACTGTATAGCAATTCACACAAGGGGAAAGAACATCCATCTTCTCTTCTTTCTGATGGAAGAAAGGTTTTATTATGCTCCATGTTTCCACTGAAAGTCAAGACTACAATTTATATGCTTTGTGCCTCCAAATCTTGTGCCCTTCTCCCTCCCTGTTGGCACATTAAATTCACCAAGATGGAAAAAAAACGTAAGTTATAGCTGAATTTCTATTAACACAAGGGATTTTCCTCTACTTCCAGGTTTTGGGGGTATATAAGTGGAAAGATAAGCACAGATACAATGTAGAACAATATAGATGTTCACATACAGAAAAGTATACGGCAATACTTTTTGATTCACCAGTGGGTTACTATAACAGGAAAAGGGCCTCAAAAGATGTAATTTTACTACATATCTGAAAGGTTCTGAAGGGAGGAGGAATCCCATACCACTGTGACACTCAAGTGTTTACTCAAGAGGGCTGTGGCCACGAGCAGCTGCGACACAGTGTAGGAGTACAAGAAAGGCCACTTCAGTGGGATCCAGTCCACAGGCTAGAACCCGAACATGTGTAGGAGTTGATGAAAGATTAGAGTAAGTCATCAGAAAGTCCAGAAATACCTTAACTCTCGATATTAGAGTCAACCATGAAGCAGGAATTAGTTTGGCAATAGGAACCATGATGAAACGAAAGAATTAGGCAGAGTGACACTTCAAAACTTCAAATAAATAATCAGTGGCCAAGATACTTACAAAACCCAAAAAGACAAGGCAAAGAAGGTTGGAAACCAAATATAAAGATCTTTAAAGATGGGGGCAATACTTGAAATTGTCAAAGGAGCTTTTATGCCCTGCATGCAAAAGTTGAAACAAATTCCCAGACATGGCTAATATTAGGGATCTAGGTAGAAATCTGAAAGTAGAATCATTAAGATAAAACAAAATAAACTAACAAACACATGCCTTCATGTTTATGCTTCTTATGGGTCATTCACAGTTCTAACTGCTTTAGATTTGTACCATGTGTATTGAACAAGCATGACTCCTGGGAGACAATCAGAATGCAACTATATTTTTTTATTTCCTCTCTCCAATAAAATGTACTCATTTGGGGAATTTCTTCCTCTCCTCTGGAAGAAAACTTGAGTAAACCCTATGAGTTTTCTGTCACTGTCAATATAAAGCCCTGCCATCTCTCTGTCATAAACATATTCTCAGTTTCGTAAATTTTAAAATTCTCCCGTCCATGTAATAATCAAATTTCCCAATTTAATAGGGGAGGGAGATAGCACAGAAAGGTAATGAGAGCAGGAAAATTCTTACATGAACAGAGGTCTCATAAAATGACGTCCTGTTCTCTGTGCCTACCAGAGCACCCCATCTGACCCCTCTCATAGAGCTGCTAGCAGTTACTCCCTGAAAGTTCCCTGGTCTCCAGGAAAATGGACTCCCCAACATCATTTTCTGTCTAATTAGCTCTTAGAAATCCTGTGGTCCATCTTCATCTTCTCAACCATGTTGAAGCCTGATGATCCTCCAAGAGTCCCCTTTGGACACATCTCTCAACACACATCTATTCCACATCTGGTCCACAGGAAACATTCATGTATTTATTTTTAGAATAAGTGTCAGTATGCAAAGTCAAGGAGTTCAATTAGATTCCAGTCTGAGACCCGAGTTCACCAGATTTCTAAGGTAGGAATAAGATACCAGTCTGCTCTATGCCCCAAATCAGAGCACGTATATTAAGCTCTCTGAATGTTATGATTGAAGCCCTCTCCCCTGACCTGAGAGAACTATGGAAGCATCCCCACTCTTAGACACTCTTGATATAGTGCTGAAAGGCAAATAAAGGACAGCAGCTGTTCTCTTGAAGAAAATTCTGCTCATATACATCCTAATCTTCAATATCTGGCTCTCTTCTATGATATGTCATCATCTAACCTACTTCAAAATTTCTACAGAACATTCTATCTTACAAAATTACTTCAGCATCTCTTTTCTCTCTTGATGCCTAAGATGAGATTTCCAAAATGATACCCTATTACACAGTTATTGTTTCATTTAGTTTTCATACACACTGTCCTCTGGGCACCATTAACTCCATCTTGAGAGCTCAGGAAACTGAGGTTAAGTAACTCGCCTGGGTCATAAAGTTAAGTGAGTAGGAGGAGGGCTAAAATTCAAACCCAGGCAGGCTGACTCCAAAGCCTGTGCTCATATACACCATATTATATTGTCTCCCCAATATCCAACTGAAAGACAAAATTGGGATGTGAAAGTATCAGAGTCTTCCCTGATGTAATTTTTGTTTAAAGATTTTATTTATTTGACAGAGAGAGAGAGAGAGCCAGAGAGCACAAGCAGAGGGACTGGCAGAGGAAGAGGGATAAGCAGGCTCTGCACTGAGCAGGGAGCCTGATGCGGGGCTCAATCCCAGGCCCCTAGGATCATGACCTGAACAAGGGTAGACGCTTAACCATCTGAGCCACCCAGGCGCCCCTTCCCTGATGTAATTTTTTTAAAAAAGAAAGGTGTATGGCATTATTCATATTGGCCCAAGCCACTGACCATTTTAAGAAGGGATTGGTTGAGATCCAGAGGACAGGCCAGGCCTCGTTCTATCAGCTAACAGATTATAGAAGTGAATTCTGGCCTGCAAACATAGTGTTCATTACCCCAGCAGTTCTACTCACTCCATAACCTTGACCCTTTTTTTTTCCTTCTGCAATTATTGATTTATTCTTTCTTATTTTTCTCAGCTTTTGACAATAGTATTTTGACCATAGCACCTTTTTGTTTGGATTCCTTCTAATTAAAACATTACTAATAGGCAATAAGTAGCCAATTGCTGGCCCCCTAAGAACCAAAGAGAATCATAGGCAATCAGCTTATCTTTGCCAACTCTAGAAAGTAGAGTGGGTTAATAATCATTCAGGTTTGGCTGATTATAAATCTTTCGCCTTTTACTAAAAGGGAAAAGCCATATTCTTTCAGAATGTGTACCTGGATTTGAATGAGCAAGTCAAACAATAAAATGAATTGGAGTCAGGGTATATAATGAATATCTTTGGAATATAATTTATAGAAATATTACTTTAATATTAAATCTTCTTTTGGAATCTCAATCACATTTTTATACTTTAAAAATATTTTAGTCTCCTATATTAACACTAACAAAGAAAATATCAAATATTCTATATAACATTTAGGAAAATAGGCCTATTTTCATAACATTAGCTTTCACAAATTATATTACCAAAATAAAAATCATTTTGCACATTCTATTCCAAATCATTACTATTATAAAATAACCAAAATTAGTTTAGGGCATTTAAAAACTATACAGTTAATGGTGATTGTATATAAAACACTTAAAGTATCTCATAAATGATAAGTTCAAATATATTTTGTATTGTTGTGATAAATACATCTCATCACAATTTAACTATAGTTCATCACACTCTGACTATTGCTACGTCCATGATTAACATGAGAACTTCTTGGTCTAAATGTCCACTATCAGATCAGGCTTAAAAATAAAGATTAATGTACATTATTGTGGCTTCACAGACTGAAGAGAGAGAGAATATGTGTATGATGAGTGAGACAGAGGGAGAGAAGGAAGAGTGAGGGAAGGAGAGAAAAAGCAACAGAGGAAGGGGGGGAAAGAAAGAGAGGAAAAATCTTAGCCATATGTCTTAGTCACATTTATATTTGGGACCAAAGCAGCCTTGCCATTCCTCTGAGCTGGACTGAACCTTAGACTGGCTTCTTCCTGACTATAGTTCCCTCACCTCTTAGAGCATTTATTTTAGTTCCCTGACCTTTCTTAGAGCATTTATTTTAGAAAACTTGCAATTCTAATTCTTTCTCTGCCCCTTTGAGAGGTAAATCTTCTACAACCTAGAATTGTCTTTCTCAAGGACCTGGGAGTCATCCGTTTGAAATGTAATCATGGAAGGAGATAGGGCCCCTCTCTCCAGTCTCTGTGTGAAGGGAGGAGATTAACATCAATAAGCACCAATTAGCAAACACAGATGCTCAAATTACATCCAGAATCTTACCCTCATTTTAACCGACTGAGCCACCCAGGCGGCCCATCCTCATTTTAAAATCTTCCCATCTTTTGTTTCAGAGGAATTGAGTTCAGTTTCTCTCCTCTATTGCAATAGTCTTGAATAAAGTCTTCCTTGCTCATTTAACTGATCTGGTGCAATTTTTCTTTTACATTTGCCATTACTCTAACTTTAGCACATCTTTAATGAAGACTCTAAATAAATGAACCCCACCCACACACAGCTGTGGCTCCTTAGATCTCTGAATAACTTACTAAAAACACAGTTTGATTGGCTCAAAGAATCAGGATATTTTTTGACTACATGGTATCCACCAGAGACAAACCTAACTTAAAAAGGAAAAACACCACGGCTAATTGAAAGCCCTGATTCAATGTTAAAATATTTTATAGAGTCATCTCCTAGACTTGTAGGGTTTATCTCCATCTCCACAGCCTCCTTTTTCTTTAATAAACAGAACAAAAGACATACAAGTGGACATTTCTTGCTTTTGTCTTGAACTTTTCTTCTCTCATGTATCCCAGGGGTGTAATACCATCCTCAACTTTCAGGTATCAATGTCAGCTTTATGCTTTGGAAGAAACCCGATCATTTTTATTTTTCATAAAGGAGGGAGGTACTCATTAGAGAGCCATAAATTGCTATAGGCAAGCAATTACTTGGGACAACAGAAGGAACAAAAGAAAAGCCATTATGCAAATATAAGCCATTTAAAGATGGTCCCACCCAGAGGAGATAATGTAAATCACTACTTTGTATACCAAGAAAGGTTGGAAAATTATTTCTGGACTTCTACTCAGTTCATTCCAGTTCTGTTCGAATACTGCACTCTTTTAAGGACAGGAGCTGTATCTTACACTTTCTTTATAGTTTTCAGAGCACTTGGCAAGAGCACACAGTACATACTTAATAAAATGCCCATTAAATTGAATTTAAATGAATTGTGATGTTTATTAAAGTTAGGCATGTGAAAGTGCTGATTAGTGCTTTTTAGGGTTTTGACAAAGATTTGTTTTGTGCTTAGCCAAGGTATTTAACACAAACAACTACTTGTTTTCTCCAAGCTGATGATTTCATAGCAGTAATACAGAGGTAGAGAAAATCTTTTTACTTGACCTGCCTTTAATGAACACCACATGGAAAATAAAATGGACTGCAGGCTCTAGCAGACTGTCCAAGGGCATAATCAGACTGCCATTCCTCTGCTGCTGCAAGTTTCCAAAGTTTAACAGGCAGCAGTGGAGAAGCAAGCTCTTCATTTATGTGCAAATGACTTTCAAAATGCTGTTTCACGTGCTGTACTGAGCTCCTTTGGTTCAAGTTAACTATCCCGATCCCTCTTAGGCTCTAATAGACACGCTATGAAGCATTTTCTATGACTGAGCCTCAGTAATAATAGCTTTAGAATCTATTTTAATAGACATTTTTTTTCTGTACATATTTTGTCTGAAAAGTACAACTGCAAGTCTGTTTAGAAGGACACCTATTTTGGAGGTAAAAAGGGCTGTGGCTTAGATTACCCTTGATTCCTATAAATCCATATTCTATTGACTGTGACTCTTATTTGGAATGCCTATTCCTTCCTTCCATTTGTTAGTGAGTTACACTGATCCTATCAGTGTTAATATTAATAGAATAAAGGTCAGCAATCTTAGTTAAAATTCAACCCAAGATTAGCAATTAACATTTACCCCTTAAAACTGAAATCAGAGAACTTTAGAAGTAAGTCTTTCTCCACCTAAAATTAAGGACGTTTAAAAATACCTTCTAACTGAGGAACACAGGGAAGATAGGATTTCAGAGATGGCATCTGCAAAACAAATTCCCACTGAAAATATTTGCATCAGCTTTTTTAAAAAAAGATTTTATTTATTTATTTGACAGAGAGGGAGAGAGAGAGAGAGAATAAGCAGGGGGAGCAGCAGAGGAAGAGGGAGAAGCAGACTCCCTGCTGAGCAGAGAGCCTGATGCGGGGCTCTATCCCAAGACCCTGGGATCATGACCTGAGCCAAAGGCAGACACTCAAGGGACTGAACCACCCAGGTGCCCCTGCATCAGCTTTTTAACAAAGTTGACGTGACAAGAACAATAAAATGCAGTTGAGAAAGTGGCAACTTTAAAGACTGTATTTTGAGCAATTCCAGACAGAGCCTAAGAATAGTTATTATTGACAAGATAGTGACCAGTGTCATCAACTGGTCACTAGTTGATCAACTAGCATAGGAGTAAGATTTCTGGGGAACCAGTGTTGTGGAGATATAATTAAAAGCAAAATCTTCTTCCAACCCAGAAATCCTCTCCACAAAGGCAGTAGAGAAAGAAAACACTTTTATTAGTGAAAATACCTGCTTGATCCACCATAGCCCAAAGGAGGTAGGTTTGAGTTCCCTCCCTGTGTTTGTGTCTCAGTCTAAGGTAGGCCCTGATCTTGCCTGAAGTCAGGATAAACCTGACACATCTTCCCAAACTGGTGATTTGACTAGAAAATTTGAGGAAAAACATTTTAAATTTTTCATTCTTTTGACACTACACAAGTGTAAGAAAAATTATCTGAATAAAACCACATAAGATGATATTATGGGAATTTTACATTTGTATGAGGTCAACAATCTCAAGATTTCTTTATAGTTGGTTAAAACATGGTGAATTTGGTCATTCTGTTTGGTTTATAATGACTATATCTGTGAAGACATTATGTAAAGTGTTTGATCACGAAATAATAGGGAGTATTTTATTGGCCAGAGAAGTGAGTTTTTACCAGTGTTGCTTGGTATTTAAGGGGCTGGGGGCAGGGGGTGAGGCAACATATAGATGTGCATACAGCAAGGACCAAATCTCTGGTAAGCAAAATTGTAGATTGGTAGCCTGAATCAACACCATCATTTTAACTAACTCAACCAGTAACTTCAGTAGTGCTTACAATTAGGACCTTAACTCAGAGTTCCATAGAATGCTCATAATTCTCATGTAAATCTCCTAAGTAGAAGTTGGGTTGCTTTTGAAGTTTAAAATCCTTTATTAATCATTTACCATTTTTATTAATCACTTATCATTTTTTAAGTAAAAAGCACTTTGCCTCAAGGCTAAAATAGTAATGAAGAACTTTAAGCAAGACAGTTCCTTGTTTAAAATGCTTATTACTCTCCCCAGTGTTTATTTGGAGGAAAGTGATATGGTGAAGGTCTTGAAATATTCTTTTAGTTCCTGACTCTCCAGGCATGGTTGAATGATTGACACTCCAGAAGATTTCCTAGACACTCCATTAGATAAGAAGCTAAGTAATGAGTTTCTCATAGAAATCTGAGGTGAAAGCTGTTCAATGGCTGACTCAATGTTTTTAGCTCTTCAGCGGGAACATAAGTCAAGCTTATAAAACGATAGCCAGGAGCTAGACCATCATTCCCAGCTGCTTTATCCCTTCCCAGGGTGACTTTACTCTTGTCAGTTTTCTTGAAGGAGCTTCCTAAACCTCATTCTTGGTATTACAGATCCTCTGCTTCAACATGGGTGTTCGACACAGTATTTCATGTCATTGGGAAGGGTGAGGGGGCAGGGGGCACAGGAGATTATGTCAACTCGTAGGTAATATGTATAATTTTTAGTGAATGCCTCTCTCTCTCCCCCTCTCCCCACCCCCGTCCCCATGTCTCCCTTCAGCTCAGTATAAATTTCTTGCTAATTTTCATACATATACACCAAACTGTACTCAAAAACAATATTTCTAGAATATTATAAATGTTGCATAAGGAAAAATAGGTATGTGCTCAATCAAGAACCTCTCTTTTATGGACTGAATGTGTCCTACTCAAATTTATGTGTTGAAGTACTAACCCCCAGTGTGGCTGTATTTGGAGATGGGGCTTCTAAAAAAAGTAATTAAGATTAAATAAAGTCATCAAGGTGGAGCCCTAATCTGATAGGATTAGTGACTTTATAAGAGAGACACCGGAGAGCTCACTCTCTCCTGCACACACTCACCAAGGAAATAGCACATGAGCGCACAGAGAGAAGGCAGCAGCTTTCTGCAACCTAAGTGGGAAACTCTCACCAGAAACTGACCAGGCTGCCACCCTGAGCTCAGACTGTCAGCCTCCAGAACTGTAAGAAAATAGGTTTCTGTTATTTAAGTCATCCAGTCTGTGGTATTTTGTTATGACAGCCCAAGTTGATTAATCCACTCTCTCTAGATGTTTGTACTTTACCAAATACATAATGATACACGACATTGAATCAAAACGTTTAATCTATTATCCCTCTGACTTACCTTGAGGAAGGTGATGATGGAAAGTTTTCTAATGGAAGTTTTCTTATGAAATTTTAAATATACCAATATTAAAATATCTATTATCTTTTGAATTACATATTAATAACTAGAATATACATATTTCATATTTGATCAATATATTTGATGAAATATATATCAATATATCGATATAGATGATGAAATATATTTAGGAGATATAATGCAAAACTGACATGAAACTTTAAGAAAAAATAAAATTTCAAATCACTGCAGGTTATTGTACTAGGCTAGTTTGTGTTTATGTCTTTAGGCTCACCTGAAATTATGTATTTATATTCTGCTTTTACTCGGAGAACAGGTTTGAGGAAATTACCATATATATTCATCCTTACATTTTTTTTTGTTTGCTGCATACAGATTTCACTTTAAGTTAGCTATTTTTATTAAACTTTATATGATAGTGTAACCTCCTGATCATTGTTCAATTTGTTTTCTGTATTCATAAAGCTAGGTTAAAAACAAACATTTCAGTAATTCTTAAAGATATGTAATTAAATATGATGGACCTAGCTGACAAATTTAATCACCACATTAGTGCATGGGATAAGTAGACCCCTTAAGGAACGAGAATGCTGTCAGCAGGGTGCCTGGCCAAGGCCTATTTATTCTTGGCTTTGGCACTCTGTATAGCAGTGACTCTCAATCCCTGGTTTGCACTATTTGCAGAGTTTTTAAAAATACTGACACATGAAAAACACACTGGATCAAATTAAACCAGAGTCTCTGGGGAGGGAACCCAGTCCTAGGTTTCTTAAAAGCTTTCTGGGGACGCCTGGGTGGCTCAGATGGTTAAGCGTCTGCCTTCGGCTCAGGTCACGATCCCAGGGTCCTGGGATCGAGTCCCGCATCGGGCTCCCTGCTAGGTGGGGAGCCTGCTTCTCCCTCTGCCCCTGCCTCTCTCTATCTCTCTGCCTCTCATGAATAAATTAAAAAAAAAAAAAAAAGCTTTCTGGATAATTCTAAAGTGTAGCCAGAGTGGGATCAGTTGCCTTAGAGAGACTTTCTTAAACTCCTATAAATATGTTAATTTTATATGTATTCTTCTTCCAAAAAAAATGTCCATTTCTCTGTCAAGCTCTTAAACTATATGATAGTAAATTATGCTAGCCTTTATTGCCAAGGGGCTGGGGATAATTCACAGAATTCAGAGGCACAGCATTTTAACACCTTACTAATTGAGTAACACATAAAAGTGAATCTCCATATCAAGAGAGAAGGAAAAAATATGTACTAACTCTGACTGATCACGTCACAAAGCAAAGAATTTATACATCAGGATTTTCAAGGAGACAAAAATCTAATCGAAACTGAAGTGATGAATCTGATGCTCCAAAGAGAATAGAAATTCTATGTTTTAAAGAAAATAGATTACAAAAAGACATTGGCATATACATAGACTCAACCTCAATTAACTAGGGAAAAATAACATTAAGGATAAACTAAGAAATAAGGTGGGTGGAATATCTTGGTTAATATTCTGAAACATAACACAGTTTATGAGATTTGTATTTTTGTAGTAACCGTTTATCAGTATAAGGTGGCAGGCTGAGATCACTAGGGTTCAAATTACCCTAAAGCAGCCCTCAGAAACTTTATGCCCACAAGAATCACCTGGGGATCTTGTAAAATGCAGATTTTGATGAAGCTGTGGGATGGGGTGAGGCCTGAGATTCTGCATTTCTTTTTTTTTTTTTTAAGATTTATTTATTTGACAGAAAGAGAGAGAGTACAAGCAGGGGGAGTGGCAGAGAGAGGGAGAAGCAGGCTCCCTGCTGAGCAGGGAGTGGATGCGGAACTCAATCCCAGGACCCTGGGATCATGACCTGAGCTGAAGGCAGACGCTTAACCTACTGAGCCACCCAAGAACCCCAGATTCTGCATTTCCAACAAGCTCCCAGGGGATGTGGAAGTCCAAGAACTGCACTTTGAGTAGCAAGGCAAACTATTCATCCTTAAAATTCTCACTGATAAAGTTACCCAGATAACAGCCACATTTAAAATTCAAAGTGCATTGTGTGAATTTGGCTCTTCCAGAGCAGGGAACATTTGATACCTTTTATAGCTTTGCGTAATGCCAGGTGTCTCCACACCACACTGTGGACCTAAATGGCTGACTGCTCGATAGATGTTAAAACAAACAAACAAACAAACAAACCAAGGACTCTATTTTTTGACAGAGATGTCAGAACAGATATGTTCTGAGTGAAAACAGGAAAATGCGGAATTATCTTTTTTAAAAGATGAAAGAATGAAGGGGGGGATATCGGAGGGGGAGCCCAACCATGAGACGATGGACTCTGAAAAACAAACTGAGGGTTCTGGAGGGGAGGGGGGTGGGAGGATGGGTTAGCCTGGTGATGGGTACTAGAGAGGGCACATACTGAATGGAGCACTGGGTGTTATACGAAAACAATAAATCATGGAACACCAAAAAAAAATAAAAAGAAAGATAGAAACACTTGCCAATAATACTGCCATGGGCCGAGGCTGTGCTGGAGCCAGTTCCTGCCACTCAGGAGAGCCACTGTTCATGTCTCTGCCCAACTCCTGCTCCATGGAGAGTGATGTTAGCTTGCTGGCTTAAATGAATCAGGAAGCGCTTCAAATCAGGGCTTTTCCCCGCCCCTCTCAGGGTGGGTTTACCAGCACACCAAGGCATGTGGCTTCTGGCTTGCCACATAATTCTGTAAGAAAAGAAATATAAACATAATGTGAAACACAGTGAGAAATGCAAAGGCCTTGGAGATCATTGTGATTTAAAAAGCACAGGGAGCTTAAGGAGTCAATCTTCTTATCTGAATGGGGAAAATAAATATTGGAGAACAAAAGAACAAAACCAAAGTTTGTGACATAAGGAAGAACACAAAAGCAACAAATGGATCAAAGTCTAAAATATATTAAGTAACGGTATAAAGTTAAACCATGTGTTTTAATGGTTTCTTTGTAAGAGTGGTTCACAAACATTTGGTCTTGGAACCCCTTGATAGTCTTATAAATTAATGAATATCCCAATGAGCACTTATTTATGTGATTATATCAACTGATGTATACTATATTTGAAATTAAAAGAGAAATTTGTGGGGCTCCTGGTGGCTCAATCCATTAAGTGTCTGCCTTCAGCTCAGGTCATGATCCCAGGGTCCTGGGACCAAGTCCCTGCATTGGGCTTCCTGCTCAGTGAGGAGCCTGGTTCTCCCTTCCCCCTCTCCCTCTGCTCTCCCCCTGCCTGTGTTCTCTCTCTCAAATAAATAAAGTCTTTTAAAAATAAATAGAGAAATTCGTAACTTTTTATGTATTAAGCTACTTACAAATAATAGTAATAAACCCTTGACAGGTTCACATTAAAACATATTATTTATGAACAACTAGTATGTCTTCCAAAACAAACAAATATAATAAGAAGAGTTTTATTGTTTTTATAAATTTAATGACTGCCTTAATAGAGACAGCTGGATCCTCCTATTTGTTTCTGCATTCATTCTATTGCTATATACTGTTTTGGTTGAACTATGAGAGAAGTCTGGCCATACACCGATAAGTGGTTGGAAGAAAGAGAAGTATTTTAGTAACCTTTTTAGATGATTGTGGATACTCTTCTTTGACTCTTCACCAAAACATGACATGTGATAGTCTCAGATCCAGCCTTGCAACTAACTTTTAAGAAACCATGTTTCTTACAATGATCTTTTTGTACTGTTACATTAAAATCCATTGGCCCATGTTATAGGTTAAACGGATCTTTTACCGATTGCATTGGTCATTTGGAAAATATTGTTTCACTGAGTTATGCAGAACGTCCAAATACTGCCTTTTCATTATGAAATATCAAAAAAAAAATCACATGCATTTATAGCACTCCTGATCTCATCAGAAAAGTCAGTAAAAACTGGAAAGTAGTCAAATTCATGGTGGTGACTGTAAGTTTTTAAAAATTCTAATTTTCATTTTAAAGTTCAAATACATTAGCAAACATACTTATTTTCCTTGAAGTGATAGACTCACTTCGTTTTTGAGAAAATGTCTGCCCCAAGTCTCGATACCATAGTTTGTCATTTTTCTTTTGGGAAAGGAAGGAGTTCAATTAAAAAAGAAGCTAGTTCAGCTCACAGCACAGTGTGTTTTCCTCAAGACAGACCAGGAACTTCCGTGTGCAAGGGAAGTGCTGTAGGAGCCTCCCCTCCCCCACCCCCGTTTTACCATACAGAGTATTAAAAAGACATGTAACTCAAGGGTCAGTATTTAATAAAGTTAATAATATCCACTGCTTTATCAAGGATATTCCTAAGTCAAACTGGTGTGTGTGTGTGTGTGTGCGCGTGTGCGCGTGCACACGGCAAGTGCATAGTGATGAAAAATACAACTACTAGTAAAGTTTGGCACCTCTGCCTTGATTCATGCTCAAGTGCCAGCAGTTTTCTCCACTACTGTTTTGCACCATCAGTACAAATGTCAACACAGTAAAAAAAAATTTGCAAATACATCTTCATATTATTGTGAAAATCTTTTAACCTCATCGGCCACCTGAAATAGTCTGGGGACCCCCAGGAACCCACAGCTACACTTAGAAAACCACTACTTTACAGTCCTGCATCAGCCCAGGATTTTGTGTTACAGTGCGATAATAATATTACATTGTATTTGCTTAGACTTTTGTTTCAGTACTTGGTAGCTTTACAAAGGGTCTTCACACATACTATCTTGCTATAATTACAGTGTAATAATATAAAGTTTTCAGCCAGTTGATCTAGTAAATAATAACAATAATGCAGAAACTGAAATAAAATGTCCAGAAGTACAAATAGGATATAAATATAGTAGCTCTTCTGCTATGTCAGAAAGACTCTAAAATATCAATAATGTTGTTCCTTAAATATCTCCAGTGGGTGTAATAACATACCTTTCTGGAAGCTTCTATTGACTTTCCCCTATTATTTAAAGAACACTCCTTGCTACAGCTTCAACCCGTTATAACATGTTCTGTCCTTATTAACTAATAGAATAATTGCTATTTAACTGTGTAACACACCTTTATATACCTGAGAGCTATCGTACCTTCCTTCAGTGTTGTTCCTCTGTCTGAGTCAATGCTCCTAAACTCTATGCCGATTTTCAGAACTCTGTGAGTTTTACAAATTGCCTATGAATTTTGTGGTGAATGTGTATATATCTGTCCCTCCTTGTTAATCTGTATATTCCAAATTTTCAGTTAAAAAGTTTCCTTGAAAAAGACAAAACTGCCATGTAAATGACAGGCACTTTGGTGGGTGGTTCTGAAATAAATTCACAATATCACATTGTGGAAGATTTTGAATCCTTAGTAGCATAAAATTAAAAGGAAAAATAGTATCTTTGATTTTTCAGTTATTTTATTGTGTATATATTATTATTTATTTGTATATTTACATATGTGTGAAACTTCATTATAAACTAGTGTAAATGATCTCTAAATAATCTATGTAGGCAGATACACATAGATGATTAAATGTTTATACATACATTAACGCAGCAGCATCTATGTGTATGAATGGTTGTGTGCGTGCGTGCTGCCTACTGGAATTTCTAAGAATTTTTATGTCAGAAACAGCTAGTTAGCTAAGTTTAATTTTGCATGTTTCTTACTTTTTTCTAAATTCTATTTTACTTGCTCATGATTACTTGATAGTTCTTATGTCCTTACATATCTACATTCTCATTTGATTTCCTCAGCAACCCTGAGAGGTAAGAGGATGTGGCTGGCAGCTATTATTTTCCCCTTCTTAATTATCAGGAACTCTAATTTTATTCAAAGTAGCAATAGCACAGTTTATTTCCCAGCCTCCTTTGCATCTAGAACTGGCCACATGATATGAATATGATCTATGGCCACTGAAATGTGATTCAAAGTCTGCTAGGGAATCTCTGGAAAGGTGTGGACTACTACTGATGTAGGTTTGTCTCTTTTTCATTGTCTCTTTCTCATCCTCCTGCCTGATGTTATGGATGTTTTAACTGAAGTCTACCAATTATCTTGCAAGCATAAAGGAATACTGCAGGGACACAGGGATCTTGGCCTCAATATTCTTGGGCCACTCTATCTGCTCTGGCTTATCCTATTAGTTCTTATGTGATGAAAACATTATATCCTTTTTTGGTTACATGCTGCAAAATATATTTCCTAATGGACACAGCAGGTAAGTATTAAGAACTTATTTATATAGATAATGCAATTGAGGCCAGTTTGTTTTACATCTATATAATTGGTACACGGCAAGTCATAAATGGGAAAAATTTGAAAAAGGAAAAATCAGTCCAGTATATTTGGGAGGCATAAAAAACTCATCTAATAAATATGTGAGATAGGGAATTTGTTAACCTTTAATCTGATCTGTTTGTGAAATAAAACTCTGATTTCCACAACTTTCCTGCTTTCCTTTCAATAGCTTTTTTAGAAAGGTAGAATTGCAGACCAGAGATTCCTGATATATGTAGTAGACAAAGAATAGTTAGTTGGTCAGGGTACCTGGGTGGCTCAGTTGGTTAGGTGTCTGCCTTTAGCTCGGGTCATGATCTCAGGGTTCTGGGATTGAGCCCCATGTCGGGCTCTCTGCTCAATGGGGAGTCTGCTTCTCCCACTCACTCTCCCTCTGTGCTCTTTCTTTCTCTCTCAAATAAATAATAAAAACTTTAAAAAAAAAAAAAGGTTAGTTGGTCATGTATGAGCCATAATTTTCTCATATTTCTGACCACTTTTCTCTTAGACTATTTGGCCTTCTTCAAACTCACCATAAACTTTCATGCCATTGAGAATTTTCTCATGCAAGTCCTTCTTATGTTTCCAAAACCTATTATTCATTATCATGACTTAGTTTAAGCATCACTTCCTTGGGGAAACTTTTATATTCTCCCTCAATTTTTACACATCTGTTTACGAGCGATCACCAAGTTTCTGTTATATTAATGGTGTAGGTATTAACCTTGGGCTTCTTAGATGTCTATTTAAACTCTAATTATTTCATAACACCAATATTAATACTCACCTAGCACACAGAAGAAATGTAATAAATGATTATTATGTTTTCAGGGGAAAAAGACAGATTTAAGGATTGAAAATAATATTGCTTTCAGTCTGACATTTGCTAATTCAGTGTTTCTAAACTAGATCGTGAAATCAATTTAGTGGGTCATGGTTAACACTTCACAAAATGAAATTGAATACAATACAAAAGAATACAATGGAATAGAAATATCAGAGTACATCATAATGTACTAATGTTTTATCAATGAATATATTCACTCATTTATCCATTCAACAAATATTTGTTGAGCACCTACTATATTCCTTGCATTGGCTTATATGTACATGTATATACTGGGTCATGTAAAATATATTCTATTTGTGGTTTAGTCACATTTATTTCAGATATCTGAGATCCCTCCCTATCAAGCCACTCCTTATGGGAGAATTATATTTCCTGCCCCATAGACATTGGGTTTGGCTACATGACTTAATATGGTCAATTAAATCTGAGAAGTGATGTGTGATCTTCCAAGCAAAAGATTTAAAAGTTACCTTATAATTCTACCTCTGCTATTTTTCTCTGCCATAAATTTGATAATACCTCATTAGAAACTGACCCATCACAGCCTGGGTCATGGAATGAAGATAGCATTCAGTAGAACTGTAGTCAACCCCCAATTAATACATAATAGAAGCAAAAATCAAAGATTTTTTTTCTAAAAAAGACAGAAACATGAGGGTCATTTGCTGCCACAACCTACTGTGGCCTAAACTAACTATCATCTGCTTGACAGATACTGAACAAGAATGCCTTGGTGTGAGGGGAAACACTGTGAGTATGATTGCATGGAGGCAACAGCAGGAATCCTACTCCCAGGACATGGGACAAAGGGTCCTAAGCAAAGAAAATCCAGTTACAGAGAATAAAGTATATATAAACACAAATGTGTATGTGAGAATGTGATAAATAGTCATAAGGGAATTACTGTGATCACCAATGTTAAGAATATGTGCAAATAAACAAATAAGAAGAAAGAAATTCTAAAACTGGCATCTGTTTGGATATAAAAATTCAATATAAGGTTATTTCTATGAACATCTTGTCATCTTTGACTAGTTACCTTTCAGCACAATTATTATGTATATCATTAAAAATATGTCAGAATAATTCTGTTCTTTTGTTTGATTACCAAAATAAACTCTGAATGTACACAACCAGTCTTCATAGTTTCAGGTCTGCACTGTCTGTTCTTATGGCTACAACACGATAAAAAAAATTACAAGGAATAACTCTCAGACCTGAAGATTTCCTCTCAATATACAAAAGCCTGTATTTCTTCTCCTTTGAAACTATAATACATGTCTACTTAAAAGGTTTGCTGGGCCAACTTTTTCAATCTGACAGGTCTCCAAATTTGGCCTGATACAAGAATTCAGTTAATGAAATTTAAAGCAGCCTCATTTTCATCCTTTTTTAAAACACAACTATGTATTAGAAATCTGGCAAAGGCTTCTGTCAAATTGAACTATTGAACTCAGGGGAGTAAAAGTCCCACCCCAGGCAAGAGATTTAAATCATTTTCAAAGTTAATTTCCTGCTCCCAGATGGAGAACAAATTTAATCGGGTTTACTTCATTCTTCGGATGAACAGGAAAATATCGCTTGCATACTCAAAAAGGAAAAAGAAAATCTCAGGGAAGGCAGTCTCTAATCCACATCACACAAAACAAAGAAGGTGATTCTGAACTTGAATGTATGGGGTCATTTTGAATCTAAAAGCAGATCTGATTTTAATCTCCAAGCTTACTTCCAACCTAGTTCTGTTTAGATATTGTGCCTGTTTACAACTGAAATATACACATAGGACTTTAAAACTGTTCATTTAAAAAGGGGGGTAGGGGCAGCTTCTAGTCCTAAGAAGGTAGCTGAGTAAACTGCCTGAACTTCATTTGTGAAATGAGGCTAGAAACTTCCAAAGCCTTATGGATGGTAGGAGAATTTTGCTCTTTATTGGCTATAGCTTAAATATAAGACAGGATGAGTTAATGTTTGAATCACAAAACAATGGGACTATAGAAAAAGTAAAATAAGTATTCTTGTTCTTAATTTAAGAGTTGCTGGATTCTATTTAAAGTTTTGTTGCTATGTACCTAGGAAAGATTCACATTTGCTGTCAGGCAGACACTGAGTATCTACATCTCTTAACTGTGCTCTTTCTTGCTAACAAAAATGTCATCAGCAAAGAAGCAAGTATATCATTAGATCTTCATGAAGCAACACTGGCTGGGCTTCTCTCAATCTACCCTACTACATAACGCTTTGCTTGACTTTCAACGGAAAGCAAAGTGGTAGGTTACAATCTAAAATGGCAGATATTTTCCTAAGTGGTCTATTTAACTCCATCTCTGTTATTACCTCTGAAGTCAACAAGACAAAGAAATCATTCTGAATGGGTTGCTATGTACTTGGTAGTATTAAAGTTCATCTCTTATAAACATAAAGCAGGAAAACAGTTATGCTTCAAATTGATGGTGAAGAAAAGACCTCAGAGTTTCAAAAAGGATTTCATTCACTCTTTGTTTTAAATGTTAATTCCAGTTGTGGGATTCCAGTTTATCGTCTAAAGTAAGTCTGTTTGTCTTAATCTATTGCTTAATCCAAAGCATGTCCAGACAATTAAAAGTAAATTGCCTATGTCTAATGAGCAAAATATTCAAAATCAATAACATAAAAATTGATAGATTAAAAAAAGAACATCAGGGATCTAGTCTCTCTTTTGAAACACAGATGCTGCTCAGTCAAAACAAGGTAAGTTTTAAGTCATGACCATGAGCCATGAATCATCACAAGCATTCTGTTGGAGCAAAAATACCAAAGCAGAGAGGAAAAAGTAACAGCATTCTTGAGAACCTCATTCTGTGCCAGGTAGGGGATGAAGCACATTTTTGCCTGCAAAATCTCATTTAGTCCTTATTGCAATCCCCATTAAATAAAATTCTAAGAGAGTGCCTCCAGGGTCATAAAATAATGAATGGTGAATGTAGCCCAGTTCCTTACTAAAAAGCAGTTATACTTTGAATGATACCATCGCTTTTTTAGGAGAACTAAAATAGAATTATTTTGTTGTTCCAGAAGCAGTCAAAAGTACAAAAATGGACAGAACATAACGAAAAATTTAATCTTGAAAAATACGTGTATCTTAGATAGCACTATAAATTAGTTAGCAAACTTGAATTCCCAAGCTTAGGGTTCTAATTCTGGAGTTGCATTAGATTACGGTAGCTCCTTTAACTTTGGCTGCAAAATAAGCATTTACTAACCATTTACTTAACTGAAAATATGTGCGGCAATAGATAGACTTAAAATATAGGAAGTTTACTTTTTAAACTTTACACATATTATTGAACCATAAGGGTATGAGATTTCAAAGGATAAGGTTGCAAAAATAATGACATTAGTTTTTTATTAGTCAGTAGAGTGGAGGTCCTTTATGACATCACAATGGTCTTGTTATGTGTATTACCTCAGATTTTTATTGTGTGTACTTAATATTTTGCTCTCGTCTACAGTCATATGATCAAAACTTGTTTGTATCCCTTCAGTTAAAAAAAAACTGTCAGGATATCTGAAATTTGGCACCAGAACTGTCACAAGTAGAATCTGGCCATTAAGGGTAACTAATAAGAAGTAGCTTAATTAAGGAAAATATGGACACATGCTAAATCCTATGCAAATACTTTGCTACTACTGGTATTCTGGGCAGGATAATTTTTGTTGGGGGAGGAGAGAATCCTGTGTACTAAACAGTCCTGTACATTATAAGATGTTTGTGTTGGGCAGCGTCCGTGGCCTCTGAACACTCCATTCTAGTAACCACTGTCCAGTGTGACAACTAAAAATGTCTCCCAACATTGCCAATTGCAGAGCTGCCCTCAGTTGAGAACCACTGCTCTATGTTTGAAGATCACTTTTTAAAATAACATCTAATCATTTAAATTAAATTACATTTGCAGATCCAGCAATGAGTAGACAATAGACCATTTTGAAATTTCTATAAGGTTGTATTCAGCCTTTTTTCAGGAAAATTACTTAAATTCATCCAGAAGATAGACTAGATATAATTCATTTTCCCTTGAAATTATTTTTAAGATTCTGTGTGCCAGGCACTATATGCCATTGCAATTATACACTGAGAGCAAAATTATTTATCTGAAAAATCATGAATGATAAGCTATTAGACGTAGCCAAAGTAATTAAATATGATGCCATTCTGTGTTTCTTAGCAGGCACAGGATGTATCCAAACTGTGCCTCACTGCTCGATGATGTAATCTGACACACAGACCTTTTCTATTTCTCCGCTTGCCCTCGTTGAGTGTGTTGGCTTTTTCCCTAAAGCCTTGTCAAAAGACGGCTCTTTCATCAGGTCCATATTCAAAGAAGGCAGAAAGAGATAAGAGGCCATGGGCTATGGGTCTATTTCAGCCACATCTGTCCCCTTTTACAAGGTAATTAAATGCCTTCTCAGAAAAACCTCATCAGAAAATTTCTGCTTAGAGCTTCCTGGCCTAACTTAGGTCCTTTGGCTGCACAAGTTAGTTGCAAGTGATACAGGTAAATTAAGGAAGAGTGAGAAATAGGATCATTATTATTGCCTAAGACTAACCGCAGCCCAAAACCCGAGGTGAAAATATCACCACTTTGATTCCAAATCCAACTTCTGTCAGCGGGAAGAGGGGGGGAGGTTTGTGGCAATTAACTACAAACTGTAACAACAACAACAACAACAACAACAGTAAGAGCACCAAGAATAAGAGCGGCCATACTAGAAGGCGTTCAATTGAGCATTTATAGTGTGACAGGCATTCCTCTAACAAAAGTTTAAATTAGGTTCTATTATTACCTTCATTTTACAAATGAGGAGGGCAGAGCCCACAGCTGAGCAGCTTGCCTCAGTTTATACAACTGGTCTGTTTAGAATTCTTTCACTGTCTACTAAGCAAAGGTTACTTTTATGAGGAACTAGCTTTGGTGCTTCATCACTTGTTACTTAACTGTTAAGAAACTGCTAAATAACATTTGTATAGCTGAGGGCATTCTTTATGTTTTCAATAAATAAAAATGTATGAATGTACCAGAAAAAGAGCTGTGAAGAATATACATGTAAGCAGCCGGCAGTTAATACCCAGTTACAATGTAAAGGCACATACAAATTTTATTAATAGTATTTGAAAATAATTTTGGAGTTTTTTATTAAGTGGACTACAGTAGGAAAAACCATATTAGTTCTCCTTAAAGATTACCATCTCAGGCTGGTGTATTCAGCTGGAAAACTGCTGAATTATATTTCATGCATATAATTAGTTGGTGATTGAATATGAGACAAGTAATAGCTACCATGTGTGTCACTGAAGTAATCCAAAATGTTATGAAGAAAATTCTTCTCAATCTTAGGGGAAAAAGAAAGATACAAGAGAAAGAAAAAAATAACTCTTGCAGGAGGAAACATTGAATTGAAGTAAAATATCTTCCTGAAGAGCAGACAGACACCTTGCCAAGATGAGAAGGCCTAGCTCAGGGCTCAGTTCTATTTTGCTAGCAGTTATTAATAGAAAATCAATTTTGCTGATGGGAAATGTAACATGATTAAATTTAAAAGAATTAAGTGCAACATCCTATACTTAGGTAGAAAGAAAATCAAACAAAGCAACCCTCAAAAAATTGAACACGTGGTATCAGAATAGGAGATTGGACTGAGACCAAAAGGAAAGCAATTCATATGAAAGCCAAGAAGAGCTTTCCTTATAAGCTTTGTATTAGCCAAGAGTGAAGATGGATGAGAAAAGCTAATGACACCCAGGGCTGGTTGCATAATTTGTAGGACCCAGTGCAAAACGGAAATGAGAGGCTTCTTATTCAAAATGCAAGAAAAAAGTGACCAAAAAATGACATAAAAGGGGTTGGATTTTTGTTTTGTTTTTAGTTTTTTTTCTTCTGTGGTCTCTCTCACAACTTGTCATGGTGTCTCATTGCTTTTTAAATTTGTTCTTAAATGTCATCCTAAGTAAAGAAAAAACAGAAATTTTCATTGTGTGAATTTTACACCTCATCTTTAATTATGCAATGCCAGTTTTAAGTGCAAACATAAGACCATTGAACTCAAATGCAGAATCACCAAAATTTCACAACTTGTATATCAGTTCCTACAGGTGTATGAATTTTGCTCTTATCAGACAAAGGAAACACAACATAGAAGTAACTCAACTGTTTTTATTTCAGTTCTTGATATGCATATATTCTTTTTTTTTTAGGTTTTATTTATTTATTTGAGAGGGAGAATGAGAGAGAGAGAAAGCACATGAGAAGGAGGAGGGTCAGAAGGAGAAGCAGACTCCCTGCTGAGCAGGGAGCCCAATGCGGGACTCGATCCTGGGTGTCCAGGATCATGACCTGAGCCGGAGGCAGTCGCTTAACCAACTGAGCCACCCAGGCGCCCGATACGCATATATTCTAACACTCTACTTCAGGCTTGTTGGTAGGTGAGGAAAAACTGGAAGGTAAAGGAACTATGGGTTGCTCTTTCTTTCCCTTTTTTTTATGTGGTTTTTATCATAGGTGGTTGACTAATTTAGGAAATGTAACAAGAATATGAAAGGATATGGCAGCTTTTTATTATTAATGTTTCTTAGAATGCCATTGCCTTCTTTCTGCATTTGAAGCAAGCTCTGGATCAGACAGAAAGGGCGGCTTCCCCAGACTGTCAGTGCCCCCACTTAGTCGTTGATTTAACACAGCTTCCCTTATTCTTGCTTGGAGTCTCTCTGCACTTCTACAGATACTAAGACCACAAGAATTCTGTGCCCATGGACATTCACAAACACGCTTTTTGAATGGAGCAATAAGGAATGGCGAACACACATTTTACTAGAAATGTATGTCCTCTACTAACACGTTCCCCAGTGTCCCACTGGATTTCACTTACAAAACACACATTCAAAGATACAGTTAAGAACCTCAAGGCATTCTTAGCAGAGTAATACACCAAGTGTGGGGCTCTTCTGAGCATGGCACTGAGCTGATCGGACAGCACAGGTCACATGCCCATGAAGCCAGCTTTGATGACATTTTAACTTCAGGAACTTTTCTTTTTATAGTGTTCAGCTCAAGTAACAAAACAGAACAAAACCTAAATCTTTTTTGGATGATAATACTCATTTTAGAAATTTTCACACCTTTGAATGTTAACAGTCAAAAGTTTCTTAACTAGAGTTTTTAACTTGAACCCATTTTTTTTCCTTAAAGTGACTTTACAAAGCTCTGCTCTGCTCTACTATATGCAGAGTGATTTAAGTTCTCAGAAAGAATTATTATTTCCAGAAAATGGTGAGCAGGGACAGGGAGTGGGGTTTGAGTTGCACCTTATTCCATATAAACTTCTAATTATAAGGCTTTCTACCTCTTCATTTCTACTTTTCAATATTATATCTATCATTGTATTTTTATCTTTACAAGAAGTTTCTGAAATGCACATGGAATCAGTGCTCAAAGCTCATGGAACAGTCAGGACTAGAACTCAAAACTCCACTTTCCCTTATGTCTCTTGCCGCTGAAACAAGGCTGTAAAAATCTGTAACTATACCAATCATGATATAGGCATTGTGAATCATTTATAAAGAGTAGTGGTTATGCTGCCTTTGAATAGAATATGAGTCAACCGATTGGTTTCCATTTAACTAATTTAGTAATTTAAAAATTATCTTCCTGTTGTCTGTTCCTGTTATAGCAGCATTAATCAAGAGAATACCCATATAGTCAATTTTTCCCTCACCATCACCACTTCCTCCCTGGGGAGGCACTAATTAGAGAGAATGACTAAAATTTTTTAAGGATCATTACCCACAGTGTTTCAGTGAATGCAAAAGATTTTGCCTGCTTCTGAAAGTAGCAATGAGATGAAAGTCATAGGGTGAGAAAAGCCTCCATGGTTTTTACTCAGGGATGGTTGTGAATCTTTTACCTTACAAATAAAACATTAAATTGAAAAAAAGTCATATGGATACTGGAACACTGAATACCTGTTACTTAGAACTCAATCACTATAAGCAGTATACGAATGCAAAAGACATGCAAAGCTACTTGTTCCTATGCCTAAGCATAGCTAAAGTCATTCTTTGACAAGTGTTACAAATAGAACATGAAAACATAATGTAGTTAGCATATGAAAATGGACTGTATTTCCCATGGAGAGTTATATCCAAGAGGAAGACATGAGACAGACCACATGGTAAAAGTAATGAGAAGATTCAGGGAGTAAAAAGAACAGGAACTACTGTCACGACAAATTAATTCCAAATCTTTTCAATCTTTGGGTCCCATGGCCACCCTTTGCTTGGAATAGGTAGAGTAGCCCTCCCATTTTACCCGCTCACCCTCCTACGTAGAGAGAAAATCCTTGGGACTAGACAGATAAAGCAAAACTAAAAGGCAATTGTATTGGTCAGAGTTCACCAGAGAAACAGAACCAGAAGGTGAAGGTATGATTTCTTGTTAAGAAATCGGCTCACGTAATTATAGGAGCTGGCAAGTTCAAGATCGGCAGGGCAGACCAGGAGGCTAGAAACACAGGCAAGAACTGCTACTACCTAGAGTCAGAAATTTGTAGGGCAGGTCAGCAGGCTGGAAATGAGGCAGGATCTCTGTTACAGTCTTGAGGCATCATCCCTTCTTTTCCAGGAAAACTCAAGTTTTTGCTCTTTAAGAACTTCAGCTGATTGGATGAGGCTGACACACATTATCAAAGGTAATCTGATTCATTTAAAGTCAACGGATCATAGATGTTAACCAAGCCTGTGAAATACCTTCACAACAATACTTAGATGCGTGTTGGATTAAATTGCTACTAAAATGACACATAAAATTAACCATCACGCCAACTTAAAAGAAAGAAGTTTATGGTTTATGATAATGATATATTAGACCTGAAACTGGAGCAGCATAGCTGCGGAAACCAAGACAGAACTAAGGAGTCCCACTACACCTAGTTCTTTTATACATTCAACATGGTCTTTCAAAATGAAACAATGAATATCAAATGCTTAGCACATTGCCTGGAATTTAGTAAATGCACAAAAGACAAGGATCAGTAGTTGGCCATTTTATCATTAAAAAAATTTTTTAATTGAGATATAATTGATATAAAACATTATATTGTTGCATTATATTATATAGTATATTACAATCATTATATACATATACATTGTATAATATAATCATTATATTGTATACAACATAATTCAATATTTGTGTGTGTTGGAAAATGATCACCACAGTAAGTCTAGCTAACATCTGTCACCATACTTAGTTACAAAATTTTTTTCTTCTTCTGATCAGTATTTTAGGTTTCACTCTCTTACCAACTTTCAGCTATGCAACACAGTTTTATTAACTATAGTTGTCATGCTATACATTATATCCCCATGACTTACTTATTTTGTAACTGGAAGTTGGTACCTTTTGACTCCCTTTATCTGTTTAATCCACCCTCAGTCTGTCCCTGTCTCTGGCAACCAACAATCTGTTCTCTGTATCTATGAGATTGTTTTGTTGTTATTGTTGCAGTTTTTGTTTTTATTTTTATTCCACATATAAGTGAGATCATGTGGTATTTGCCTTTCTCTGTACCTTATTTCACTTAGCATAATACCTTCAAGGACCACCCAGGCTGTCACAAATGGCAAGATTTCATTCTTTTTTTATGATTGAATAATACTGAATTGTGTATATACACACACACACGCACACACACAAATTTTCTTTATCCATTCATCTATCAGTGAACACTTAAGTTACTTCCATATCTCAGCTTTCATAAAAAATGCTGCAATTAACAAGGGGGTGCATATATCTTTTCAAGTTCGTGCTTTCATTTTCTTCAGATAAATACCCAGAAATGGAATTGTCGGATAGTATGGTATTTCTATTTTTAATTTTTTGAGGAACCTCCATACTGGTTTCCACATTGGCTGCACTAATTCAGCTTCCCACCAACAGTGCACAAGGTTCCCTTTCATCCACATCCTCGCCAACACATGTTATTTCTTGTTTCTTTGGTAACAGCCATCCTAACAGGTATGAAGTGATATCTCATTGTTGTTTTGATTTGCGTTTCCCTAATGACTAATGCTGTTGAACATCTTTTCATGTACTTATTAGCCATCTGTATGTCTTCTCTGGAAAAATGTCTATTCATATCCTCTGCTCATTTTTTAGATTGTTTGTTTTTTAGTATTGAGTATACGAGTTCTTTATATATTTTGGATATTAATTGTTTATCAGATATATGATTTGCAAATATTTTCTCCCATTCAGTAGGTTATCTTTTCTTTTTGTTGATGGTTTCCTTTGCTGTGCAGAAGCTTTTTAATTTGATATAATCCTACTTCTTTATTTTCGCTTTCCTTGCCTGTGTTTTTGTTATCAAATCCAAAAAATTATGGTCAAGACCAATGTCAACGAGCTTACCACCTATATTTTCTTCTAGGAGTTTTATAGTTTCAGGTCTTACATTCAAATCTTTAATCCATTTTGAGTTAATTTTTGTGTATGGTTTAAGATGGTGATCCAGTTTCATTCTTTAACATTTTGCTATCCTGTTTTCTCAACACAATATTGAAGAGACTGTCCTTACCCCACTACATATTCTTGGCTCCTTTATTGTAAATTATTGACCCTATATGTGTAGGTTTATTTCTGGGCTCTCTACTGTGTTCCATTATCTATGTGTCTGTTTTTATAGAAGGTGGCCATTTTAAATTCAGGTCAACCTTTGGCCTATCCAAGTAATAATATGCAGTTTGATATATGGCTCTAGAACTTGTACCAAGATGCTAATTTAGTCAGTTAGACCAGCTTCCTCCAAGATTTGGACTGCATAATATAGAATATGGAATGGATAATTTTGTTACAATGAGGGAATAATGGAGCCAACCTACATACAAAAGCAGAGATAACATTACCTGGGCTGGAAATAGAGAATGGAGTGTCCAAAAGAAGGGCAGGATTGAGGAGCTATTAGGAAGACTTTGTAATCCTCACCTGTACATTCTTCCCACCTCTTGTACTCATTAGCTCAATGATTGGGGCCCTATCTCCCTCAAATCTCTGTCTCTCTGTCTCCTCTGCCACTACTGGAATAATTTTCTTAAAACTAAAAGGTCCCCCTGCCATTCTCTGTTTTAAAATCCATCAGTGACTATCCATAATTCTCTTCCAAACTTCATAACACATGAAGCCTATGACTGCCAGACCCCTCCCTACTTACATGGCTTAATTTTCAGGCATTTCTCTCAGCTTTTGCATTCTATTTTTAATACATATTGAACCCACTTCCATTTCTGCAAATGTGCCTTATCTCTTTTGCCTCTGGTCCTTTCAACATCCTTCGATTTCTTTCTGACTATTCCAATGCCCCACTAAAGCTAAACTGCTTAAGAGCAGAAACCATCTCTTACTCTTCTCTGTATCTCTGGAATAGAGATGTATCTCTGGATAATACCTGCCCTCCCTTTCAGAGGCCAAATTCTTTAACCAGCATCAGGAACTATATTTCATCTTTTTGTTTCTCACAGTGTTGTTAGCAAAGTACTTTAGTTTCCTCAATAAATTAATGCTGAATTCAGTGAAAGTAGTGATAAAACTATAAACCCCTATAATTATTTAAAATAGGGAAATTATATTCCAAGTGTTACAAAATGAGTATAAATGAACCATATGTGTTGATTATACATAGGGACTGAATACGCTATAAAGTGCACATACGGTAGCAAGAACACAACTCTACTGTATTACTCAATGTGACTCATGTAAACCTAATATGCTAACAATAAATGTTAATTAAACATTCAATTAACAATTTGCTTGTCCTTTTGAAACTTAAAATGATTTGAAGGGGATTATTTGGGTCTCTTAAAAGCACTTTCCTTGTAAATTTAAATACGTATTTTTTTTCCTCTCCATTAATTTCTTTAAAGTGTACAGAGGCCAGCAAAATTATTCTATTGACCTCAAAGTTTGGCTCTTTCACTTCAAGAAGAGGCTTTGCATAGTTTTAAGAGGTGCCCACATACAGTCCATAGTGCTTTCTTTCCAAAGGCTTTGTTTGGGTCCTTTGCTCTTTAGTCAAAATTTTGGATGTATTCTCTATTCTCTAATACAGTAACCCCCCCCCCCACATACACACAATTCCAAAGCTACTGTAATGCAGACCTCAGTCAATTCCAGTGCATTTGTATTGGTATTGTTTTAGATCCACTTTGCTAATAACTTTAAAAACATGTCTTGTGGGGTGCCTGGGTGGCTCAGTTTTTTTGGCTCAGGTCATGATCTCAGGATCGTGAAATGAGCCCCGAGTTGTGCTCTATGCTCAGTGAAGAGTCTGCTTGTCCCTCTCCTTCCCCCTGTGTGCCTCCCCCACCCACCCACATGTGCTCTCTCTCTTTCAAATGAATAAATAAATCTTTTCTTTTTTTTTCTTTAAGGAACGTGTCTTGGGATACTGGAGCTGTCCAGATCCCTGAACAGCTCCTCAGCATTCCATAGAGACTTTGTGTAGAACAAGTCTGTAGACTGCGTGGGGTCAGGAATTATCTAACTTGCTCATCATTCTCTCTAGTGCCTAGTAGTAAATACAGTACATGGTAGGTGCTTAATAAACATCTGTTCACTGGGAAAAAGTAGCATGGATTTATAGGACTGAGAGCATACATACTCCCTAGCAGTATTAGTAACTCTCAAAATACTTTGAAGAATAAAGGTTATGTTACAAGCAAAAACAAAACAAAACAAAACAAAAACTGTGTTTGCACTAATCCTAATCCTGCAGTAGTTAAGGATTTTCTATAGGAAGAAAGTAAGATCCAAATAACATTCACCATACAACAATAGGATCCTGGTAGAGACATGGTACCTAACTTCATTTGGAGTAAAATGAATAGGAAAGGAAAACTGTATAGTGACATACATTTTATTGCATCAATTCTAAGATACATATTTCCCCATAATTTAACATTTCTAAAATAAGAAATCATTTTAAAATTAATGATACTTGTTGAAATCACCAAGATCTAAAGGAATGGAAGGTTGTTCCTTATTAGCTGAGTACAGCAAGAAAAAAAGCCTCTGAAAAACTGCTTCAAAGTCATTAAACAGGGAATTAGTTTTATGTGGGGGGAAAGGGCCCCTCAGACAAGAAACAACAGAAGTTCTAATAATGACAAGCAGTTTCAAGCACTCTAATATGTGAGTTTTCATCAAATAGATGGTTCCATGAGCAAGAAACAAGGGAACTGTACAATTTCCCTTGAGAAAGACACCATTCGGCTTCCTCAGTAACTTAGTTTTTTTAACTCAGGGATAAGTGAAATTTTCCAGTTAGCATGAATAAGGCCTGGGAAAAGTGCTAGAAGAACAGGAAATTCAACCTAAGATTTGTATGGAACCACAAAACACCCCATGTAACCAAAGTAATCTTGAGCAAAAAGAACAAAGCTGGAGGGATCATACCACAGTCCCAGATTTCAAGATATATAATACAAAGCTATAGTAATCAGAACAGTATGGTCCCAGCAAAAAAACAGACACACAGATCAATAAAATAGAATAGAGAGCCCAGAAATAAGCTCACAATTGTATGGTCAATTAATCTATGGCAAAGGAGGCAAGAATATACAATGGGGGAAAGACAGTCTCTTCTCTTCAGTTGGGAAAACTAGACAGCTACATGCAAAAGAGTGAAACTGACCACTTTCTCACACCATACACAAACATAACGTCAAAATGGATTAAAGACCTAAATGTGAGACCTGAAACCATAGAACTCCTAAAAGGAAACACAGACAGTAATCTCTTTGACATTGGCCTTAGCAACATATATATGGGTATGTCTCCTCAGGCAAGGGAAAGAAAAACAAAAATAAACTATTGAAAATACACCAAAATAAAAAGCCTTTGCACAGGAAAGGAAACCATCAACAAAAGGAAAAGTCGAACTCCTAAATGAGAGAAGATATTTGCAAGCAATATCTGAGAAGGAGTTAATATCCAAAATATATAAAGAACTTATACCACTCAACAGCAAAAAACACAACAACAACAAAAAACCCCAAACAATCCAATTAAAAAATGGGCAGAGGACCTGAATAGACATTTTTCCAACAAAGACACAGAGATGGCCAACAGACACATGAAAAGGTGCTCAACGTCACTAATCATCAGGGAAATGCAAATCAAAACTACAATGAGATACCACTGCATGTCAATCAGAATGGCTAGTCAAAAAAGCAAGAAATAACAAGTGTTGGTGAGGATGTAGAGAAAAAGGAACACTTGTGCACTGGTGGTAAGAATGTAAATTGGTGCAACCACAATGGAAAACAGTGTAGAGCTTCCTTTAAAAATTAAAAATAGAAATACCATACAGTCCAGTAATTCCACTTCTGGGTATTTACCCAAAGACAACAAAAACATTAATTCCAAAGATATATGCACCCCTATGTTTACTGCAGCATTATTTACAATAGCCAAGATATGGAAGCAGCCTAAGTGTCCACTGATAATGAATAGATAAAGAAGATGTGGTACACACATATAATGAAATATTACTCGGCCATAAAAAAGAAGATCTTGCTATTTGTAACAACATGGATGGACCCAGAGTGTACATATTATGCTAAGTGAAATAAATCAGACAGAGAAAGACAAATACCATATGATTTCACTTATTGCGGAATCTAAAAAAATAGAAAAAGATTCCTAAATACAGAAAAAAAACTGTGGTTACCAGAGGGAAAGAGGATTGGGGGATGGGTGAAATATGTCAAGGGAATCAAGTGGTACAAACTTCCAGTTATAAAATAAGTAAGTCACAGGGATAAAAAGTAATATAGCCAATAATGTTGTAATAACATTGTATGGTGACAGTGTCGACTACACTTACCAAGGTTAGCGCTGACTTATGTACAGAATTATTGAATCAATGTGTCATACACCTGAAACTAATATAACATTGTATGTCAACTATACTTCAATAATAAAAATTTTTTAAATAACATAAAACTGAAAAAAAAAAACCCAGGGGATTTATTTTTCAGGAAAACATAGTTTTTCACATCTTCCTGTTATTCTCAACCAGGCAGCAGTAATGACACAGTTGCAATTGCCTGCACATAAGTAAATATGGTCATGGCTTTCATATTGTCATTTTAATTGAGTTACATTAGTACTACAGGTGGTATATTTAATTACCATTTAAAATGTCTTTAAAAATTACATTATGATTCTGCACTGAAATGAAAAGTTGTGTGTTCAGAAGGACACAGAAGCCATGCAGCAGGACATATATTTAATAGTCCAGAAGCAAATTTCCATCCTAAAAGTAATGAATGCTATAATTTATTTTCTTGGACATCAAAACCAAAGTGATTTATTGGCACTAAAGGAGAAAGGCCCTCCAAGAAAATAAAGATGTGTTATCTTTCGCTTCTATTGACTATTACATGCCAAAAAAAGACAATGCCAGCAACAAATTTTGCAGAACAGGTGTCAGTAGCTGATGAAGAAATCCTAGAGATTGTACTGGAGCACTCTCTAAAGAAATGCTGTATTGGTAATGCTCTTAATGGCACAGGAGACCATATCTGGTGACAAAACACAGCCAGATATCAACAACTCTGGGCTTAAAAGGGATGCAGAAAAATTACACTCTAAATGTCAAATTGTTTTAAAAATATGTTAAGCAATTTATTTCACCAATTTTAAAATATGCACAAATATGATTTATGGTAAAACATCTGTAACAATCTTCAAAAAGCTATTTCAATAAGCATAAGACAAAAATTCTAAGAGATAAAGTACTGTCACAGTTTAATGGGAAGCATGTTTTTCTGCCTTTTTGAATCAAACTGGTGTCTTATATTAATAAACTTACATCCTATTTTATTTTAATGTTGGGTGGATCCTGAACTATCTGGAAAATCTTGGGGTTGGGGTGAGAGAGGTAAGTGTTCATCAGAAATACAAAATCTAACTTTGGTGGTAAGAAGAAGAAAGATAAATTAGAAAAGACTAAAAGACAGTGAAAAGAAATATAACTTGTGACTAAAACAACAGACCATTGTCACTAATATAGTTCAATATAACAGTACAAGCTGGTCCCCAAAGCACTCCTAAGTCTGGAGTTCAGTCTTGGAGGTGTTGACCCTTGACTGAAAAACAGCCTGTTTCAGAGTCCATCCTCTTCAGTGGGGTTTTGAGGAAAGAGAGGAGAAGTAAGTATCTACTTAGGCAGCTGAATTATCTAAATCAGCTCTATTGCCTCTTGAATTGGTACAAGTTGCAGCCATATTTTGATTTTTTTCCCCCCAACACTTTAACAGCATCTACTGCTGTCTGTCCTAGCACTCAGCCCAGAAAAAGTACTGGATTTTATGGGAGAGCTGACTCCATCTGATGCTGATGATGGTATGTGGCTAGGTAAACCATTCATTTTAAAGTGACAGAATACATCCCTTGCAGTGGTTTTAGACCCGTTCCAATACCTAGAACAGCATTTCACTGTGCTACAAAATTAACTTAGACTGACTTTCAGACTCTACATTTTTCATTTCCTTCTGAGTTGCCACACCCTCTGGGAATCAGTCTAGCTCTAAATGATTCAGGCAATGAGGCTTCCATTTCTACCCCTGGGAAACTAATGTACAGTCTAATAGACTGTTAGGAAATAGTTTCTGATATTCAGCCTACATTTTCTTTTCCCTAATTGCATCCCATTACTACATTCTAAACAATTTTTCTTTCTCCTTTATAGCCTACAGATTCTTGCCTAGGACCATTTCAATTTGGCCAAGCTTTATAAATTGGATTGTTTTTGTTGTTTCTACTAGAAGTCAAACTTTCTTGTTTCTAGTTTACTTGCTTGATATTCTGCAAATTCCCTTGCTGCTGGCTATGATAGTCAGAAGACTGCCATTTACTAAGAATGGTCTGACCAGACAAGCATAGGAAATAGTATTGCCCTCTTATTTTGAATGCAAAAATTCAGTTAATATCATGATGGTTGTATATTACATTATCTACATCTTTTCCATTTACACATAGGTTCCAAAAATTGATGTTATTCAAAGGATCCTCCCATAAATTATATTTTGATTTCTCTTATACAGTTTTTGTTTTGCATTCATTATTTTGTGTCCAGCACCTCTTTTAGATCACAATTTGCCAATAAACATCAAATAAGTAGACACTTGCCCAATTTTACGGTGTGAACAGCTCGTAAAGAACAAAAATACACCCTACAATAAATATCACTAATCTCAAAGCTCCTCACTGCTAAATGCTTCCCCCCCCCCTTTTTTTTTGAAAATTAGGGGGCCGACCGGCTTTGCCTCCCTCTGTGCCCGGGGCGCTGTGCCCGCCTGGCCCGCGCCTCTCCCAGCAGCGCCAGCTCTCCAAGGGCGGCAGGGGAGCGCACGCGAGCGAGGAAGACCGGCGAGGAAGACCGAGCAGACGCCCGCCCGACGCGCGGCGGCGACTCCTAGACCGCGCGCGCCCGGCCACGGAGCTGAGGAGCTAAGGACCCCGGAACCCCGGGGGTCGCTGGCGCACACCCGCGTCACAAATAGGAAGGAACCTTACCTCTTTTGTTTGTTTTGGTAATAAATAGATCAAAAACTTATATAATACTTTTTAATGGGTACACTTTCACACCCATTACCTTAGTTAACCCGGATCTTAACTCAATGATTGATTTCCATGATTTCTTTGAGCCCCAAGAGTGGATATGCTGACATTCTCCCTGTCTCTCTCTCTCTCTCTCTCATTCTCTCTCCCGGCAACAAATAAAATGTTCTTTTCACTATATCTCACCTTCTAAACCTCATTTATAGGAGACTAAACTTGAATTCTGGGCGCTATAAATAATGGGATAAAGTATTTCTAGACTTCAGTCATCCTCTAAAATGGAAACAAAACAAAACAAAAAACTAACCACCCTAATGAAAAACACTCATCCACTGCAGGGGGGAAATGCCCTAAGGGAAGATTTTTATGTGGTCTTAATGGAACCACAGTATCTAAGAATCTTATTAAGAAGAGAGAGGACAGTTTTGAAAAATCTGCCACCTACTAAATAATGTTGATAAATGTGTGTTGGTTCCTGAAGGGTGATAATCTGACTTAACTTTAGAAAAACTGCCATATAATGAGTACTTTTCTATCGAGTATATAACTTTACTAGAAATAATGACTGCAGGATTCATAGCCAAGCCTTCCCGCCACCCTTTCCCCGGTCTCTCTAATTACCTTTCTTGTACATCAGTGGAAAAGAACACCTGAAGCAAGATTCTGTAGGCCACATTCCCCAGAATGGTCTGGGAGCGTTAAAGCAGCACCGTGCAACCTGATGAAGTATCAGGGTCCTTCACAGAAGAGCTTTCATTTGTCCTACTTTCCTTGGAGGACAGTAAATGGGAGAAGCTTCCTCAAAGGGAGTCAGTCATTTAGTTTTAAAAATGCATTTTCATCTTCTCCTTCTGTTTCTCTAGATGCTGTTACAATACACCCTGATAACGACGGACTTTGCTTCAGTCGTCTTTGGAAAACTATGAAGATTTGTAAGAAATTTTAAAAGTATTCTATTACAATATTTGTTGCTTTTTTTTTTTACATTCTAAGTTAAATGAATGCATACTGCAAATTCTAATCTTAGGCAGGAGAACTGATAAATAAAATCTATAATGGTGGCATTTAACTTAACACAAATTCAACTGTGTGAGTCAGAGAGAAGAGAGAATGGAAAAGAGAAAGAGAATAGTGTTGTTAACCTTTCTGCTCATCACATCAGAATATGGAGACTTGGACATACCTTCGTCTGAGCATTGTCTGAGCTAACGCCTCTCATCACAAGAGCATCTTGCTGTGCCAATAATAAAGTTTTATACCTCTTGACCTCATCTGGGCAATCAATTATGGCTCCATTTGCAGCAAAATTCCTCAGAAGAGGGATTTATACACGCTATTTTCAATTCCTTTCCTAAAATTCTATTTTCTAATATTTTATTTTGAATTAATTTCAGGTTTACTTACAGAACAGATATAAGAATAGTACAAAGAGGTCCTGTATAGCCTTTGTCCAAATTCCCTATCACTTTTATCATTTGTACTATCGTTTCTCTTACTCTCATATGCATACTATTTTTTTTGGAACTATTCGAAATGTCCCTTAACAACTAAATATTTCAGTGTGTACTTCCTAAAAATAAGGTTAGTCTATCACATAACTACAGTCCAATTATCAAAATCAGAAAACCAATATTGATAAAATATTATTATATAATCGATTGACCTTATTCCTCTTTTGCCACTTGTTTAAAAAAAAAAAGTGTCCTTTAGAGCAAATACTAATACTAATACTTGTGGTCATGAATCTAATCAGGGGGATTTTTTTTTTTTTTTTGTAATTTCAGTTTCCAGTTGTTCATTGTTAGTATATAGAAAAGGAAGTGGTTTTTGTATAGTGATCTTTCATTCTGCAGTCATCCTAAACTCACTTATTAGTTCTAATAGTTTGTTTTTGTTGTTGTTGTTGTTTGTTTTGTAGATTCCACCATACTTTTTACATAGATGATCACTTTGTCTTGGAAGTTTTGCATATTCCTTTCCAGACTGGCTGTTTTTTGTTTCTTTTTCTTGCCTTATTGCACTGATTAGAACCTTCAGTACAATCATGAATAAAAGTATTGAGAGTACACATCCTTGTCTTGTTCTAGTTCTTAGCAGAAAAGTATTCAGTCTTTCATGATTAAGTATGATGTTAGCTGTAGCTTTCTATAGACACCCTTTTTCAGGATATGGAAATTCCCCTCTGTGTTGGGTGGAATGGTAGCCTCCTAAATGTTAGGAGGACTTGCACCTGTGAATGTTATCCTATTTGGAAAGAAAAAAAAAAATTGGCAGATATAATTAAGTTAGGGATCTTGAGACAAGAACATTATGGATTACCCAAGTGGGCCCTAAATTCAATGATAAATGTTTTACAAGAGAAAAGGAGAAGACACAGACACACAGAGGAGAAGATGAAGTGAAAGACAGAGGTAGTCGGAGTGATGAACCAAGAAAGGCAAGGAATGCCAACAGCTACCAGAAGCTGGAAAAGGCACAGAAGGATTTTCCCCTAGAGCCTTCAAAGGGAGTGCAGCCCTTCCTGGCACCTTGATTTTAGACTTCTGACCTCCAGAACTGTGTAATAATAAATTTTTGTTGCTTAAGCCAACCAGTTTGTGACCATTTGTTATAGCAGTCACAGGAAACTAATACACCTTCTACACCTACTTGCTGAGAATGTTTTTGTTTCTTTTAAAATCAGGAATGGACACTGAATTTATCAAAGGATTTTTCTCCATCTGCCTCCTGCCCTCCCCCCTCCCACCATTTGTTAATGTGGCGCATTGCATTGATTGATGATCAAATATTAAACCAACCTTTTATTCCTGGGATAAAGCCCATTTGGTCATGTTGTCTGACCCCTTTCCTGAACTGTTGAATTCAATTTGCTAAAATTTTGTTCAGTATTTTTGCATCTATGTTTATGAGGGGTATTGGTCTGCAGTTTTCTTGTATGGTATTTGGTTTGGAATCTGAGTAATGCTGGCTTCATAGAATGAGTTTGAAGTATTCCCTCCTTTTAAATATCTGCAAGATTGTGTATATAGTTGATATTATTTCTTCCTTAAACAGTTGGTAGAATTCACCAGTGAAGGGGTGCCTGGGTGGCTCAGTCGTTAAGCATCTGCCTTCAGCTCAGGTCATGATCCCAGGGTCCTGGGATCGAACCCTGCATCGTGCTCCCTGCTCAGCAGGAAGCCTGCTTCTCCCTCTCCCACTCCCCCTGCTTGTGTTCCCGCTCTCGCTGTCTCTCTCTCGTCAAATAAATAAATAAAATCTTAAAAAAAAAAAAAAAAGAATTTGCCAGTGAAGATATCTGGGCTTTGCACTTTCTCTGTGGGAAGGCTTTTAACTAAAAATTAAATTTTAAAAATAGATACAGGGCTATTCCCATTAGCTATTTCTTCTTGAGTGAGCTTTGACAGTTTTTATCTCTCAATAAATATTTCCATTTCATCAGAATTGTTGAATTTATTGCTATAAAGCAGTCCATAATATCCCTTTATTATCTGTTTAATATATGTAGAATTTGTAATAATGCTTCCTCTCTAATTCCTGCAATTGGTAATTTGTAACTCTTCCCTTTTTTTTTTTTTTTAAGATTTTATTTATTTGTCAGAGAGAGAGAGAGAACATACGCAGGGGGAGCAGCAGGCTCCCTGTTAAGCAAGGAACCTCACACGGAACTCAATCCCAGGACTCTAGGATCATGACCACAGCCAAAGGCAGACGCTTAACCAACTGAGCCACCCAGGCATCCCAATAACTCTTCCCTCATTTGCTTGATCAATCTGGTAAAAGTTTATCAGTTTTATTGATAATATCAGAAAGCCAGATATTGGTTCCACTGATTTTCTCTATTATTTTTGTTTTCTATTTCATTAATTTCTACTCTGATCTTTATCATTTGTTTTCTTCTACATATTTCAGATATAAGTTGCCCTTATTTTCTGGTTTCTTTGGGTAGAAGCTGAGATCATTAACTTGAGACTTTTATTTTTTTCAAATACAGGTATTTAGTGCTATAACTTTTCCCCAAGTACTTCTTTAGTAGCATGCCACAAATTTTGATATGTCATGTTTTTGTTTTCATTCAGTTCAAAATAATTCCTCAATTTCCATTTTGATTTCTTCTTTGACACATGGATTATTTAGAAGTGTGTCATTTCATTTCCAAATATTAGGGGGATTTTCCAGAGATCTTTCTGTTACTTATTTCTCATTTAATTTTATTTTGCTTAGAGAATTTATTATGTGTGACTTGAATTGTTTTATTTACTGAGACTTGTTTCATGGCCCAAAATATTGTCTGTCTTTGCAAATGTTCCATGTCTGCTGGAAGAGAATGTATATTATACTTTTGTTGGGTGGAGTGTTTTATAAATGTCAATTGGGTCAAGTTGGTTGGTAGTGTAATTCAAATAGTCTATATCCTTACTGATTGTCTACTTGTCCTATCAATTTTTAGAGGGTTTGGTATTGAAATCTCTGACTAATATTGTGAACTGTTGCATTCCTCTTTTCAATTTTACCAGTTTTTTAAAAAAAGATTTATTTATTTGAGAGAGAGAGAGACACAGCACAGGGCGGGTGGGGGGGGGCGGTTGGGAGGGGAAGAGGGAGAGGGAGAGGCTGACTCCCTGCTGAGCAGGGAGCCCAGGACAGGGTGGGGCTTGATCCCAGGACTCTGAGATCATGACCTGAGCCTAAGGCAGATACTTAATGGAGTCACCCAAGTGCCCCTCAATTCTATCAGTTTTTTCTGGTGTCTGCCTTCGGCTCAGGTCATGATCCCGGAGTTCTGGGATCCAGTCCCACGTGGGGCTCCCTGCTCAGCAAGGCATCTGCTTCTCCCTCTGCCCTTCCCTCCTGCTCGTGATCTCTTTCTCTTTCACTTTCTTTCTCAAATAAAGAAAATCTTTTTAAAAAAATTTTAAAAATTAAAAAATAAAGGAAATCCCAAACATCATGTCATTTCATACCAAAATACTGAGATATACTTTACAGTGAAGGATATATTCTAATATAATGCAATTTTATTGCACACAGAATTCCCTAACAGAAATTCCATAATGTTACCTAAATCTCAATTTATATTAAATTCCCCTAATTGTTAAAAGAAAGCATATGTAAATGAAAGCCCAGGTTTTTAATTTACATGTATAAATATTACATATATTACATATATATGTTATTTTTGTGTGTTTTTCTTTGGAGGATTTTGTTGTTGTTGTTGTTTGTGTGGATCAGGATCCAAGCTAGATCTTCTCAGTGTATTTAGTTGTACAGCTCATAAGTAAGGTGGTCATATAATCTAATCTAAACTCTACCCCAAATACTTCTGGAATAAAAGAGTATTAACAATAATTACACTGGGATAAAAAGAGCGAATCATGACTGTCTCAGCCAACTAGAAAATATCCTCAATCTACTGAGTTTTTTTTTAAGATGTTTTTAATTCAGAGCATCACCACCATCACCCTTTTTATTAAGCTCATTAGAGAAATTGGGTCATTTTTCCTATAAAATATCCCCATTCTGGATTTAGTTGATTGCTTCCTATTGATGTCAGTTAACTTGTTCCCCGATCCCCTCTACTTCCAATAGACTGAAAATTAGATCTAAGGAGTTGACTCAAGTTCTCTGTGTGCATATGTGTGTGTGTTCGTGTGTGTGTGTGATAAGAATACTTCACATGTGGTAGTGTTCTTCATACTACATCATATGAGGAGGAACATGATGTTTAAGCACCTCATTTTTAGTGAAAATAAACTGATCAATGGTGACAGCTTGATCTCTTCATTGAAAAGTTTCCCATCAACTTTAACCTAATAGCTTTATCATCTATTAATGACCCACTGTCTGAATCATTTATTTCATTAGAGATCATAAAACTGTGATATTTTTAATTCTATTATTCCTTCTGCACAAATTACCTGTACAGTTTATGCACTGAAGACCTTACCTATTGAGGCTATTTAGTTATCCTGAAATACAGGTTTTATTGTAAAGGCAGAATAATTACTTATTTATTTTTTCTACTGATCAGTTTTCAAGATAGTAAGTGGGTGTTCTGGTCACTTCCAGTGTCTATGTTTTTTGTTGGTTTGTGTTAGTATAATTATTAATTGGGACTTTTTATATATTCAGTATATTTTAAATATCTTCCAGACATTATTCATTTTAATATATATCACTATCCATCCTTTTAATTTTTAATATTTATTAATCATTTATCTTTATCTCTTATTAAATAAAATTGAATATGATTTTATTGGCAATCTAAAATTCTATTTTAATGAGTTAATCAATTTAAAATTATTGATATGACCAATATATATGCGTATATATAGACTATGATTTATACTTACAATTTTCTTCTAAAATGTTTTTATATTATTTTGCTTTATTTGTTCTTATGTTGCTCATTAAATTAGAATTTTTCTATTTTATATCCTATATCCTATACTACTCCTTTTGTGTGTGTGAAACTATATGTTCTATATTTCTTATATTTTAATGTCTCTTTCTAAAATGTTTTTCTTTTATATTTTTCTAGAGAATTACTAATTTCTTTCTGTCTTTTCAGATTCTATGATTGTCTAGCTACCTCACTTTGAAGCTGTCATATTAGAGATTTATGCTTTTCTTCAAACCTTTGATCATTTTCTTAATTTTCTGGACTATTTAAAAATACGACAGTAGTTTTTATCTTCTTTGTGGCTCGATTTTTCTAGCACGTTCTCATCTGTTGGAACATTGTTTAGTTTATTTACAATTTATTTATAAATTGCAATTTATTTATATGGGGTTGGATTGTAAATAATTTTTTTCTGTATTTGAGTGAAGTTGCTTTTGGGGTTCTTTTGGGTTTTTTTGTTTTTAACTAGTTAGTTAAATTAGGAAGGTGTTACTACATAGGGAGTGGAGAAAAGTCAGAGTTTCACAAATTCATGGCTCAAGAGCTCCCTTTTCTGCTGTTACTATGAATATATTCAGAAATACAGCTCCTTTTCGTTTTCAATTCTGTGTCTGGAGGCTGAGCTTGTTTCAGAAAGTTGTCTAACCGTCTTTGAACAGTGACAGATGGGAGTTACACCTGGAGCATAGAGTAGCCTATAGAGTCATTGAAACACTCTGTTGTCACCTGAAACTAATGTCACATTGTGTGTCAACTATACTCAAATAAAAAAATAAATATAACCTCCCCTGAATCTAGGAAAGAAAGGAAGAAAGGAAGAAAGAAAAGAAAGAAAGAAAGAAAGAAAGAAAGAAAGAAAGAA
>NW_023270807.1:23582000-23777894 GCF_011800145.1 Mirounga leonina | reverse complement strand
AAAGAAAGAAAGAAAGAAAGAGAAAGAAAGAAAGAGAAAGAAAGAAAGAAAGAAAGAAAGAAAGAAAGAAAGAAAGAAAGAAAGAAAGAAAGAAAGAAAGAGGAGGAGGAAAGGAGGGAAGGAGGGAGGGGAGGGAGGAAGGAAGGGAGGTAGATAGATACCCTGACTCTACCTCTGAGAGGTCCAGAATTTTAAACTTCCACATCAGTGTTCTCATGTTCAAAAATTATATTTTGTGGTTATGGTATATCCTGAGGTCTTTTTCTCCTGGTCTCATCTCCAGGGTTCCAATTTGTTCAATTTAGGTTCTGTTCTCAATAAAAATTTCTTCAGTTTCTTCTCTATCATTCTAAGAATGTGCATTTGTTGAATACTTTTGAGATTCTTCAGGGCTTAGGCTGTTTCACTAAAGTATGAGAATCTAAGAAATCACTCCGTGATTTCTTACAGCTTTTCCTCCTTGTCTGTAATTTAGTCTGTGTGAAATTTTCTCTGTTTCACTGATTCTTCATTTGCCTAGCTTCCTGTGTTGAATTTTAGCTAAATCCCTCTGTATTCTGAGGATTGTGGGAATTCTGATCATCTAGCTTTGCTGAAAACAAAATCCATTTTTATAAAAGGATTATTTTTTAAATGTCATGACTGTCATATTCTTTCTGTTGGAAAAGAATGCTTTTTAATTTAAATAATGTGGTTGGTCCATAAAAGAAAAAGTATAATGTCTGAGAATCTGATGATGAAGTCAGGAAAACTTACCTTCTGAAATGAAATTAATAAAAATAAATTTATAATAATCAAGATTATTTGTTTAATTCAATCAAAGTATAATTTATTTGTTAATGCATTTATGTATCTATATATATGATAAGAGTTTATGATAAATAAAATTTCCATAACCAGGGTGCCCTGCCGTGGCTCAGTCAGTTAAGCATCCGACTCTCGATTTTGGCACAGGTCATGATCTCAGGGTCATGACCTCAGGGTTGTGAGAACGAGTCCTGCGTTGGGCTCCATGCTAAGCGGGAAGTCTGTTTGAGATTCTCTTCCTCTCCCTCTGCCCCTCCCCCAGCTCCTGCACGCGTGTGTGCTCTCTCTCTCTCTCTAAAATAAGTAAATATATGTCTTTCAAAATTTTCACAAGCCATAGTCCCACCTTTCAAGCTGCTTATATTTTTGAGTGGATGGTAATAATAACATACATAAATATCTACTAGATAAGGCATGATAGGCTACTAAAGATAATTATTAATTAATATTTTATGTAGGAGAGAACTATTCTGGCTGAAGGAAGAAAGAAGGCTTCATGGAATAAGTATCATTTCAATATAACCTAGAAAATGAGTGGAATGTCCAAATTTATGTTTTTGAAGATCTGAGAGATAAAAGTAGGAATCCTAAGACAGAGCAAAGGCAAAAAAGTGAGAAAATATAAGATGACTGGAATTCTTGAGTAGTAGCTATATGTAGACATAAACTTGCTGAGAGAGAAAACTCTTGAAAGTGTAACCCTAGGTAGTTCAGACCAAAATACATTTCAAAAATTGATACCTTTTTCATTTATATTATAGGAGAATGGGGGTTTATCCAAGTCCCATTTGATTGAACAACCCTCAGCAGGGGTGTAAATGTATTATTAGGTACTGAGAAAACTGTTAAAAAAATTAATGGAGATTTGTTTTTCACCTTAGAGAGGAAAAAAAGAAATCACTGTGAACTTTAGATCTGTCATCAATTAACCCATTTTTGTATCTCTTTTGGGGGAGTAAACAGATCAATTAAGCAGAGGTACCCTCAGGTACCCTCAATTTTAAACACCATTCATTTATTAAATATTTATTGAACACTTACTATTTTTAAGCCATTTGTTGTGTGGCTTATATTCTTCCTCAAAAAGAGAAATCTGCAAACATTCCCCTAACTCATTTAAACAGTGGTTCTTAACGTTAGCTACACATTAGAACAAGAGGGATCTTTAAAACTAATGCAGATACCTAAGACCCCTCTCTACCAACTAAATCAGAACCTTTAGTGGTGGTGGGTCCAGTTTGGAATATTTTTTAAACTTGCCCAAATGATTAATGGGAAGCCAGGGTTGTTGAGAGCTACTATCTTGACAAGACAGCAGGAAGAGGGAGTGTTTTACTCTATGTAGATAACGAATTTTGGGTTGCTTTTATCAGTATTAGTATTTGTGCTACTTTTCTTTAAATATACTTTTTCTTCAAACAAAAATGATTCATATTTCTGAATCTATACTATTCATAGTTTGGTTTAAAAGTATAGTCCACAGTCATGGAACAGGATCAAGAGCACTGCCTCCACTCTTGGCCTCATTAGTCAAAAACTCTGACTGATTAACAAAACTGAATAAAACCCAGATTTAGAACACAGGGCTAATGAGGCCATGGGCACAATCTTTACAAAGGACTATTGACTTCATTCTACCCCTGTCCACAGAATGTTCCCCAACACTTAGAATGTTCCCTCTTGGTCATAAAGAAGTGTGGGTAATGAACAGGAATAAACAACTGTAAATCTATCACTTCTACTGAAAGCATGCTCAGTTATTAGTCAAGAATATGATGTTCATCTATGAAGAACAATGCGAACTGAAAGGATGCTAATCAGAGGTGTAATCAGGTCCAAAGAGATTCACTCTGAGAAAGAATCAAGTACAGTCTGTAAGTCAGCCTAGGTACTGAGGAAGAACAATTCCTCTGTACCTTCCTATTCAAAGGGTCACGCTCTAATCAGCAACACGGACTTTACCTGAAAGTTGGTTAGAAATGCAAAATCTCAGATCCCATTCCAGACTTATTGAGCCAGAATCTGATGGTAGTAGGATCCCCTGGTGATTTGTGTGCACATTTAAGTTTGAGAAGCACTAGAGTAGACCCATAAATTTGTAGCATCAACTCTCACTATAATCAATAATATAATTTCTGAAATCATTATGTTGCTTTAATAAAAGAAAATAAATATCTTCCTGAAACAACACAATCATCATTTCTCACTCAATAAGAGTATGATAACATCCCATGAAAAATAATACAATTAAAAATGGAATACTGTTTTTTTATTCATTACCCACTTTCTGTTAGTCCTGTTTTCTCTTGCACTATGGATCTGTGTTCCAAATGTTATTTATGCATCTCTCTTCCTTTGGCTCTATGTTTAAGTAGAATAATTTTTTTTAATCTCAATTCTATTTTCTCCTAATATATGACTTAAGAAAACAATTGTCAATGGCTTAGTTTAATCTATTACTTAATTCCTCTATGTATCTAGATAGACTACAGAGCCATTCCTATATATTATAACTATATTACTATATATTACTTAATATGCAGAGCTATCTAGTGAGCTTCCTCATGATTACTCCTTTATTGGAGAGGCCCCAATTACTTCCTTTTTCATTCATTCATACTAGTTTTCTTATTAAAAATTACTTAAAAAAAGCAACACTGTATCTCAAATATTTTATTTCCTAATTTAAAAGGGTTATATACTGTACTTTCAGAAACTATTTTCTAGCATATTTGTGTAAACAAAAGAAAATAACATCTTACAAAGTGATATCAACAGCCTGTTTCCTTGGTACAGCGAAGACAAGATTTTTGAAAACCGATTGACTCTCATTTATCATCAGATTCAGTGATGATGAAAAGAGGACAAAGCTCTGTTTTTACATTCTTCTATGTGTTAGTCTAAGCTCTATCATTAGCAAGCTCAAAATATCAGTGATGCCTTCTCTCATATGGCTTGTTAGTAGGCATGTGCCTAGGACTCACCCCCACAACACAACAGTATCTATTAATACTATCATATAGCTTAGACCTCTATCTAGAACTCCCTCATCCCATTTCATTGTTTTAACATTTGTATATATTTATATTATTTAATATGTTTTCATTTTCCCCTCTCCTCTCCCCTACCCCTCTCCTCTCTCAATCTGTTTTTGATTGCTTTGTTTTGGGATAACTGTTTATGCACCAGCTATATGCAAAGGTGAGAAAAGGGTATTTCAGGAACGGGGTTACCAATGTTCTCCTTATTCTAAAGTCTTTTGGTTAATTCTCAGTTCTCATTTTACTCACTCTCTCAGCAGTGTTTAATACATCTTGTAACTTCCCTCTTCCTGAAACACGTTTCCTTTCATGATGCCCTTGTCTTGGGACTCTTCTTTCCTCACTTGCTTCTTCTGGCCCCATAATTAATTTCTCCTCAGCTCCCCTACCCTGACATTTTGGAGTGCCCTAAGGACTTAGTCCTCTCATCTACTCCCTCAGCATTTATTCTATAGGTGAGCTCACCTAGCTCCATGCTTTAAATGCCATTTACATGCAGAAGACTCCTGATATTTTCAGCCCTCATCACTCCCATCTCTAAGCCCATATATTCAATTGCCAACTCGACCTCTCAACTTTTATGTCTGATAGTTCTCGAAATTAATACATCCAAAACCAAACTTACCCCCCCCACACACACACACATACCTGCCCTCCTCCTAGTGTTCCTTAGTTCAGTAAGTATAAACTCCATGCTTACAAAAATCTTAGAGATACTCTTGATTCTTCTCAGATCACAACCCACATCCAATCCATTGATGAATCCTGTCAGGTCTACTTTTGAAATTAATTGAGAAACCTCATCACTTTCCCCACATAACAGCTACCACTCTGGCTCAACCTATCACTATATCCCACCAGGTCTATTGCTGGAACTTTCTAAATGTTCTTCCTGCTTCTAACTTGGCTTCCTAAGTACTAATCTCAACACATCAGATATTTTCTTTCACAGCACAAGTCAGAGCTTGTCATTCCTCTTTCTTGTCTCACGCAGAGAAATCCCAAAGTCCTTATGATAGTCTAAAAGTCCTTCTCCTACCTTTGGAAATTCTTATCATTTCACTATGATCTCAACCAGGCCTGTGGGTTCCTTGCTGTTCCTCAGACATGCCAGGTATGCTCCAGCCTCAGTACCTACACACTTGCTATTCTCTCTGCTTGAATGCTCTTACCTTACTCCCTCACTTCATTCAGATCTCAGTTCAAATATTATCTTTGCAGAAACAACTACTTTGACCAGTTCATTTCTTACCACCAATCCCTCTGCATCCTTTTACTTTGGTTTGTTTTTCTTCTTAGCCCTTATGATTACTGGTATTTTATGTCTGTATTAGCTTATTGTCCATTTCTCCAACAGAATGCAAGAATAGAGGCTTCATAGGTCTTGTTCACTACTGTATCCCTGGTGCCTAGAATCTTAGAATGGTAGGTACTCAATAAATGTAGTATGAAGGAAAACCTGAATAGGTAAATGTAGAAAGTACATGCAAAGGCCCTCTCTGAGGGACATAATAGTCTGTGAGGTATGTGAAAAGCGTACAAAGCTGCTTATGACTAGTGGACTTCTGTAAATATGAGTTGTGGTCATTGGGCTTCTCTGAAAATACAGTTCAAAAAAATTATATTTTTTAAATTTATAAGCAATGACATCTGAATGCAGGTTAAAACAATTTTAGAAATGATTGATTACACAAACACCTGTTAAGTTTCTTCTTTGTGTCAAGCACTAATGTTAAGCACTCTCACACAGTCAGGGAAACTGATATCATCTGACAACAAATTTTGGGGGACCATAAGTGGAGGGCTACCTAGGATAATGTAAAGAGTCTATATGTGGCTTTACTACATAATTCTTCTCCTAGCCTGGCTAAGTCCTACTTTGATTTATCCCCAAGTGAGGAGAGTTGAGTGACATGAGTGTGGTAAAGAGGTCACAGCTGGAGGCAAGGCTGGAGGCATAGAGAAGTGCCACTTCCAGCCTAAGAATGAAGTCTCTGAAACATTTTTAGAGCAAAAGACAGTCTCTGAAGTTTGACAGCACTTGCTATCAGTATCATTTGTTTAACAATATAACAGACACTCTGCCATTGTTGTCTTTTATACATCTGTGTTCTGGGCGGTTATATTGCATACTCTTGGAGGAGGGGTGTCAAGCATGGTAACTATATAACCTAGCACTCAATATATTGTTGCTTGATTGAATTAGGTAGGAACTGGGAAAAATAACACAATAGACTAGTAGAGCCATAAACAACATCCTGGATTAATTTAAATCATCATCAAACATAAAACTTCCTCCTATTATTTAGAATCTCATAATCTCCTCTTCCCCATAGGAGTGAAAAATCTTTATATATTTGAAAAGCCATAGAAGACCAAGCTAGAGTTCTTAATTTTTTTTCAATCTAAGTATTAAAATAAGCCAAGAACATGCATCTGTCAAAATGACAGGTTGGATATGGACTTCAAATAATACTGTGTTCTCATTTTTTTTTTCCTTAACATCCTCCTCCCACCTCAGAGTGAACCAAAGTCTGGGATGTAAAGTAGCTCATTCATATTTTAATTCAGCTAAAGAGAATATGAACTTAATCCAAAACTTCCCATATAGTTGTGTTATGAATTTATAACAGCAGCTCCATAATTTATAGGTTGATAGGACATATTTCCAAAACAACCTGATATGACTAATGAAATAGTATGTCACAGTTCACCAACTGAATAGGTAATATAGTTACTGGGCTTGATTTCTAAATCACTAAACTCATCATGAGGATAGAAGAGCTGCATCTCTCTGTGATGAAAAAAAAGAAGAAGGAACACATGTGACATGAACTCCAATGGCCTTAGGGTTGAATTCCATGCACCAGATACGCATTTAAGTTTGGAAAGGGATGTAAGAACCCATTTCTAAATTTTCATATTTGGAAAATATTATCAGGGTCAGATTCCTCAATTCAAATAAAAATGATGATAATAGTAATGTCTGTTATTGATTGAGCATTTACTAGGTGCCAGGCACTATTAGGAGCATTAACAAAAATATACTCAAAAACCTAACAGCAAGATATGATTAGCTCCTAGCTCCATTTTAGACATGAAGAAACTTCTTGCTTTTCATCCAACTGACCTCCTAGTTTAACAGTTCCTCTTCCATTCACACATACTCTTATGTGTTTATCTTTGGCCTTGCTCTTATAATTAGAACATGACTTTATTTCTAACCTTACAAAATTTTCTGGTTCTTACTTTACCTCTTCTCTCTTGGCAGCTTTATTACCTCCCAAGCCCTAGTAGGATAGTAAATATATAATGTATGAGGATCTACCATTAACTTAATCTCACAACAGAGAATTCTCAAGCTAACTTCATTTGAAAGGATGATAAATTTTTCATCTAAAATGAGGAGACACATAAATTAAAAAGCCTTTCCCAAAAATGCATGCCCCCCCATGTTTATTGCAGTATTATTCAATAGCCAAAATATGGAAGCAGACTAAGTGTCCATCAATAAATGAATGGATAAGGGAGATATATCTACAATAGATTATTATGTAGCCATAAAAAGATGAGAACATGCTATTTGCAACAACATGGATGTACCTAAAGGGTATTATGCTAAGTGAAATAAGTCAGAAAGAGAAAGAGAAATACCATATGATCTCACTCACATATGGAATCTAAAAAAACAAAACAAACAAACAAAAAGCAAAATCAGACCCATAAATACAGAGATCAAAGGGATTGTTGCCAGAAGGGAGAGAGGTAGGGGGATGGGCAAGATGGGTGAAGGGAAGTGGGAGATCCAGGTTTCCAGTTATGAAATGAATAAGTCACAGAAATAAAAGGCTGAGCAAGGGAACATAGTCAATGATATCATAATAGCATGAATAGTAACCGATGGCAGCTACACTTGTAGGGAGCATAGCATAACATATAAAGAAGTTGATTCACTATACTGTACACCTGTAACTAATGTAACATTGTATATAAACTATACTAAAATTAAAAAAAATTTCTTTAAAGCCATTTCTGGTTAAGGCATATTTCACAACACATAAAATTCAGCGTATGTTCTCTGCTCCATAAGCCAACCCTCATTCTCAGGCCAGAATCCATATAAACAAATGATAGGTCTATCAAGCAAACCCTGTGGAGAGCCCTGAAGAGATGAATATATCTTAGAATTATTTTGTGATCCCATTTAGAGCATATGTAGGGCAGATCATTTAATAAATAAGGGTAAAATCTGTCATTAGATAAATCAAATAATTCAACCCATTTTGAGAGAGGCCCTAAAACGCCTATGCCAAGAGTAACATTTTAACAATGTTTCAAGCTCCTTAACTTTGTGTTGGTCAGCATCTGAGGATGCTAGTAAACAGAACTTGCAAACCAGATTTCTTTAGAGTTCCATGTTGTAACTGGGCAGAAAAGAATAGCTATTTGACCAATGAGAGAATAGTGTTTATTTATGTGCTTTAGAGTTCTATGTCCCTTAGATTTCTGAGCTATAACTGGGCAGAAAGGAATAGCTATTTAATCAATGACAGAATAAGTGTTTCTTACAAAGTATCTCCTCTTGTTTACGCATAGAAAATAACTGTTCGAGAAGCAATCTTTAAAAAGTTCCTTTTCCTGGAGTGTTAACCTTGGATTAGAAAGCAAATATGTATTGTTAGGGGCGCCTGGGTGGTTCAGTTGGATAAGCATCTGCCTTCAACTCAGGTCATGATCTCAGGTCCTGGGATCGAGCCCCATCCAGCTTCATGCTCACCAGGGAGGCTTCTTCTCCTTCTGCCCCTCCCCTGCTCGTGTTCTTTCTCTCTTTCTCCCTCAAATAAATAAATAAAATCTTTTTTAAAAAAAGCAAATATGTATTGTTATATAAAGGAATAACAAATCCTAAAATCATTTTTTATTAATAATGATTCTCATTCAGTTATTTTGCCCCTAACCTCCAAATGCAAGGTCATTACAGCCAAGTCAACAGAAGTAAGAGTTAATTAAGCAACCTATATATCTAGAGAAGAAAGGTTAAAGATACATAAATCTAAAAATGTCACAGCAAAAAAAAAAAAAAAAGATTCAAATGGGGGTACTAAGCTAAAAAATAGATTTAGCTGTCTGTTTTCCCGAACCAATTAACAGTTTTATAAGCCAGTGGATAGGTTAAAAGACTCAACAGAAATAGGTTTTTCATAATAAATGCAGCCTTAAACGATAAAGGAGAAAATGAAAAGAAAAATTAAATGTTTGTCTTTCAGATTTTGTGGCCATGATTCAAAAATATACTCTTGTAATGAGATTAAAATAAAAAGTTCTAGATTTACAGGATTGCAAAGGGTTCTTCTAAAAGAAATAAGGGTATTTCTAAAAGAAATGAAATCACATGTGTCTGGCACTATGCTTGACTCTTTCCATTAATCATCTCCTAACAATGGGCACACAGACTGAGAAAACATTTTTACATTCATTGCAGAGATGAGAAAACAGAGACTTGCTAAGGGTTAAGTAATTTGCCTTCAGTCAGATCTGGTCAAATTTCAAGTTCATGTAATCTGACTTCTAAGATTTGACTCAAACATTTAATTATTCTAACCAAAGTAGACCAAGAAATAGTTTGAGGGCAATAGCCAAGTATTTTTTAAAGGATACTTAGAATTTCTTCACCTGCAGGGGCGCCTGGGTGGCTCAGTCGTTTAAGCATCTGCCTTCAACTCGGGTCATGATTCCAGGGTCCTGGGATCGAGCCCCACATCGGGCTCCCTGCTCAGTGGGGAACCTGCTTCTCCCTCTCCCTCTGCCTGCTGCTCCCCCTGCTTGTGGTCTCTCTGTCAAATAAATAAATAAAATCTTTAAAAAAAAAAAAAAAGAAGAAGTTCTTCACCTGCAGTGCTCATGCTAAATACTTCTGGGACTACAACATATTTGGACATTCCTTTAAATATATAGTATTTTTGTGAACAATATACATAAGATTCAATATTAAATTAAACACTCCATACCTAGTGCTCTTTTCTTCTTTTTTTGTTTTTTGTTTTTTAACATGGTACTCTTCTAAAGGCTTTACATGGATGAGTCATTTAAGCCTCACACAACTCTATAACATGGGAACAATTATCACTCTCTTTTTACAGATGAGAAAGAGATCGAGGCTTCAGTTACATGGACATATTTCAACTGATCAGGAGTTATGTTTGGCCAGTGACCACCATAATGGATAGCACAGCTCTAGATGGTCTCTTAAAGTTCAGCTTTTGTCTTCTCTAATCCAAGATATAAAATGTTATCAAGATAATCATCCAAACTCCCACTTTTATTGCATCATTCTGATACTTAGTAATCTCCAGTAGCTTTCTAATGAAATGACTGTATCAAATTCAGAATACAAGCATGCAACATAGTCTAACAAAGAATGTCCTTGTATTTCCTGAACTCAAATTCCATTGTTCTCTGCTTCCATAAAGCCCTGGATCCTCTAGTCAAACTAATCTGCACATTCCATCTGTATACTTCACATGTGTTTTTCCTCCCCCTGTTGGCTCCATCTCCTTCTCTTCAATACTGCTGGTAGTCCACATTGAAGATTATAGTAAAAAGAAGTATCATTGATGGACCTTATGGCATGATGATCATTCCTTTATGGCACAATCATCACTCCAGCATCCCTTTAGTACAGCAGGATTTATGCACTTACTTTATAATATGTTGCAGTTTATGCAATGATTTAGGCATTTTTTCCAATGTGAAAATAATATGTTTATAGTAGACCAGATTTCAGACATTTTTACCATGACCCACAGCCCACATTAATAAATGCATTTAATCCTGTGAACCAATATACAACTTTGTGGGTATGTGTGTGTGTTAAAAAGCAATATCTACATGAATATCAACATGAACATGTTGCCACAGTTTGAAACAAAACACTGCTCTAGACTACATCAGCACCAAATCATAGGCATTACTAGATTGCAGATAAAAATCAAGGAATAAGAAACAGGTTAATTAGGGCACAGCTAGGAAGTATGAGTTAACCTAGACAATGATCCTGAAAACAGAAAGCCTGAAGTTCACATGTAGCAGAACTGAAGTAGAAAGCTTAAAACAGGAGAAAAAAAGACAACTGCACTCACAGAGATAACAAGGGCCAATATATGTGATAGAGGTAGGAGCCAAGTAAATACTTAAACAAAAATTGGTTAAGCAAAGTGCTCAACTAATAAATCCTTTAGGTAATAGGAAACTGAAATGTCAGATTTCACAACTTAAAGGAAAACTAGGTATTTAGGTGGGCAAAGCAGAGTATGAGAAAATTTAGGTGTAGGGCACTAAAAATACAGGAAAATTTGCTTCTGATCCATAGGGCAGGTTTCATGGTTATGAGCTGTGCGGTTAGCCAGAGCTCTGTGCTCAGAGCTACGCTTGATTAAATGCTTTGCTAACAATGTCTTGAAAAAGCTCAATAATTTTTTTTTTTTTTTTTGAGAGAGAGAGCATGTGTGTGAGTAGCAGGGGAGGAGCAGAGATGGAGAGAGAATCTCAAGCAGGCTCCATGCTCAGCACAGAGCCCAACACAGGGCTCAATCTCACTACCCTGAGATCATGACCTGAGCCAAAATCAAAAGTTGGATACTTAACTGACTGAGCCACCTAGGTGCCCCCTCAATAATTTTATTTTTGAACTTGTCTTTAGTAAGTGAAGTCCAATGGGACAATGGAGCATGTATGTGAATGGAGAATATACATATGTGCACTAGGCCTAGCCACCATGTGCACACAATACTTGTGGACCCACCAGGCATGAGAGTTCAGCGAAACTCAAAGCAAGTACAAATTAAGCATGTTATATATACAACTGAGTAAGCAGGGGCACAGACAGCTCTAAGAGACAGGTATTCCATTTTAACCAGAACTTGCACAGAAAGCAAGCAATGAAGTTCTAAGAACACAAATGACTAAGAAACATAATCATATCCTTTCTCATGCATGTTACTTCCTTGTATTATCCAACTAATTATGCTAAAAATGGCATAGAAGAATAGATAAAGATAGAGCAGCCCACAGTCCCCTTTCTTTTCGGTCCTTACTTAATCACTAATAAGCTGAAGATAGAATGTGAATAGAATGCATGTGTTCAAGAAGTAAAATAAAAACAGTTTAGTTAGTTTTGTGTAGCATTTCCACTGTCTGGTAAGTGGCATTAAAACTGGTAGGAATATAAAAATGAATGATAAGATTTGTAAATTTTCTCTAAGAATAACCATTAGCAAATTAAAAAAAAAAAAATCACCATGACAAGCCAAAAGAGACTGCAGAAAAAAAATAAAAACTTTGTATTTTAGTGTCTTTAATGGCCCCTTTCCTGTTTTTCAAATAAGGAACCTCACATTTTTATATTTTGTACTAGGTCTACAAGCTATGTAGCTAGGAATGTCCATGGAATTTTTAAAACCCTAAAATATGGCAATGACTGCAGTTAAGAAAAAATAAGTGCCCTTGGCTGAAAAGTACTGCTTGCTGGCCCAATCATCTCTTCAGCCCACCCCTTCCTCTACACATCTATACCCAGATAAAGGTTTCAGTTTTGAGGATAAAGTGGGTGGTAACAGTGACTAAAAAGACAATCATTTATTCAATACACCAATTAATAAAGCAAAAAAATTTACAAAGTTGAAACTAAATCAGATTCTGGAACTTTAACTCTCTGGGGCAGTTAACAGCATAATCTGGGAATGCAAACTATGGAGGAAGTTCAAAATTCATGGCAAGAGATAGGGAGGTATGAATACTAAGAAGTAGAGTGGCCACAGATAAAACAGGTGTTGCAGAAGGTTCTTATGATTTCAAAGGAAGGAATTTTCTTCCTGCAAATTTTCTTGGAATGGGCAAATAAATGACATTTTGTTTTACTGGGAATTCTCAAAGAGAGCATTAAATACATACAGAAAGGACTGTATACATTTATTTCCACTTCTGAGAAAACAGAGTAGACATACTTTTCCATATCCCTCCCAGAACAACTCTGAACATTATATATAAAACAAACATAAGAAGACTCCAAAAGGTAGTGAGAAGAACAGACAGACTAGGGACCTATACCTCAAGATCTGTGGTACAACATGGTGGTGAGTTCCCTGGGTTTTCCTCTTGCCTCACATATCCCAGACTTGAAAATGAAGAAGCTGGCAAGTCAGAAACACCAATGAATGAAGAAAAAGACAAACAAACAAACAAAGGCCTGCTCTTTCTAGCCCAAGAACTAGGAAAGTGGCTAGGACCTAACAAGGCTGTAAACTTAGACACTAACTGCTCTAATCTATCCCCAAAATCATAGGAAAAAAAAAAAAACTGTAGACCCACCTCCACCCATGTCAACATAGTCTGACTTTAACCTTTACCAGGCAGGAATGAGGCACCCCAGCCCTCAGTCCAGGTTGGTGTCATGGGAGACCAAGAGGAGAGTTGGGACTTTCATTTCCATCAGGCAGTAACAAGGCATGGAGACCATGTGGGGAGCCTTCACCTTCATCTAACAGTTACAAGATGCCTCACCCTATTTTCACTTGGGTGATATCAAAGAAGGCCAAATGAAGAATAAGGACTTCCACTATCACCCAATACTAGCAGTGGCATCCTTCATCCTCCCCCAACAAGAGACTATCAGAGGTCTGGGATTCCCACCTCCACTCAGCAATAATGAGGAATGCTCCTCCCAACAGAGGACAAGTGGGGAACATGGATTTTTATCCCACCTAGCAACAACAAAAGCAGCATAACCTCTTCCCCTTTCAGAACAAGGTTACAGGAAGCCAGCTGAAACAGGTTTAAGTAAGAACTAGCATCTCATAACAACAATAACAAAAAGAAACATCCAGTCAAAATCAAAATGTGTCATGCAAAAAATCAAAAAGATTTCAAGATGAAATGAAAAATACAATCATGATTGTCAATACAAGATAATTGAGATGTTAGAATTATTTGGCAATGAAAAGCATCCATTACAAAATCCTCAATTATGAACATGCTTGAAATAATAAAAAAATGGAAAGTCTCAGCAAGGAAAGAGAAAGTCTCAGCAAATAGAAGACATAACAAAGAACCAAATAGAAATTTTAGAACTGAAAAATATATAACTGAAATAAAAAACTTAATGGATGGGCTCAGAAGAATAATGGGGGCAGGCAGGGCAGAGGGAAGAATCCATAAACTTGAAGACAGAGAAATCAGCCAATCTGGAGAATGAAGAGAAAACACACTGGAGGAAAAAGAAGAAAAAAAAAAAGAGTATAGCATCAGGGACCTGTGTTATCAAAGTCCCAGAAAGAGGAAAAAGATGACAGTGCAGAAAGATTGTTGAAAGCATAATAGCTGGAAATCTTTCAAATTTGGCAAAAGACATAAACCTAGGGAAGCTGAGCAAACCCCAAACACGAAAAACTCAAAAAAACTGACGCCAAGACAAATCATAGTCAAACTTCTGAAAGCTAAAGACAAACATCTGAAAACAATGAGAGAACACCTTACATCTATAGTGGAAAACAATCTGAATGACAGGGAATTTCTCATCAGAAACCATGGAGGTCAGGAAATGTGGAGTAATATTTCTTAAGGCTGAAAAGGAAAAGAATTGTGAACCTTAAATCCTATATCCAGTCACCATACCTTTCAGGAATGAAGGGAAAACCAAGACATGCTCAGATGAAGGAAAACTGAAAGGATCTGGCATCAGCATACTTTCTTTAAAAAAGTGGCTAAAGAAAGCTCCTTAAATAGAAAGGAAAACAATAAAGTAAGGCGTGTTAGAGTATCAGGAAGGAAGAAAGAACAGAGTAAGCAAAAATATAGATAGCTTAAATAGATTTTCCTTCTCTTCTTGAGAATTATCTTATGATTCCAAATGTATGTAGAGGAAATGTTTAAGGTAATTATATTATAAACAGAGAAGGGGTAACAGGATGCAAGTAGAGATTTCTACACTTACCGTGAGTTAGTAAAATGACAACACCAGGTCATCAAGATAAAGGTCATCAAAAACAAGGCAAGTGTGAAAAATTGTCACAGCCAAGAGGAGCCTAAGGCAGCTAGATATAATATGATGTCTTAGCTGTTATTCCAGAAAAGAAAAAGGTCAGTAGGTAAGAACTAATGAAATCTGAATAAACTATTGACTTTAGTTAATAATAATGCACCAACAGTGGTTCAATAGTTGTAACAAATGTAGCACACGAATGTATAATGTTAATAATAGGGAAAAATGTGTGTGAGGGAATATATGGGAACACTCTGCTTTACTTGCACAGTTTTTATATAAATCTAAAACTTTTTAAAAAAACAGTAAAAAAAATAGTAACAATACTAAATGCTGGAGAGGTTGTAAAAAAACTGGATCACTCATACACTGGTCATGTAAATGTAATATGGTATAGCCACTCTAAAAAACAGTTTGGTAGTTTCTTAAAAAATGAAATAAGTAACTATCATACAACCCAGCAACTGAACTCTTAGGCATTTGTCCCAGAGAAATGAAAATCTGTGTTCATTCAAAACCTGTACACAAAGATTTATATCAGTTTTATCCATAATAGCTCAAAACTGGCAACAACCCAATGTCCTTCAGCGGGTGGACTGTTAAACACTGTGGCATATCCATAGCATAGAATACTACTCAGCAATAAAAAGGAATGCACTTTTGATATAGGCAACAACCAGAATGAAACCAGAAAATCATGTTGAAGGATAAAATACAACCCCAAAAGGTTATATTGTAATTCGATTTATGTGACATTTTTGAAATGAAAATTATAGAAATAAAGAACAGATTCAGGGTTGCCAAGGGTTAAGGTGGAGGTGAGGTGGAAGGGAATGTGGGTGGTTATTAATGTGTAACAGGTGGTGATGAAAATGTCCTATATCTTGGGTCTATTACTGTCAAAATCCTGGTCGTGATGTTGTACCACAGTGTTGGAAGATGTTACCATCAAGACCCCATCAAAAAGGATAATTACAGACCAATATCCCTGATGAACATGGATGCAAAAATTCTCACCAAAATACTAGCCAATAGGACCCAACAGTACATTAAAAGGATTATTCACCACGACCAAGTAGGATTTATTCCTGGGCTGCAAGTTTGGTTCAACATCTGCAAATCAATCAATGTGATGCAATAAATTAATAAAAGAAAGAACAAGAAACATATGATCCTCTCAGTAGATGCAGAAAAAGCATTTGACAAAGTACAGCATCTTTTCTTGATCAAAACTCTTCAGAGTATAGGGATAGAGTGTACATACCTCAATATCATAAAAGCCATCTATAGAAAACCCACAGCAAATATCATTCTCAATGGGGAAAAACTGAGAGCTTTCCCCTTAAGGTCAGGAACATGGCAGGGATGTCCACTATCACCACTGCTATTCAACATAGTACAGCAATCAGACAACAAAAAGAAATAAAAGGCATCCAAATCGGCAAAGAAGAAGTCAAACTCTCACTCTTTGCAGATAATATGATACTTTATGTGGAAAACCCAAAAGACTCCACCCCAAAACTGCTAGAACTCATACAGGAATTCAGTAAAGTGGCAGGATATAAAATCAATGCACAGATATCAGTGGCATTCCTATACACCAACAACAAGACAGAAGAAAGAGAAATTAAGGAGTCGATCCCATTTACAATTGCAACTAAAACCATAAGATATCTAGGAATAAATCTAACCAAAGAGGCAAAGAATCTGTACTCAGAAAACTATAAAATACTCATAAAAGAAATTGAGGAAGACACAAAGAAGTGGAAAAATGTTCCATGCTCATGGATTGGAAGAATAAATATTGTGAAGATGTCAATGCTACCTAGAGCTAGCTACACATTTAATGCAATCCCTATCAAAACACCATCAACTTTTTTCAAAGAAATGGAACAAATAATCCTAAAATTTGTATGGAACCAGAAAAGACCCCGAATAGCCAGAGGAATGTTGAAAAAGAAAAGCAAAGCTGGTGGCATCACAATTCCGGACTTCAAGCTCTATTACAAAGCTGTCATTATCAAGACAGTATGGCAGTGGCACAAAAACAGACACATAGATCAATGGAACAGAATAGAGAGCCTCAACTCTACGGTCAACTAATCTTCGACAAAGCAGGAAAGAATGTCCAATGGAAAAAAGAAAGCAAATGGTGTTGGGAAAATTGGACAGCCACATGCAGAAGAATGAAACTGGAACATTTCCTTACACCACACACAAAAATAGGCTCCAAATGGTTGAAAGACCTAAATGTGAGACAGGAGTCCATCAAAATCCTAAAGGACAACACAGGCAGCAACCTCTTCGACCTCAGCCACAGCACCTTCTTCCTAGAAACATCACCAAAGGCAAGGGAAGCAAGGGAAAAATGAACTATTGGGACTTCGTCAAGATAAAAAGCTTTTGCACAGCAGAAGAAATAGTCAACAAAACCAAAAGACAACCAACAGAATGGGAGAAGGTATTTGCAAATGACATATTAGATAAAGGGCTAGTATCCAAAAATCTATAAAGAACTTATCAAACTCAACACCCAAAGAACAAATGATCCAATCAAGAAATGGGCATGAGACATGAACAGACATTTTTCCAAAGAAGACATCCAAATGGCCAACAGACACATGAAAAAGTGCTCAACATCGCTCAGCATCAGAGAAATCCAAATCAAAACCTCAATGAGATACCACCTCACACCAATCAGAACGGCTAAAATTAACAAGTCAGGAAAAGACAGATGTTGGCAGGGATGCAGAGAAAGGGGAACCCTCTTACGCTGTTGGTGGGAATGCAAGCTGGTGCAGCCACTTTGGAAAACAGTATGGAGGTTCCTCAAAAAGTTGAAAATGGAGCTACCGTATGACCCAGCAATTGCACTACTGGATATTTACCCCAAAGATACAAATGTAGGGATCCGAAGTTGTGCATGCAACCTGATGTTTATAGCAGCAATGTCCACAACAACCAAACTATGGAAAGAGCCAAGATGTCCATCGACAGATGAATGGATAAAGGAGATGTGGTATATATATACAATGGAATATTATGCAGCCATCAAAAGGAATGAAATCTTGCCATTTGCAACAACATGGATGGAACTGGAGGGTATTATGCTGAATGAAATAAGTCAATCAGAGAAAGACATGTATCATATGATCTCACTGATATGAGGAATTCTTAATCTCAGGAAACAAACTGAGGGTTGCTGGAGTGGTGGGGGGTAGGAGGGATGGGATGGCTGAGTGATAGACATTGGGGAGGGTATGTGCTATGGTGAGTGCTGTGAATTGTGTAAGACTGTTGAATCACAGACCTGTACCTCTGAAACAAGTAATATATTATATGTAAAAAAAAAGAAGAAGATAGTAGGAAGGGAAAATGAAGGGGGGGGGGAAATCGGAAGGGGAGATGAACCATGAGAGACTATGGACTCTGAGAAACAAACTGAGGGTTCTAGAGTGGAGGGAGGTGGGGGGATGGGTTAGCCTGGTGATGGGTATTAAAGAGGGCATGTATTGAATGGAGCACTGGGTGTTATATGCAAACAATGAATCATGGAACACTACATCAAAAACTAATGATGTAATGTATGGTGATTAACATAACATAATAATAAAAAAAAAAGATGTTACCATCAGGGGAAAGTGGTTAAAGGGTACACACAATCTCTCTGTACTAGTTCTTACAACTATATATGAATCTACAATTATCTCTAAGTAAAAAGTGTAATTTGAAAAAAATATGGAAGGGTCTCCTCTCTTTCCATTAACATTTAAGCTTACAAGAACACAAAAAATTTTAGAAAATGTTCCAGAAAGTGTATTTGGTAGTTTATGTAGAAAGTGATAATTCATACTACTTTTTTTAAAAAAAATAACTTATGAAACAGGCTATAATATAGAATATTAACTACTTTATAGCTAAATATCAAAATTATAGCAAACCATAAACACCACTCCTCACTGCACATGCTGGGTTTATACCCTTTGACTCTGATTTTCCAAGTGACCAACCCTCAGGACACAACCCTCAGAACACATAAAAGTTAAAATTGAAGAGATTTAAAGGGTAATCTTGATAAAATTTCTCACATAAGAGATAAGAAAACAAAAACCAAGAGAGTATAAATGTGGTGGCCAAGGTCCCATGACTAATTTGAGGCAGAGCTGTGCCTGGGACCCCAGTATCTAGGCTCCTAGACCATTGCTCTCATACTCTATTTTAAAAATTTTATGTCTCATATAGATGGTCCTTATTTGCACCATAAAAACAACTGTGTTTTGTGAAACCTGCTTGCTTGTTGGTTCTGTACTTATGGAAATCTGTAAAAATTTGTTCATTAATAATTTAAGGGAAGAGGACTGTGAAATTCTTTCTTTAAATGTGCGAAAGTGTAAATTGGCCTTGCTTTTTGGCTCACTACGTGTCTTTTGATTAGAAACCAGATAATGACTTACTGGGTATATAAGCAGTGAAATGTGATGTACAAAGCTAACAGAAACACCCAGAAAGCATACATCTTGGTCTAGCAAGCATAGTAATGGCCACTGAGTCACAATGTGAGCACCCTTAACACAGAAAATGCCTTTAGTTCTTACTATATTTTTTCTTATTTTTTTCCTTACTATATTGTTTAGTAAAACCTCCACACTTAAAATAGCATTATATTAAGAAAGGTGCCCCTCCCATACACCCAATTACATCAGAATCTCATGATGATGGGGATTTCTAATCACAGGAGTTGCACACCATCTGTGATTTGATTCATGGTGATTTGGTTTAAAACAAAGCAAAAGAAGTATTTCCATAAAAATAAATCAATAACAGCTACCAAAATCAGGTCAAGTAGTCTGCAAATTCAATAGATAGAATAAATACAATTGTGTACTGGCTGAAGGGAGCTTTACATATGGGTAGGAATGGGTCCCACTTGATCTCACCATTTCTGTCTATACATATTCCTGCCAATCCTTTCTCAATCCAATTTTCCTCCTCAATGGAAAGCAATTAGGGGGCACTGGGTCTTTCCTCATTTTGCTGATGATTAGGAGAAAAATTAGAGCACTGTAGAGCTTTGGGGGAATAGTCAGTGCAGTTGAGAACTTGTTAAGTGGACAGTGAAGGGATGAGTTGTAATCAGGTAGTTCTTTCCATTCATTCATTCAAACTGAAATTAACTATAAAGTTATAAACCTACATCAGATGCTGAGGGGCAGGGTATTAAAACAGAAGCCCTAAAATCAGGTTCTTGAGATTCTCCTCTTCCAGATCAGTCCCTGCTCCCATTAGTTTTCCTCCAGCATCTTCTCTTTTATTTTTTTACTCTATTTGGTAGGACCACACTTGTTACCTTATTACTCCCTTGGAAACTTTTCCCACACCTGAGTTATATATCCATAGAGGTTTCTGATTCTTGATACAGTTTGCTTAACAGAAACTTAGAAAATACAGAGTTAATGTTAGGATTAATCAGCATTATTTGCAACATTTTGAAAATGTTTGCTGGCCTTTAAACTTCATCTCCCACAAAAGAATAACTTAAATCATTGTTTCTCAATCTTAGCACTATTGATATTTTGGGCCTGCTAATTCTTTGTGTGGGGGTTGTGCTGTGCATTGTAGGAATTTTAGCAGAATCCTGTGCTTTAACCCAGTAGAAGCCAGTAGTGTCCCCTAAGTCATGACAACCAAAATTATCTCCAGGTATGGCCAAATGTCCCCTGGGAGACAAAAACCACCAGTGGTTGAGAATCACTGGTATAAATGATGATGATGATAAGACTTTTCCATGTGCCAGAAACTGTTCTATGTGCCCTAAGCACACATTAGCTAATCCCCTTCTCCAACACATGATTCTTAACTTTTGGGAGAAGATGAAAAGGTTATACAGTTCAGAGACCCTAGAGCTAAATTTCATTTTGACTCTATCAGATGGACTCAGCAGTCTTTCACTGTCATAATATAAACTATTTAAAATGTCATTACTGTTTATATAGTTTTCCTTTAAAAGAGGTAGTAACATATTATTTTTGTATGTATGTGCATGTATGTGTCCGTACATATATTTTTCTACTGTCTTCCCATCAGAAAAAAATATTACTTGAAAAAAAAAGAAAATAAATTTGAAGAATTATATTTTTCTTTATAACATCTTTATAGATGTTAAAGTTTGGAGAAGTATCTGTATTTATCATTTATCCAATGCTCTGAAAATACTATAGATTAGTAAAAAATAATCATGTTTAACAGACTTCCTCAAAATACTAAACAGTTAAACAATGAGAACTGATATCAGATACACTTTGGGTTGTTAAATAGTGACAATTGTTGGGGTCAGTGGTTTTTCAATAATGTTATGTTTCCTTTAGCCACATATTGATTTCAAATATCCTGGTATATAGAGAAATTTCTCATCAAGGAGTAAAATAAATAATCACCTAATGATGGTACTATTTTTTCCCAGCTTACTGAAGTGTTTGAATAAATCCTAGCCATAAAACTTTAATATTATTATGTAATAAAGAAGAAGTATTCTGAGATTAAGAATTCCTCATATCCATCAAAAACTAATGATGTAATGTATGGTAATTAACATAATATAACAAAATAAATAAAATAAAATTAAATTAAATTAAATTTAAAAAATAGAAAAGAAAGAACTGAACCTGTCAGCACCTTGATCTTGGACTTCTCAACCTCCAGAACTGTGAGAAATAAATGTGTTGTTTAAGGGAAAAAAAAAAAAAAAGGAAGTATTCTGAAATAATTACAAAGTTTTAGTCCATAAAATAGCCTAACACTACAGCTTCAATTCTTTCACCAAAATTCCTTAAAGAACGTTGGGATTAGTTCATCCAAGTGACATTTCCTTCTATTGAATTTGGAAGTTTTTTTTATTTTGTTTGTTTTTCTCATTCTTGTAATATAAATACATCCAAGAGGACTTAAAGAAACTGAATGTTTAGGTTTCTCTTTCACCTGACAACCTAATGCTAAACTGATATTTTTTAAATCCAACCCATCTCTACTGACCAAATTATCATTGCTTAAATTACTTATGATTAATATTGTTAAACTATTATGCATTTTTCTGAAGTGAGTTGGCTTATTCTATGAATTTTAATATATTTTTGATTAAATATTTTTTAAGATGTGTGTGGTAAAATAGATATAACATGAAATTTACCACTTTAGTCATTTTTAAGTGTACAGCTCAATGGCATTAAGTACATTTACACTGTTGTGCAACCATCACCACCATCTCTCCCAAGAATTTTTTTCAGCTTTTGAACCAAAAATCCATAACCATTAAACAATAACACCACACTTCTCCCTCCTCCTAGCCCCTGGTAACCACCTTTCTTCTTTTTAATCTCTATCTAATCTCTATTTAATCTCTATCTAATCTCTATCATATAGTATTTGTCCTTTTGTGGCTAGCTTATTTCACTTAGTGTAATGTTTTCAAGGCTCATCCATATTAGAGCACATGTCAGAACTTCTTTCCCTTTTTAAGACTGAATAATTTTCCCATTATATGTATATATCACATTTTGCTTACCCATTCATCCAATGAGCAGGACAGAGATGGGAACATCAATGAAATGTCAATGTGAATGGGGGGTGGGGGAGGGAAAGGAAGGAAGAACAGGGAGGAGGAGGAGGAGAGATAGTAAAATAGGGGGAAATAAAGAGGAAAGAAGGAAGGAAGGAAGGAAGGGAGGGAGGGAGGGAGGGAGGGAGGGAGGGAGGGAGGAAGGAAGGAAGGGAAAGAAGGAAAATCAAAAAGAGAAAACAGAAAGATGCAGAGATACAAAAGGGTTGCTTTCACCTTTTGGCTATTATGAATAATGCTGATAGGAAAATGTATAAATATCTGTTAGAGTCCCTGCTTTCAAATCTTTTGGATACATACCCAGAAATGGAATCACTGGATCATATGGTAACTCCATTTTTAATTTTTTGAGGAACCACCATACTGTTTTCCATAATGGCTGCACCATTTTACATTCCCATCAACAGTGCACAAAGGTTCTGATTTTTCTACATCCTTGCCAGCATTTGTTATTTTCTCCTTTTTTGATAATAGCATCCTGATGAGATAAGTGATGTGGTATCTCATTATGATACTTTTTTACATTTGCCTAATAATTATTGATATTGAGATCTACTCATGAGCTTATTGGCGAGTTGTATATCTTTGGAGAAACGTCTATGTGAGTTCTTTGCTCATTTTTTAATCAAGAAGTTTGCTTTTGGTGGTGGTGGTAATAGGAGTTCTTTATACAGTCTGGATATTTAGCCCTTATCAGATATGTAATTTGCAAATACTTTCTCCTATTCCATGGGTTGTCTTTTCACTCTGTGGACAGTGTTCTTTGATGCATAAGAGTTTTTAATTTTGATGTAGTCCAATTTGCCTATTTTTTCTTTTGTTGCCTGTGCTTTTGGTATAACCAAGAAATCATTGCTAAATCCAATGTCATAAAGATTTTCCTCTATGTTTTCTTCCAAGAATTTTATAGTGTTAGCTCTCATGTTTAGGTCTTTGATCGATTTTTGAGTTAATTTTTGTATATGATATAAGGTAAGGACCCGCTTCACTGTTTTGCATGTATAGATATCCAGTTTTCCCAGCACCATTTGTTGAAAAGATTGCCTGACACCCACTAAGGTCTTAGTGCCCTTGCCAAAAATCATTTGACCATATATGCGAGGGTTTATTTCTGCATTGTGTATTCTATTCCATGTGTCTATGTTTATACCAGTACTACACTGTTTTAATTAACGTAGCTCTTTAATAAGTTTTGAACCCAGGAAGTGTGAGGCCTCCAATTTTGTTTCTCTTTTTCAAGATTGAAACAGTCTCTTAAGATTTAGTATGAATTTTAGGATGGATTTTTTTATTTCCGCAAAACAGTGTCAGGATTTTGGTAGGGAGTGCACTGAATCTGTAGATTGCTTTGGGCAGTATTGACATCTTAACATTACTAAATCTTCCAACACACAAACATGGGATATCATTCCATTTATTTTTGTCTTCTTTAATTTCTTTCAAAAATGCTTTGTGAGTTTCAGTGTACAAGTCTTTTGCCTTCTTGGTTAAGTTTATCCCTAAGGATTTTATACTTTCTGATGCTATTGTAAATAGAGTTATTAATTTCCTTTTCAGATTGTTCATTGTTAGTGTACAGAAATGCAACTAATTTTTGCATGTTGACTTTGTATCCTAGTACTTTACTAAATTTGTTTATTAGTTCTAAGTTTTTTGTGGGATCTTTAGGGCTTTCTACATATACAATCATGTTGTCTGAGAACAGATCATTTTACTTCTTCCTTCCAATTTGGATAACTTGTCTTTTTCTTGCCTAATTCCAGAACTATGTTGATAGAAGTAGCAAAAGTGGGCATTCTTCTCTTGCTCCTTATCTTACAGGAAAAACTTTCAGCCTTTCACTATTGAATATGATGTTAGCTATGGGTTTTTCATATATGCCTTTCTTATGTTGAGGTAGTTTCCTTTAATTCCTAGTTTTTTGAGAATTTTTATAACAAAAGGGTGTTGAATTTTGTCAAATGCTTTTTCTAAATCAACTGAGATGATCATATGGTTTTTCCCCTTTCATTCTATTAATGTAGTGTATTACATTAATCAATTTTCAAATGTTGAACCATTCTTGCATTCCAGGAATAAATTCCACATGGTCATAGTGTATAATCCTTTGTCAACATGCTGTTGAATTCTATTTGCTAATATCTTGTTGAGGATTTTTGCACCAATATTCCTCAGGGATATTGGTCTGTAGTTTTCCTGAAGTGTCTTTGATTCTAGTATCAGAGTAACACTGATTCATGAAATTAGTTTGGAACTATTGCCTTCTCTTCACTTTTATGAAACAGTTTCAGGATGATTTGTGTTACTTCTTTAGAAAGTCACTAGGGAAGGCCTCTGGTTGTGGGCTTTGCTTTGTTGGAAGATTTTTGATTACTGATTCAATCTCCTTACTAGTTATAGGTCTGTTAAGATTTTCTAATTCTGCATGATTCAGTTTTGGTAGGTTGTTTGTATCTAAGAATTTATCCATTTCATCTAGGTTATCTGATTTGTTGGTGTACAATTGTTCACAATATTCTCATATTCCTTTTAATTTCTATGATATTAATATTAATGTACCCTCTTTCATTTCTTATTTTAGTTATTTGAGTCTTCTTTTTTCTTTGTCAATCCAGCTAAAAGTTTGTCAATTTTATTGAATTTTCAAAGAATCAACTCTTGGTTTCATTGATTTTTCTCTAGTTATTCTATTCTCCATTTTATCTCTGCTCTAATCTTCATTATTTTCTTCCTTCTGCTAGTTTTATGTTTAGTTTGTCCTTCTTTTTCTGGTTCATTGTGGTGTAAAGTTAAGTTGTCAATCTGAGATCTTTCTTTCCTTTTTAATGTAGACATTTATAAATATAAACTTCCTTACTAACACCACTTTTGCTACATCCCATACATTTCGCTATGCTGTTTTTCATTTTCATTTGTCTCAAAATATTTTCTAACTTCCTTGTGAATTTTTCTTTCACCCACTGGTTGTTTTAAGTGTATGCAGTTTAATTTCCTCATATTCATGGATTTTCCAATTTTCCTTCTGCAATTAATTTCTAGTTGCATTCCTTTATGATCAGAAAATACACTCTGTATGGTTTTAATCTTTTTTAAATTTTATTTTATTATGTTATGTTAATCACCGTACATCACTAGTTTTTTTATTATGTTATGTTAATCACCATACATTACATCATTAGTTTTTGATGTAGTGTTCCATGATTCATTGTTTGCGTATAACACCCAGTGCTCCATTCAGTACATGCCCTCTTTAATACCCATCACCAGGCTAGCCAACCCCCCCACCCCCCTCCCCTCTAGAACCCTCAGTTTGTTTCTCAGAGTCTATAGTCTCTCATGGTTTGTCTCCCCCTCCGATTCCCCCCTTCATTTTTCTCTTCCTACTATCTTCTTTTTTTTTTAACATATATTATTTGTTCCGGAGGTACAGGTCTGTGATTCAACAGTCTTACACAATTCACAACGCTTAGCCTATCTTTTAAAATTTATTGCGATTTGTTTTGTGACCTAACATATGATCTGTCCTAGAAAATGTTCCATGTACATTTGAAAAAATTGTATATTCTGCTGTTTTGGATGGAGTGTTCTGGATATGTCTGTTAGGTCCCATTATTCTGTAGTCTTGTTCAAGTCCTCTATTTCCTTATTGATCTTCTGTCTGGTTGTTCTTTCTATTATTGAAAATGGGGTGTCAAAGTCTTCTACTATTATTGTATAGTTGCCTAGTTCTCCCTTCAATTCTGTAAATGGTTGCTCATACTATTATGCATTTTTTTAAAGAGGGGGTTGTATTTATGCTTTTAAACATGTGAAACAGTTTCTGTGGCTGCCATGTAGGTGTCTCATTCAGATGTCCCTTCAAGAGAACCTGCCAATAAGGAACATAGCTGACTGACAGCCCCAGCTGCTGTACCTTTGGATCCACCATTGTGTTCATTCAGAGAACACACTTCCTCTGCACTGTTCCCAGCCATTAACTGAACATGGAGAATGGAGAGTTCTAGAGCCAAGCTACTCCTGTCCAGTGTGGGACTCCTTCAGTGGGCAACCTTTGCTTGGGGACTCTCCATTGGTTTGGCTGAGGCTTTCTCAGAAATGCATTATAGCCTGGAGTTATTCCTATCCAATTCCCCTTCCTTCTGTTTCTCCTTTCATGGGTATCAGTCCTGCATCACCATCTGAAACCTTTCCTTTCCTGGTCCCTCTCTCTATCCCTACAGGTGTTCTACTCACCAAATATCATGTACTATCTTGTCTTAGAGTTTTCTTCTCAGAAGACTTGAACGGACACAGCACCTCACTTGGAAGTAGGAAAAAATAATAACTTTTCCAGAACTGATATAATCTTCCTTACAAGTCTTTGACCCTCACTTTCCACCATACTGGGAGGGGGTTGACTTAAATTTATAAGTCTCTTTACTTCTGAATATTCATTCTACTTAAAGTTTAAGTCTTCATCTGGGCTTGTTTAAATACCATCTTATGGAACATTCAGTCTTTTTAGGTAAGACAGATTTTCATACCATCTCTTCTCCCAAATGATACTGCCTATATGTGTGAAAACTCTTTGCTTGTCCTCATGGAGATAATGAAAATGATGACAGCAGTACAAAGAGTAGTGACTGTGTAGTGTAGTAGCTAACATTTATTCAGAGATTTCTATGAGCCAGGAACTATTATGACTGAATTAATCCTTATAATTCCCCATGAGGTATATATCCCCCATGAGCTAGCCTGTTCACAGTGCCTTTTTGTGAATCAGAAAACGGTGGTCCTTCCTCAAAAAGCTTTATTTCCCTCTGTCAGAAAATTGTTGCTTTATGTTGATTTCCTCAGGATAAGACATTTGACTGCCATCTGCTGGGAGATTTTTGTTAAAATAAATACGCGAACTATGTTGTCTATAATGTGAATGGAGCCTTGGTAAAAGCAACGTATTTATGCAGTATACAACCTGTATAACTGTATGTGGTAGCCCCAAGCTACAGACTATCACCTCTGAACAAAGCATTTGCTTTCCCCCTATTACTGTGCCTGCAGTGGTGGTAGAGTGCTGGGGAATGTGATTTATAAAGACAAGAAATGAAACCATATAATTATTGTGGTTTGAAAATATTATGCTAATTGTGTATACTTAATTAATTTATTGGTTATGATTCTGGGTATGGCTAAATAAAGTAGCTTCTTATTTACTAGCTATTCTACATACTAGAAAAGTTTTAGCTTAAATGAATGTTTGCATTATAGCACATTCTAATGGCTCATAAGTTAGATCTATTCCCAAAGTGAGAACATGATGAATTTTATTTTCTCAGAATGAATAAAAAGTGAAATGGGGTGGCCAACTTATTATCTATGCTAGTTATCAAATATTACCATATGCTCTATATATGAATTACCAGTTTAAAAAGCAATTTAACACAAGAAGTATACTGGATATAATTTAATTCATTGCTTATACTTCAGAAGATACTTCAGTATCCTATAATGCCTAAAGTCATGCTTATATACATAAAGTATAATTAGATAGAACTATGTTAAAAAATACTATGTTTGTGTTTTATGGCTGGTATAGACTGAACTGTGTCCCTCAAAATTCATGTATGAAAGCCTTAATTCCCCAATGGGACTGTATTTGGAGAAAGGGCCTTTAGGAGGTAATTAAAATTAAATGAGGTCATAAAGGCACGGTCCTAATTCTATAGAACTGGTTGTCTTATAAAAAGAGGAAGAGATAGAGATCTGTGAATTCACAAAGAAGAAATCATGTGAGCACACAGCGAGAAGGTAGCCATCTGCTACCCAAAGCGAGAGCTCTCACCAGACACCAACTCTGCTGGCAGCGTGCTCTTGAACTTCCAGTCTCCAGAACTGTGAGAAAATAAATTTCTATTTTTTAAGCCACTCAGTCTATTATATTTTGTTATGGGAGCCAAAGAAGACTAATACAGTGGCTAATTAGACCCTAAATCAATGATATTTTATTATTCACTGCATCTAGCAAAAATTTCAAAAATTTCTATTTATATCTGAGATAGGTAGTTAGATATGTGAGGTGGCTAAAATTCAAATTTAAAAGGATTTTCAGTTTCAATGAATGGTTTTGAATTACTCTCCAAGCAAATATGTGGTATTAGTGGATATGCATACGTTCCCTTTTTTGTCAGCTAATTTTTCTAAGACTATGTATGTTTCAGATATATCTTATGTTACAACCCAAATCTGCAGACAAGATATTCCTATAGGACAAATCTGGGTTTTCTCCCAAGCCCTGATCTGCTGACTAACAGAAACAAACAAACAAACCCAGTTAGTCTTAATAAATTTAAAGTTTAATTACTTAGTCTGAAATAATTTTAGCATAGTTTTTTTGTGGTCAGCACTTCTCTCTCTCCCCAACTCCTCTTCCTAAGATGTCATTCAGGTACATGGTGGGTGAAGAGTGTGGCATGCATGTCTTCATGATGTGGGTACAAGAGGGTCTGCAGCCTGGCATAGATCCTCAGGGTATGTTGGCTGGCATGCATGGGTCACTGAGGCAATGTCCACTGACTGCCAAGTGACTAGATGCCCTGCTGGCCTCCTCTGCTGAAGTCTTTAACTGATTTCTCATTCTTCTTTTGGCTCAGGCAAGACCCCTGGTGGCTCCCTCTCGAACCTGACCTTAACTTAAATTTTGTCATCTATTTTTGACTTCCATTCACTCTCAGCTCAAGGGGCCATGTCTGTGCCACACTCCAGGGTAATTCTACACCAACACAGTTTCCTCCTCTGTCAAGTTTCCTAGCCAGACCCTCAGTTACTTCTGGGTTCATTCAGTACCACTCAGAAGCTCCGAGGAACTTGGGAAAGCTTCACAAATTTTGGACCTCCACCTTTCCAGCCTTTCTGGGATGCCAATTTTATTTGATGTAGCTGGGCTCCAAGTTGTTGACTGCAAAGTGGTCTCTTTTCAGACTACCAAACAGGAAATAGGAAGACAATAATGTTCCTCCTCAAAGCATGGAGAAGAAAAAAAAAAAAGCCCATTTGGCTCTTTTAATTCTCTTTCTTTTGCTCATAATTCTCTCAGAGTCAGAAAGAGAAGAATTTTCCTTTCTCCTGATGTGGATCCATTTTATGTAAAACTCTAACTTGTCACCTGCCAAGTCTGTCCCTCAATTAGTTGAATGGAAGTTAAAGAAATTTAGACAATCCTTCCTCAAAAGTCTGGTATAGAATCTATTGTTTTACTGAGAAGTTATATTTTTGAATGTAGAAACTCTTAATTTATTTCAACTTTGAACTTTTTCTATAATTTATTCTAATCTCTCCCTAGGCCAGGGAATGTTTCATGGAATCTATAATGAAAATCATGTATTTAGAAAGCAAAATAAGTAAGCAATTTCACTCCCAAAAATTTGTACAGTTTTTTTCAAGCATAACAGCCAAGAAATAGCTTAGCAATGTGTGTGCGAGTGAATGAGTGTCCACGTGTGGGGGTGCCATTTATCTAGGGTGAGATGCAAGCATTACATTTATTTTGAAAAGTTAATTCTGTTGCAAACTTAGGGTGGAGAATCATAGCTATATGTGTGCATAAAGTAATATAATATTGGTGCTTAAAAGGTAATACATCGTAACTTCTGAAGAGCAGTAGGCCTTTAAGGGCCTTCCAAACTTATATTTAAGATATTTTCATCTATCTCACTTAATTTCATTCACATGAATAAATGGTGACTACACCAAATGCCTCTATTTAAATATTATCCAAACCCAGCATCAGATTTCATAATAGAGACAGCCTTATCCTATGTGGCTAAGATGAGAATGGCTTAGAGGTTTCCACAATTCCCAAACTTCATGAAGACTTTGAAGGCACATGATTCAAAATAGTATCTAAATGCCTAGAAAAACTCTCACTTTTAAATATTGTCAGTCTGAAATTCTCTTGTTTCTTCATTATCCCATATTAGTGGTCTCTTTAATGATCCCAGAAACTTCACTGTTATAGACAAAGTACACTTAATATTACACTCAAAATATTCAATTACATGAATTAAGTTTTTGTATTGCAAACAGTCACTCATGAGGACCACAGAAAATGATGGGAAAATGAACATTACATAGCAGTTAAGGCCTAGGAGTAAAATACTGGACAAATCCCACTGTCAATCTATGTCCAGGCATGGCTGGAAAACATATGCAAAGCAATAGCATATGTTTGCCAATACTGACTTCCCCATCCTATCACCAAGAGATAATCACTCTTTAATGAAAACCTACAGGCATATGGGAACTATGGGAACTAGCCATCACCCAAGAGTTTGGTTCTTTTATACCCTAAGAAACCCAATGCCATATTTTCCCTAAATGACTTTTAAGCTTCCATGTCACTTTAACTTGTTCTCAAGAGTGAAAGAGCAACCATCAGGCTGGAAGAGAAGAGGCTAAAAAGCATGTAATTCTGCTCACAATAGATTTTTACAGGCCTCACTGGAATTAATTACGGAAAACTTGCACATGTAGTAATTAATTTTATGTAATTCAGCACCATCTGCAGATACATTATTTTCATTCCAAACTAGTATAATTTGATGTGAAATTGAAATAGTTGGGAATTTTAGGAAAGCTAAATCTTTGCATCTTTGTTTATATTAACCAATTAAATAAGGAAATTACATCTTATAGAAAATGGTTCAAACAATACCAACTGGATTACCTCTTGGATGTTGAGAAAAAAAAAAAAAAAAAAACACAAATTCCAAATGTTGACCTTTGCTTCAGAGTTTATTTAATCTAACTAAAATTACCAGACCATAATGATGCATTCCTGCTGTAATAAGACAATAAAGAGTTTTCAAAAACTCTATAGATTCACAAAGTTGTATAAAACTTGCAAAGTTTGTATTATTCCCATTCATATTAAGAATCCCCAGCTACTGCTCCCATAATGCTGGTCTATAGAGAACAAGCATCTTCTTGTTGCATATATACTCCAGAATTCGCTCCTCAGAGCCTGATAAAAAACTAATCAGAAGACTATGAAGGAGAAGTAGAGTATATTTCCTTTTCTGTAGACTCCCTGCCTGGTCCTCATTAGTTTTGCTGTCTCACCCTTTTGTGGGCCTCTCCTCATTTATTTTAGGCCTTAGGCATGTTAAGTCAGTGCTTTGGCTATTCGTGACTGGTTTGAATATGCAGATAAACCCTGCTAGAGCAGAGCCCACTGTGCCAAGATCTGAATGTATCAATCAGAGAGGGTTGACTAGAAGATTCTCTGATTTACAAACCCTGAGAATACCAAAAGCAGTTTAAGATCAAGGACACTACATCATATTATAAGCCTGGAAGGACTGTGAGAGATCCAGGAACAGTTCTCCCAAAGGACATAAAACATTTGTAACACATTTATCTGTGGTGCTCTCAAGATCACTCCACGACAAAAAAGTTGGGATGCTGGGGGACAAGGTCTGGGGTCCATCTAGATGTGTTCTCTCCTATTTCTAGTGTAAGGAGCACAGATGCAAATGCATTTGAAGAATGAGCATAGACATTCAAAGCCTCAATCACAAAAGGTTTTTTCCTTATATTCAATTGGCAGTATTCATTACTCTGATAGGAATCAAAAACAATTTGTGGACAGAGATACACATTTTTTATAGGTACAAAATATGTACCCTAAGAATTCACCTTTAGAAGCGCAAATGTAGGCTTCGGTTTTAAAATTATTTTAAATGTGTGGGTTTTTTTCTTTCATATGTATATTTCTTTTCTGGTATGATATACCTGCCTTCATATGCTATGAAATGAGTAGCCAGAGAGGCAACAATATGTGGCCAGCTATTACCTCCTTTTTTCTGCGTTTTTTTTTTTTTTTAACACTGCCTTAAAACTCATCACAGAAAATTATATAAGCTATTTCTTCATGGAAGGGAGAAAAAGTCATGAAACAAAATTAAATGATTGGTTCAGAATATAAAATTTTTCTAAGAGACTATTTATTACTTCTTCACTATTTAAATGGCTAATACCTCCGTGAGCCTTTTCCAATCATTTTAATTAAATAAATTTCACTCCTAAAAGTATAAAGGTGATAGAACAAATTCTAGGGCTCTGTCTGTAACTTAGTCCCACAGGCAAAATAATTCATAATAATTCAAAATAATTCTAATGCCATTCCTAGTAAGAAAGAAAGAAAGAAAGAAAGAAAGAAAGAAAGAAAGAAAGAAAGAAAGAAGAAAGAAAGAAAGAAAGAAAGAAAGAAAGAAAGAAAGAAAGAAAGAAAGAAAGAAAGAAAGAAAGAAAGAAAGAAAGAAAGAAAGAGAAAGAAAGAGAAAGAAAGTCAGGTTGTTTCAGACATTTATTTAACTGACATTTATGGTAGGAAATTTCACCTAGAAACCTTAGGAATGTGAAAACATGGTAAGTTATCCATTTCTCTTTCTTGTACAGGTAATTTGATCTTTATCTCATTCTTTCACACTCCAATACTGGAGTGAAGTCTTTGTACTTTCTAAACTAAGTGATAAGACTGAGAGAAACAAAATCAAGAGGCTCATGAGGCCAATTCTCGATGAGAGTTAGATAAAATCATCTAAGACTGAATGCTGTCACTGAACTAACTTGGCACAATTTAGCACTGATTTTGACATCAGGAGACTAAAGTTCATGAGATATTTTATGCTTTAAAGAAGAAATCTACAATCTTTGCTGAGAAACAGTTTGACTTTTTTTTTAACCCATGCCTTATTGATCCATATTTTTTTTTAAGATTTTATTTATTTATATGAGAGAGAGAATGAGATAGAGAGCATGAGAGGGGGGAGGGTCAGAGAGAGAAGCAGACTCCCTGCTGAGCAGGGAGCCCAACGCGGGACTCAATCCCGGGACTCCAGGATCATGACCCGAGCCGAAGGCAGTCGCTTAACCAACTGAGCCACCCAGGCGCCCCATATTTTTTTAAATTATAAACTATGGCTACAGACATTGGTTACAGACATTCATTATTATGCTTGGACTTATAGCCTTTTTTCAATACCTGAAGATAAACTAGCAGGTTACATTTTGAAATGAAAATGTTCATATATGCCTTGTTTAAAATATTTCTGAACTAGGAGAACAACTAAAAATGCAATTTTAAAATACACTGATGCATTTGAGAGATTCTTTATCTCCCTTTTTTGTGCTCTAAAATGTAAGACTGGAGTATTATAAGTGTAAAAATAGACTTTCCATTAAATGCAGCAAACTTATCCCTCTTTCTTTCCCCGAGTTCTATGGCATGTAAACGCTCATGGATGAGAGAACAGGAAACATCAGAAAATTTGAAAAAGATGGAAAACTAAGACACAACTTCAATAGCACTGCAAAGGAAGTTGAAAATCAAGTGCCTGAAGATAGAAGTGCACCAGTGAGAGACAAGCATTGGCAGCTCGGAACCCCAATGGCAAGCCTGATGGCAGTGTCAGACACCACAAAAGGAGGGAACCAGAAGGGCTTGAAAGAGCAGAAATGATCCCACAGGCTTCCCAGCACCCCGCTCGGCCCCATCGAGCAGCGGGCTCCTTGGTAGCACAGAGGTATCAGCACAGTGCAGGTAGCGGCCAGACTCTGGGCTGAAAATGTGATTTTCACCAGTGCTGAGACCCCTACGACCAGCTTGCTCCTAAAATAGCAGAATGGAGGAACAGTTCTAAAGGAACTGAAAAATCCCAGAAAGGAACAGATACTGGCACTTGAGAATTTCTCAAAGGCCAAAATCTGGCAAGTTTGCCAACATCACTCCCATGGTATCCAGGACACAGCCTTGTCTAGATACACAATCTCCAACCAGCTTCTTAGAGTCCCATTCACAGACATCCAAAGATGCCAAATATTTGAGGAAAGCCCCTAGATGAAGGACAGACACCAAAATTAATTTAAAAAATGGGGAAATGTGAGGCATCTAAAATAATAGGGTGACTGATCAGGTAAAATTAGTCAAAAATTAAAATTAATTTCCCCAAACATAAAATATTACATCTATGCAACAAAATTGGAATGCTATTCAATGTATTCATGATACATGATACATGATACATTTTAAAAGCACAGATAAAATATCTTTACTATCCAGAAGAAGAATTAGAAGACAAAGGGATACAAGATCTTGAAAACAGCTCATAAAAAAGACAGAATAAAAGTAAAGAAATGGAAAGAAATCAGAAAGAAAAACATATAAAAATTAGAGAATTATTACAGGAGATGTAACTGCTGACCAGTAGGAGTCTCTGAAAAAAAATACAGAAAAAAAATGTAAAAAAAAAAAAGAAAAGAAAACAAAGAAAGATTGAAAAAATTATATGAGAAATTACAATGTGCTAAAATTTTTCCAAACTGAAAAGGCTCATTGAGGGTGAAATGACAACAGGGCATATCTGGAATTTCAGAAACAAAAACCTCTGACAGGAACTGAAATTTAGTCCAAATTTATGCAGATAAACTGTGAATCAAGTGTGAGGGCAAAATAAAAATGTTTTTAGAGATGAAATGCCTTCAAATATTTACCTCTCATGCATCCTTTCAGTGAAATCTTCTAGAGAGTACCTACCCTCAAATCTAGAGTATAAAACCAAGAAAGAAAAATAATGGGATCTAGGAAACTAGGGACTCAATAGAAGAGAAAGGTAAAAGGAATTCCCAGACATGGAAAGAAAAGCAAAGTTGTAAAGCAGGCCTAGAGAATAACTGCTATAAGCTAGCCCAGGAAGCAGGAGGAATCCAGGAGCAAGACCTCTCGGAAAATGAATGTGATAAATTACTCTACTTGACAGATTATATGATGGACTCAACTCTACAAACAATTACATTTAAGAAGTTGCTGAACTGTGTGCAAAAAATAAAAACTGAGTGCACAAAAAATTAGTGAATGGAAAAAAAAGGGGGCAAATGCCCAGAAAAAAAATTATGAAAGAAAATTTAATAAAAATACATTGTTTGGCTTAGCAATTAACAATATTTATGTAGGCCCAGTAAATTACAAAAAGTCCAATTAAAAATTCAAGTATTATGGATGGAGGCAAAAGGGTTATAGTACAAAGAAACAAAATCCTCACATACCACACTGAAGGACAGCAAATAATGTGTAAAATGGAGATATTAGAATTACTGGTCATTACTATATTATTTAGAAATATGAATATTAACCTCCCCCACACACACACACATTGGGAAGGACCCATTTCCACCCCCCAAGGATAACTGAATCAGATTCAAATGGTTTTGGTTATAAACGTTTCAGTGTTTTTTGACTTTTCTAAAAATGTTCATGCAATGCTGTTATAAAAATAACTGTTATTTAGAAATAAGTATAATTCCAACTGTGCCTGTTTTAAGAGAAATATAACCCAATATGCAAGCAATACTAATGAAATTATCAATGTTACAAAAAAAATCCTTTTTAAAGAGTACTTGTGAAAATTTATGAATATATTCAACTATACTCCACAATCAGGCAGTAAATATAGCATTTTTATTAAAAGTGTACCTGAGGGGCGCCTGGTGGCTCAGTCATTAAGCGTCTGCCTTCAGCTCAGGTCATGATCCCACGGTCCTGGGATCGAGCCCCACATCGGGCTCCCTGCTCAGCGGGAAGCCTGCTCCCTCTCCCATTCCACCTGCTTGTATTCCCTCTCTCGCTGTGTCTCTCTCTGTCAAATAAATAAATAAAATCTTTAAAAAAAAAAAGTGTACCTGAAAAAACTGTAAGCCGTATTTTCAGATTTATAATACACTGTTTATTTTTTTAAAGAAGTTTTTTAAGATTTTATTTATTTATTTGACAGAGAGAGACACAGTGAAAGAGGGAACACAAGCAGGGGGAGTGGCAGAGGGAGAAGCAGGCTTCCCACTGAGCAGGTAGTCTGATGCGGGGCTCCATCCCAGGACCCTGGGATCATGACCTGAGCCAAAGGCAGACACTTAACGACTGAGCCACGCAGGCGCCCCTATAATATACTGTTTAGAAGAAGAAACATTTTAGAATTAGTTGTGAAGTTAAATATATATGTCATTAAAAGAAGTTTGAATTCAGCTCTGATGCTTCCAAAATAATGTACTTAAGAAATTACAAAAATGGGCTATTTTGGTATAACTCCTTAACATCATTATGTTTGCTAAAGAACAGAAACAAGAAGAAAGTAATCAAAAGAGAAATCTTCTCATTTAACACTTCTCAGATTCAGGAAAAAAACGAACACCGTTTTTCTGGTTTTGATAATTTTTTCATGACAGTAGATTATCTCCCAAATGTGAAATGCAGTATGCTCTTCTTGCAAAGTCACCTTCATGACTATAAAAAAAAAAAAAAAAGTCTAAATAGAACAAGGTAATGAAAGCAGAAATGTTCATGGATTCCATTCATTCTCAGGAAGAGTAATCCTCAGAATATAAAAAAAAAAATGAGAGAATGCCATAAGCCTCAAACACATCTACTTTTAGACATATTACAAAGAAAATAAGATAAAATAACCCACATTCCATCTCATGAAAACTCAGCAAATCTTTGGATCTGCTTAGAGACACTGAATGTGTTTATCATAATAAACTACTATTGGCCTGGTAGCACTGGTATGATTCCAATTTTACTGATGGAAACCTGAACTCAGATATACAAAAGGACTTGCCCAAAGTCACACAGCTAGTCAGGCAGCAGAATGAAGACTCAAATCCAGGTCTTCCAATACTATAATCTAATGCTCTTTCCACCACTTTCTCTGAAAATTTGAATTTGGGTAATGACTCCTAATTTAATAGTCATATAATTAGTATTTCTTAATGGATGTCTTTTCTATCTGTAAGTGAATATTCCCCACCAAACTGTATTAAAACCATTTTACATAATATAAAAATATAGATCTTTGGCACCTTACAGTGTTCTGCACCCTTGTTCAAAATTAAAGTATAAATATGAAAGAAATGATCTCAGATATCCCCTCTTTCAACCAAAGTCATGACCTTTCATTGTTTCTGTCATAGTGGCACATTTAAGAACATATGCATATAAACATTTCCCAACATCTAATGCATACATTGTAGAGGAAATAAAATGATAGTTGAGTTCCTTCTGGTTTGTCTGTTTGATGAAGGTCTTGTTCAGTTAAGACAACAGGAAGCAAAATAAAGGTTAGCTAATATGCTACATGTCATAATCAGTATAATGATGGGTAGTTTTGCTTGCTGAATAAGATTTTAAAGTGCAATTAAAAATACGTAATTACTGTTGACCTAAATCATTCATTGTCAATGCTATGTTACTAGTGTGTATTGCTGGATGTTTTTAGTTAACTAGTTCAGTTGATTCAAATACATTGTTGGTAGGCTTCAAGCAATACCTTTGATTCCCATATAGTAGAGATAACTCCATTCCATTCATCCTAGACTATATCACTGACAGTGGTCAGCTATGCCAGGATCATCATATACCGTTGGTGTCAAAGTAGCAGTGTGAGAATAAATCTAACTTAATATTTCCCTTCCAAAAAAAGAAAGAAAACAACATGCCCTATATTTATATAGTTTATCTTCATATATGAAAGAGAACATACATAAATTATTTTTAAAATTTTCCCCGCATTAAATCTAAAATTTTGTCAACTTTAATAATATTACCAATTATTTCATAGGACATTTTATCAATCAGGATCCAATCAGAAAAAGAAGACCCACTATTAGTATTTAAAACAGAAGGGATGGGGTGCCTGGGTGGCTCAGTCATTAAGCGTCTGCCTTTGGCTCAGGTCATGGACCCAGGGTCCTGGGATCAAGCCCTGTATGGGGCTCACTGCTCCGCAGGAAGCCTGCTTCTCATTCTCCCACTCCCCCTGCTTGTGTTCCCTCTCTCACTGTGTCTCTCTCTGTCAAATAAATAAATAAATCTTTAAAAAAATAAAATAAAATAAAAAGAAGGGACTTCATACTAGGATTGGTACACGGGTGATAGAATTCCTAAGAAGCCAACCAGGATAGTAAAGCAACCCAGAGATTAGCAATTACTGGAAGATGGTCCATCTCTAAATTGGAGGTGCAAAGGATGGATGGTGTTACCAGAGCCCAGGGACCAGGGTCACCTGGTAGAAGCTGAAACCTTAATGTGCCTGTCTGAAGAAACTAGAGCCAAAGAGGATGCAGCTAGTACAGACAATGCCACTTCAGACAGATAGAGAGGGCAAGAAATACCCTAGCTTCTCCTTTTCGCTTTTCTTCAAATATCTCACATTGTCCAAACACAGCTAGAACCCAGTGACAGGAGAGCCTGGGAAACATAGTCTACAGAGATCAGCACCATGATTTAGAACAGAGGAAGAAAGAAGAAAGTGATCTGAGGGCAAATAGGCCAAGGCTTAGATCAGACATTAAATGAAAGATCTTTTACAAAAATTTACATCTGTCTAGTATCTTTCTCCTGAGGAATGAAGTCCCCATATTCTTTTTTCCTGAGGCTCTTAAAAACTTCAAAGAAGTAAATTTATTTTGAAAGATTATAATTCTCCTATTTTATGTAATAAAAAGCACAAATCAGAACTCTGGTGTAAATCTTAACAGTTTACGTGTCACAGAGAAATTTTTATATCAATTATCTTCCATGTACAAAGAATGAAATTTTTCCATCTTGCAGCCTGGATATAAATAAACATATAACCCTTAAATATGTATCTTTCTTATTTGAGTCACTCATTTTCTTTATCCAAGAGATCTTTATGAGCACTTCCCTGGGCTGGGGGTGGTGGTGGCGGGCAATGCATATGTAACCCAAGGGGCAAAAGGGAACAAAAATGCAGGTGGGAATGCACAAGCAGCAATACAGAAAAATGGTCGAGGGTTTGGATCTAAAGTCAGATATATGTGATGCTGGGGAAGTTTCTGAACTCTGTGAGCTTTGGGTTCCTCCCATTTAAAATGGGATAGTAGTATTTGTCTTATAGGTCTGTTATAAGCACCAAGTTTGATAATGTAAGTCTCACATTGAATGGAGCAGTTAATTTAGTCATCTTTTAGTTGTATTTTTAAGTAGACTCTCTTTTTATTCAGTAATCTTTACTGCCCAGTTGTATCAAACATATTAAAATAACACAGAGTGAGCCCTTAATAAATGTTAACTATTATTATTACCATTTCAATAATGAACAAGACACAGATCTTTTCCTAAGAATCTTAAAGGGAACAGGACTTAGATACACAATTTTCATGTTACAAAGAAAGCAGTGGGTGTATGTAAAGAGATACAGGTGCAGTTCTATTCTTACCTATTAATTATTAAAGAATAGAAAGTTTGTTTCCAACTTGAAATACCAGAAGTCTGCACAAAGGCCGAAATTTGGGCCAAAGTTTGAAAGGGATGTACAATTTGGATATACATATAAAGAGGTACAGAGGGAATCATGTGAACAAAAACATAAATGTGAAAATGTGGACATGCTAGGTGTCAATGGCAAATGGTAAATAGCTAGCTACCTTTGGGACAGAATATCCAGTGGGTGATGAGGGGTACTTGGAGTGAAATTTGTAAAGGTAAGGTAATTTCAGAACATAAAGAGTCATCAAGGACTGGCTAGAGGGTTTGGGCTTTCAGAAGGCAAACAGGGTGCTAATATGTAGAGAGGCCTTAGAGACCATAATGGCATCATTTGGAAGTATGAATTAGAATGGAAAAAATAAAGGCAAGGATCAAAACAAGCTAGGTCGTTTTTTGCAAAAAAAATGCCAGGGGCAATAATGAGGAGTTGAATTAACCAATTCTATGCATATGAGTCTTGTTCTTGGATAGAAAGAAAACTCTAGTAGTACTACGGACCACTCCTAGAATTCAAGAGAGGTGGCATCCACAGATGAGTATACAATCCATCCGATTCAGTGTCTCCTGATGTTCCATAATCACATCCTTCAACCCTTACTTTTCTCAAATAGAAACAATTTGGCAATTCTGTCTCTAACATTATTGCTGTTGTGTTCTTTTTTTTTTTTTTAAGATTTTTTAAATTTATTTATTTGAGACAGAGAGAATGAGAGAGAGAGAGCACATGAGAGGGGGGAGGGTCAGAGGCAGAAGCAGGCTCCCTGCCGAGGAGGGAGCCCGATGCGGGACTTGATCCAGGGACTCCAGGATCATGACCTGAGCCGAAGGCAGTCGCTTAACCAACTGAGCCACCCAGGCGCCCTATTGCTGTTGTGTTCTTAAAGTTAATCCAGACCTTACTTTACAGAGCAACAGTCTACTCACAGGTTAATCCTATAGCAGAATAAAGGTTATCATAAGCTTCCTTCAAATCTGATAAAATTCCAAAAACAACTAACTTCCTTAGGAGGTACAGTGGTGACAAACTATTTCTGATTATGACTCAAAGCAATTTTCATCAGTCTTTAAGAGCATTAGAAGCCTGAACCTGGCTTTTCCTTCATTTAATCGAAACTCCTGGCACATATGTATTCATATACTGAAATAAAAAGGCTCAAAACAAATAACTAAGGATATTTTTTCATAAGATGCAGTGAAAGTATTTTTCCTTTTATCATTAAAGTATCTAGTGGGCCTCATCTTTACATATAGCCAAGACAGCCATTGTCCCATAGGAGAATCAAGATAGGTTGACTTTTTAAATGAAGCATAAGTCAAATCCTCCGACCCCATGCACTGCAATATTCATATGTATCTGACACAGCATTCAACATATTGGAATTTAATTAATTTTGTCTCTTTTTCCTAGATTTTGATCTTCTGAAAATTGGGATCTATAACATATCCTTTACTTTTATTTTCTGATCCAGTACCTAATGAATACCTACCAGACAATGGGTATTATTAGACAATGTTTGATGATTAAATAAATGGAATATTAGTTTGATTTAATTCCTCTATATTTTCTATACTTGTTTCTTCATTGAATTTTAAATATAGACTTTAATTATCTTATTTAGATGTATCTTTTATTAAAAATGGACTCAAAACTATGTTACGAAGAAAATGAGGTATGAATTATACATTACACATAAATGCTGATTCTCAAGGCAATTTCGCATATGAAAGGACTGAAAAATCTAGAATCTTTCTTACATAAAGGAGGTCAGTTTTATAACCTATCAGTGATAGGAATAGCATAGTGAGACTTTACCAAAGAGGAGAATTCCATTCATCTGGATGAGAGAAGTTGGTGCAAGTTCATTCATTTGTGGTAGTGTTGTGTTTTTTTTTTTAACTGACCCCATTTTTATAGATTTTCATGCTACCTGTAGAAGAGAAAATCTCTAGTTAAAAAATGAATATTCCTTTACGGCATCTGAGATGAATCTGATAAAGCTCTGGGTATCCTATTTCTCAAGGAATCAATTTACTAAAAAATCAGAAGATAATAGTCACGACAATCATTTTATGCTAGAATGAGATATGAGAGGAATGAAAGGAAATCTCCACAATAATTTGAGAAGGAAAGAGATATAATAAAGTTACAGGTAGAAATACATATGAAGCAAAATGCTGTGTTACTTCTGGAAAAAATCTGAATATCTGAGAAAAAACTAAGGACCTGGGATTTGATTGGTAAAAATCATAAAATTGGAAGTAAAGGAGAGATACAAAGGAGAGGGGTCAAATCAGGATAATTGTGAGAAAGAGGGGAACAAGACTGATGGTTACTATATAAAGGAGGATAATTATTATGACTAAGATAAATTCAAAGGTAATCCATTGCTAAATATGAGGACACAGAAAAGGAGACATTGGAAAGAAGTTTATTTATGTGATTAATAGAGAAAGCTCAGGATCAATGAGAAAAAGGACCATGGGTAATAAATATACTATTCAGAAAATGTCACTTCTTTTTTCACCAAATGATTGGGAAATCTCAGCCTTTGTTAGATTTGACAAAATGACAATTTTCAAGCAAATCACAAAACAAGAACTAAAATAAGATCAATTTAAATTCTCATTTTGGAAATCATTAGACAAATTTTCTGTGCATTCAAATGGATGGTATGCTCTGTCCTTCAACCCAGACTCTAATAGTTTATATAAAAAATAGGTTATCTTATAGGTAAGATTTTAAAAAGTAGCTATATTGTAAATATATCATATAGAAGTGATTACTTCCGTTTTGTTTGTTTTTGCATCTCCCATATATCCTGGAGACCTTTGAAAATTCTGCACTTGTAGACAAAGGTGATTCAGTGGCCATTTGCCACATGGTCACTCTTCCTTCATCTGTAAGGTAAACTCCCACTAAAATTCCTACAGTGTAATAGCACAAGGCCTTCAATGCTTAATTCCAAAAACATTTACTTCAAGTTTCAACACAAGAAGTGAAGGTATGACATGTTCTAAAAAATTCTTTTTCTGTGTCCTGAAAAATTATGCATGACTTCTAATTTGTAATACGTCCATTAGGAAATAGAGGAAGCCAACCCACTAGTTTCCCGAAGGAGAAGAGAAATGTTGGATTTCCCTGTTACACTTCCATCACCTTAGTTATAAAGACAGAATCAGTTCATCTTGCCCTTTGGAAGCAGGGACAAAGTCATTTCTAAAACTTTGATCTCTAACCGCACTTACTAAAACAGCTGGGTGAAGAGGGGTAGTGTCCTCTGGAATTACTTTTTATACAAGATAGTAACTTCACCAGTAGAGGGCTGAGACACCACTGAAGGCAATATAGGATAGGATTATTACCCATTATTTTGAGTAGAAAAGAACATAGATGAATGCAGAATCTCAGGCCTGCCCCACACCTATTGCATCAAAATGTTCATTGTAGCAAGATACCCAGGTGATTACTATGCACATTAAAGCTTGAAAAACACTGTTTTAATTTCTCTCTTTGAATTCTGAATCACTGCAAAGTGAACAAAAATAATTGATTTTGGTAGGAAGAGAAGAAGGTATTCTCTTAATCTCTTTTCAAAATTTCCCCAAGTACAAAAACAGCATGCCGAGATGGGCAGACAGTAGATGCTCAATAAACACAATTCAATGCAACGGACCTTAAACTACCACCTACCCCAGGTCCTGATCTCACCCAGGATTACTGAAGCTACTTACCAAAGAAAGGAATGATTCTTTTTTTTTTTTTTTTGAAAGGAATGATTCTTAAGAAACTTCTGTTTTTTACAAAATATTCATCTACCCTGTCTCCCCACCTTTGGATTATACATGGATATTCACAGAAATTCTTTATAATACTGTCAAAGAACAGTAAAAACACCATTTGTTTAAGCTGTCTTATATCAAGATTTCACTGTATGTACTTATGTTTTAGGAGACATGATCTGAGCTGTATTTATATCTGATTTTGTAAAATAGCATTTTAATGAGGTTGTATCTTTGTAAAAAGTATAGAGGAAGACACACAAACAATGGGCAAGACAGTGTGATTATATAACTGAAAACATCAGTTGAATAAAAATAGAAGTTAAAAAATACTGTGATTCATACCAGCATATTTAGACACGCAAATCAAAGAAATTTCATGTATATTGCATAAATCATGGTTGGAATTAACTTGTTCATCTAATAGTGTTTATAAAATCAGGCATTTTGATTAACAAATAGCAAAAATAGTTTTTATCTGATGATTTAAAAATTATTTAGATCTTTTTCCAGATACAAAGTTAAAGATTTTATTTTATGGCACAATGTCACACAAAAACTACACTATCTTCCTTAAAAATGAGATAGTTATATTTACCCACTTATTTTTAAATGAAATAATTTATCTCATATTCTGGCTTTTTCAAAAGCAGGCAATATTAATATTTCCTTGATATCATCATTCTAATTATGACACTGTCAATCTAACTAATTATATACATAAAATACTAGGAAGAAATAATTAACCACAAATAATCATGCAAAAGTCAGCAACACTGAACATGTAAATCCTAGAAAACTAGGAGCCTCTAATATAAATCAGTTGAAAAGGTGATTACAAGCTAATAGATTAATTGCTAACCCATAGCACTGACTCACTGAGGATAGCCACAGAATTGGAAGTTATGAAATGTTAGTTATTTAATAAATTTCAGTTTGGATCAGATCCAAGAGGAACCCATATTTCAGTGAGGCAGAAGACTATGTCTCAAGAAAGAACTTCCAGTCCTCGAATTCCCCACTCTCACCCCTTGAATTTCCTCTCTTGAAAAATATATGGCAATATAGTTTTACCAGATCTGAGCTTTTCAGAAATAAGTAATGATCTTATTGAAAAGTTTGGAAGCCAGAGAATTCTTTAGAGAATTACTTTGTCCTCCAGAGAATTCTTGCAGTGTACACATATCCTATGGGTGCTCAATATACATTTGTTAGAAGTTAGTATTATTGGCTTGCTCTTAATAAGACTAAACACTACTAAATAACAGCTTACATTTTAACAAGGACAACTCCATTTTCTTAGTCAGGTAGTTGAAATGTTATTGATTCTTTTGGTTTTCCTTGAGAAGATACATTGCTGAAAATATCCTTTATATATAACCTCTGTTAAATTGAAAACATTATAGTAGGAGCACTCCCAGGGATTTATAAATAAGTATTTATATAAGAGTTTTTTGCTTTTTCTGATTAAAGTCAATTAATATTTACAGTGAACCCTGCAAAAACAGTGATTCAAATAATTTTTTAAAAAATGACAATTCAGATGCATTAGAAATTGCCATACACACATAATTCCTAAAGATTGTTGAAAGATAAGGGGAATGAGATTGGTTCTACTAGTCTGCCAGTTCAAAGTCATCATTTAACATTTAAAAAGAACTACAGTCATTAAAACAGTAAGTTTGACAGAAATAAACACAAGGAGAACAGACTAGAAAAGTTAGGTACCAGGACCAGCAGTATATGAGAGCTAAGTAAATCCTAAGATGTCATTTCAAATTAATTACTTAATAAATGATCTTGTCTATCCATTCATGCAAGTAAATGTACACTACAAAATACTGGCAGTTCAAAGATATAATGTATGAAATGAAGCTATCAAAGTATAAAAAATTACAATTAATTAAATATTAAGTAGTTTTAAAAACTAGTCCTGAGATGGAAACAGGTTCCTAAGCAAGGCATGATGCCCAAAAGCCATTAAATATTTTTTTTTAAAGATTTTATTTATTTATTTGACAGAGAGAGACACAGCGAGAGAGGGAACACAAGCAGGGGGAGTGGAGAGGGAGAAGCAGGCTTCCCGCCGAGCAGGGAGCCCGATGTGGGACTCGATCCCAGGACCCTGAGATCATGACCTGAGCCAAAGGCAGTCGCTTAACCAAGTGAGCCACCCAGGTGCCCCGTAAGCCATTAAATATTTTAACAAATTTAACTTCCTGAAATTTAAAGCTAACCTATGGTAAAAAATAAAATAAAAAAATTTTAAATCACTGCACTGACAGAAAATATTTGTAATACATTTAACAAGTAGTTAATGTCCCAAACATACAAAAAAACTCCCATTTACAAAGAAAAAAAGAAAAATAGTGCATAGAAAAAAAATAAGTCATGGATAAGAACAAATAACTCACAAAATTAAAATAATAACTGGTAGACTTTTAAATAGTTGCTCACCCTTACATCTAATTAAGGAAATGAAAATTAAACACCATATAGATTTCATTTTAAGTGAAATATTAATAACTGTTAATAAAGTTTCAAAAGGTACACTATTATTGACACTTTAAATAGGAGCAATCTTTTTGGAGAATAACTTAGTAAAACCTATTAATATTTCTTAATGTGATGTTCAGTAAATATATTTTCAATATTTAGCCTAAAAAATAAAAAGAGCAATACATAAGAATGTATGTATAAGATATTAAATGCATTGTTCTTCTCAATATAAAAAATCTGGGGGTGCCTGGGTGGCTCAGTGGGTTAAGCGTCCAACTTTTGGTTTCAGCTCAGGTCTTGATCTCAGGGTCAAGGGACAGAGCCCCATGGAGGGCTCCAAGCTCAGCAGGGAGTCTGCTTCCCTTCTCCCTCTGCCCCTCCCCACACTTGCCCAGGCTCTCTCTCTCTAAAAATAAAATAAATAAATCTTTAAAAAAAAACTGGAAAAATATAAATATGCAGTGAGAAGGAGAATAGTTAAATAAATTAGTTACATTCATATAATCAAAATATCATACAGCCATCACAAATAACTACCGGTTCATAAAGAAATCCACTAATGAACTGGTAATTGAAAAGAGTACATTAATTCCTAAAAATAAGTACTTTTTTCAAATGAATGAATACATTAACTGTTCAATTATTATCTTAATGGATCTACCTATATAAGCATCAAAAATTCTGGTCTTGTAGTAGTTCCTACTGAAAGAGAGGATTAGAAGAAAAGGATGAGGGAGAGGGATTAACTTCATTTTGTCTCTAAGTGGTAAGATTATGAGGAGATTTTCACTTTTTTTCTAATTTTCACATTCTGGATATTAAATATATATATATATATATGTCTCTAGCAATGAAAGTTTTTCTTCGAAAACAATATATTACATCAAACAAATTTATGCCTTCTTAGTATGAACAGAACTGTCTACTTTTCAAGAAAGTTTATTGATTTGGCTTGAAAAGAAACATTAAATCCAAATATCCTTGTAATAAATTTTTTTTTCCAGAAAAAGTATGTAAAAGCTAATAAGCTGGGGCACCGGGCGTGGTTCAATCGGTTAAGTGACCGACTCTTGATTTCGGCTCAGGCCATGAACTCGTGGGTCATGAGATCGAGCCCCGTGTCAGGCTCTGCACTCAGCAGGGAGTCCACCTGAGATTCTCTCTCTCCTTCTCCCTCTGCCCCTTCTCCCGCTCGCACGTTCACCCTCTCTCTCTCCCACTCTCCCCCCCAAGATAAATAAATAAAATAAAATAAAAAGCTAGTAAGTAAGTTTTGTTGATTCTTCTGCTAGGGGTTTTGGAAGCTAACTTCTTAAAGTTAGCATGTGCCAGGTAATGGTGTATTAATGAAGATATTAAGTAATGGAAAGCAAAAACAAAACCTAAAAATCACTTTTCTTGAACACAGTAGACTCCCATTTTACAAGTAAGAATTTAAGGCCCTACAACTCTAGTAATACAATCAGCTAATATAAACAGAACTATGATTTAAATTTTCAGCACTCCTAATTAATGTTCCTTTTTCCTTTTATGGACTACCTGTGTGTTATGACATGTGTTTCTTGACATATTTCTTGAATATGGTTCAACGGCAAGCAGCATCCTTTTCCAGTTGTCTCTAGTTTGCCTTATTATAGTGGTTCTCAAACTTCAGTGTGCATGAGTATATCTGGAAGGCTTGTTAAAACACAACCTGCTGGACCACATCCCCAGAGTTTGTGATTCAGCAGGTAAAGGGTAGGCCAAAAATGTGCACTTTTCATAAGTTCAAAGGGGGATGCTAATGCTACTGTTCTGAGGATCTCACTTTGAGAACCAGTCTCTCATTGTGCTCCAGAGACTGGGAAGTAAAAACTATGTTTTCCAGATTCCCTAGCAGCTAAGGATCTGGATGTGATTCAGGTTCCATCAATTAGATGCCATCTCCCGGGATTTGAAGAATGAACAAAAGGCAGAAGCTAATTTCATGTTCATTCTGGCTGTTTTCTGCTAGCAAGCAGGTGTACAGAGAACTAGGGTTTTTCTACAGTAACGTTCCTGTGTCCAGCTTCCAGCAGAGGTGGCAGCTGGGTACCAAGAGGCCTCTGTAGCGGCAGTGGCAGCAGCAATAGTCACAAAAGTGGCCCCATTTCAGCTTCCTATTCCCTAGACCATGGCATCAGCACTGAGACTCTCACTGGCCAACTGCATCCCCAACTTCCAACTTGGCAGCGATGGTAGCTCCCCTGATGGGTGTGGGTTCCATGTGTTTGGGAGTCACACTTAAAGGCCTAGCATAATCCCTGCTTCTTCCAGCCCTTTCACTGATTTCCTAAGCACATAATTATCTTTCTACTTAAAATTTCTAGGGTGGTTTCTGTTCCCTCTAGTGAATCCTGACCCAATAGAAAGGTAAAGATGTTAAGATAAGGTTCAAAGAAAAGAAATTTTATCTGTGATTCAATCCTGCATAAACATAAGCAAATTACACACTTAGTTTCTCTAAATAGACATGTCTCAAACTAAAAATAGTGTGCCATACTACCTAACAGAAATGCCAAGATATTTAGAGAAATAAGGGAAATTTCCCCAAACCTAACTAGACTAGAGTTTGGAAGCTCATTACATATTATAGAATACATGTTAGTCCTCAAATAAGACACCAGAACTGGAAGGGATCCTAAAGGTTATCTATTCTAATTGCTCTTGCAGATACTCCTGCCCTTGTACAGCAGAAAAGGACACTGAAATTCAAAAAACTTAAATGACAGCCTATACCCAAGCCCAGGACTTCAAATCTAATTCCTAACAGTTAGTAGGTTAGGTGGGTTATATGATTTAATGTTAGAAATAGTTACCACCTTATATACCACAATGTGTACACAATCTTTTTATGCTGATATGTTTCCCATACCTTAGTGTATTCTGTATTATAGTGTAAGGCAAAATGTGTTTTATCAGGTGATGAGAAGAGATTGCATGGATAGTTATAATTATATGCACTTTATAGTTTGTGGTATTTTTATAAGTCTTATCTCATAAACTTAAATGATTCTTTTTTTTCCCGCAGTGATTCTTTCCACAATCCTGTGGACATTAGCTACCGTTCAGGGGCACCAGAATAAAATTCAATATACATACTGTATCTACTCTGTAACTGAGGCCCCAAATGAATGTGACTCACACCAAAAATTCTGTTGGGCTTCTTGAAAGAAAGGTATCCTACAAGATAGTCATAGTGATGCAAATTTATTTTTACACCACTTTATATATTTACAAAGAAAAAAGCTATCCTAAATCTTTAGAATCCACCTAGAAAAAAACTCAGAAATACAAAATTGTCTGAGTCCATTGAATCAGTGTACTTAATGTCTATAAGATACCCGTGGGCTCAGAAATTATGTGCTCAAGAGAGAAAGCATACTTCTAGAAATCAGGGCTTTATTCTCCAGGAAACAGTAAAGGCAGTAATCAAAATGAAATAAAGGCACCCAATGAAGATTCCCATAGGTAAAACTGCTTCCTAAGTGGATGTTTGATTGCTCTCAGCTTCTCCTTTTATGTTCATCTTTCTACCACAAAACCCATTCTCTGTGGCACTTCATAAGGTTGCTAATGATTTACTATTGGAAGATGCAGGTGTCTAGAGGGGAGATACACAGAAATAGTGCAATTTTTTTTTAATGTAGGAGTGTTGGACAGAAATAGATTTTAAAATTCTTGTTGTTCCATTACTTTTATTTAGAAATGAAGAATGCATTTCCCCCATATTCGCTCTGGTTATCTTAAATCTATGTTTATTTTAATACCTGAGTATTATTAGTATTCGGATTACTATAAGCAAATTGTAAAGAATATAGTTTACCTTGGTACGTTCTTATTTCACTTTCATCTTTTTCGTTGCCCTATAGGCTCTCCCGCAGGGTCACAATCAGGGATGGTATTGTCATGGCCTTTATTCAAAAATTAACCTCCCTCTCTTTAGGGCTCTATTAACACTCTCAACTATTCATTGTGGCTAATTTTACCTACATATTAGAAGACAGGTCATCTAATAAACAATTCAGACTGAAGTATGAAAGACTAATGCCCCCCTACATTTCCATTTTAAAAGAATTCCATTACTAACTAAATGAGTTTCTAAATTATGAAATTTTAATCTGATGGGAGAGATTGAAATTTTACTTCAAATGCAGTTTTCTTTCTAATCTGATAAGGGGAAAAATCACCCAACCATCAGTATATACTGTATATTGTGCTTCTCAAAAGTTATTTTTTGTTCAAAATATACAAACAAGAAAATATATCAGTTTCAAACGATATCAACTGGCAACCAACCTGATTAGCAGTGTTAATAGCCTTTTTGGATGATTGCCAGCCATGTGGGGCAAGGACTAAACATGATTCTAACACAGATCAATTTTCAGTTATGACCCTAAATAATTTCTTACATTCTATATCTTAAGAAAAGAAATAGTAAAATTTAAGGCTACTTATGATATTGTCCTTAAATGGAAAAATCAAAGTTGAGCCCAACTTCCCTCCATCCGGTTTGTGAGGCTATGAATACTAACACACCTTCCTTCCCAGATTTCTGGGAAGGCTTTAGAGAAATGTGGCCCTTCAATATCACAAAGTTATCATATATGAGGAAGATGGCTTGAGGTTTTACTGTGTAGGGTATTTTCTTTCTCAAAATCAGAACTCACTTCTTTATAGAGGTCAGGGTATTCACTAATGAATCCTTAGATAATATTCTTCGGGAATGTGGTGATGCTGTTGGCAACCTAAGTCTAACAGATCACGTACACAGAGTAAAATACATCCTATATATAGCCTGGACACAGCTAAGGTACTGCATATACTGGAAGTACGAATGTTCTTTAACATTCAAATGAAATGTGTGTAAACCACAGGAGAGGATGTATTCACTGGTTTTTGAACCCTGCTAGCTCTCAGTTCTGCTCTACCCAGCTGGATCCTCCCTCTATCCAAGACTGCTGCTTTTTTCTGAGTCCTCCCAATCCTGAAAAGCACCCTTATCTACCCATTCCCCAAGTGAGTGTGCCCCTGCTCAGACTGTCACTGAAGTTTCAGAAGTTACAAAGTGAGGGTGGGGCAAGGAAGAGCCAACCAAAAATTTACTGACCAAGAGCTTATTACGAGAAACCAGATATTCATGTGTATAAATCATCATTCAGCCATGCTCATTTACCATCCCACTGCAGAGCATTCTGGCTTTCCTTGGGTTGTTGGCCTCCTTTCTCCACCTTCCTTTCAGTGACACTCTCCAACCCCCACTTTCCCTTTCTTTACCTTCTGTAGGAAATTCGAAAAGTCTCATTTTATTATGAAGAATAATTTAATGTTTGCCTGTCTTTCTTCTCAGCCCTCCCAGCTATGTCTAAGCCCCATTTTTCACAAGCAAATGCCTCATTTAAGCATTCTGCCAAATAAAAAATGTCAACTGGAGAAAAATTATTCCATTCCTCTAAGTTACAGATGCAAACACATTATATTTTCTCTTCAATATGCGTGTATAAATATATTTCTAACTACATTTATAGATACATATATATATATATATTTAAACTGTAATAATTAAATTTGGTTTAGGTTTAATATAAGAAGTTATTGTATACAAGCCAAATAATATTTAAACTTTTTTATAAATTTACATACCCGCAGGTTTGGCTGGTTCATTGCTGATAGAATCATCTTGTGTTAGTACAAAAGTTACTCAGGATCTATGTTCTGATTGGTATATCCATAAAAGTATATTTTGATGTTAAGAGAAAACAATGTTTACTATGCCCTAAAATAGATTCTAATCTGAAAGAAAACTCAGTAAATAATATTGAACCTATTAGCTTATGGTTAAATGTCATGCCTAACCAAGTGAATTGTATCTGAGGTAGTAGTCAAGGGCAGATTCTGAAAATACTTTCGGTGTATGTTCTTCCCCACATAACTGACAGACAGACTGCCATAGCAACATCCATTGCTTCTGCCTCTGTAGTGAATGGAAAAAAGTAAATATCGAGTTACTGAGGGTAAGTATGAAAGTATATATTTTACCAGAAAAAGTTTTATACCATGAAACTTAGGGCCCAAAATCACAATGGAGATACTTAGAATCTTAATTATCCATCCCGTCATTGATGATCACTTATCAATGCAAACAGCAAAGCAAAAATTATTTTAATTAATGTGCATATTATTATTATTTTTAAAATATTTTATTTATTTATTTGAGAGAGAGAGAATGAGAGAGAGAGAACACATGAGAGGGGATAGGGTCAGAGGACGAAGCAGACTCCCCGCCGAGGAGGGAGCCCGATGCGGGACTCGATCCAGGGACTCCAGGATCATGACCCCAGCCGAAGGCAGTCGCTTAACCAACTGAGCCACCCAGGCGCCCGTGCATATTAAAGGGAGGAAGAAACTATGCTTTCATGACCGATGTTCTCTATAAGAATAATTGCCTCATTAACCTTACGGTATCAACTCTGCCTCATTATGAAGGTCAAATAAATGGATTTATGTATTTCTGAGTAGCAGAAAATTGTATACAAAGTATTGAAAGTGCTACTAATCCATCTGTCAGAAAGATAAAATTTGAAGGGTAATCCTAAAAATTAAATGAAATAGTCACAGAGCCACAATATATAACATATACAATCGCTATCCCTTACATTATTTGTACAGAGAAAGTATGATGTGTCAGGATGGCTTTGTAAGTAGACTCTTCAATAAACCAACATAAACTACATGCATTCTAGGAATAAAATATGATCAAAGCAGAAGTGTCTATACAAAACTTTAAAAGTACAAGGGTACAAGTCCTTAAAAAGGAGTTTAGAATGGTAAGACAGAATATAACCATGGCTCTGATTATACAAAAATTAAGTAGTGTGCTATTTTTAGGACATCACTTCAAGAAGTGTGAGGATTCCTAACCTATGTTAAATGACCATATCAATATTGTTTCCCAAAATTTTTAGAAGTAATTATCCATCCCATTGATGTTAACTCTCTCTACTACAAATCATGAACAAGAAATTTTTCACTATAACTGAACTCCTAGTTTCATAGAAATTGCTAAAAGTTAAGGGACAATTGATTTAGTTTAAAAAGGCTAAGATGCTAATTAATACCTCCTGGATTTTCAAAGGTCTAGAAAAGTAACAAACTCAAATACTAATATTTACTGTAATCCAGAATTCTATAACAGCCTTAGTCATTATAGTAAAACAGGACAAACTTGTACTTCTGCTTGCATCAAAGTATTCTTGAATCTGAATGAAAAATTACCTTCCTATAGTTGGATGATTTTGTTATATTTAAATAAATTTTTAATTTTAGAACAGTTTTTATAGAAAAGTTGCAAGGATAGCATAGAGTTCTCATGTACTCTGTATTCAGTTTTTCCTATTAACATCTTATATGGTACATTTGTCACAACTAATGAGCCAATATTGATACATTATTATTAACTAAAATCTACACTTTATTTGGATGTCATTACTTTCTCCTTAATGACCATTTTCTGTTCCATGATCCCACTCAGGATACCACATTACACTTAGTTGTCATGTCTCCTTAGGCCTCTCCCAGGCTTTCCTTATGTTTGATGACCTTGGCAGATTGGGGGAGTATTGGTCATATATTCTGTAGAATGTCCCTCGATTTAGGCTTGTCTAATGCTTTTCTCATGGTTAGAGTGGGGTTATGGGTTTGGAGAAGGAAGGTCACACAGGTAAAATGCCATTCTCAACACATCCAGGGTGTATATAACCAACATGACTGTTGATGTTGACCTAGATTACATCGCTGTGGTAATATTTGTCATCTTTCTCCAGTGACAGGCCTGGAGAATTTTTAATAAATGTTAGTATGAGTTACAGAGTTGAGTTTCCTTCTCTTGAAAAATGGGACATACACCCAGCTGTCTAGTAAGGATTAGGACAGTTTCTCTCTAGAAGGAAGTTAAGAAGTCTCAAATTCTCTTCCAACTCTCAAGTTCAAAACTCCCATTCTCCCTGAATTCTCTCTTGCTAATAGAATAGAAGTGCAGTTTCTGTGTCACAAAGAAATTGATGGATGATCCTAAACATACATCTTAAGGCCAAGAACTAATTGAGACCCCAAAGTGAGAGTGTTTGAATCACACTGAACTGAGTTTACTTTTTAAACTTGATTTTTGGAATGATTTCTGGATTTCAATAGCATTTTTAGGTTAAAAGTCTTATGACACAGGTAGAATGTCTAACTTATAAATAGTAGAGAATCTGTAAGCTCCAAATACATAAAAAAGAGAAAATAAAGCAGTGGGCCAGGAGGAAACTTAAAGGAAAGAACTGTGGCAGGATGTGGAGGGTGATGATGTATGGGAGGGAAAGAATTATCAGAAATTTATTTTCAAATAGATCAAAGTCATAGTCTCACAAACATTAAAGTTCCCCAGCCTTTACTAAGTGAATTGAAGATTGCTTTTAACTTCTATTATTGCACTAATTTAAGAGCTCCTTGTATTCAGAGGCTTAGAGTCTAATAAGAGGAACAAGGACAGACTAAATAAATAACAGGAAGAGCTATTACATGCATCTGACAAGAGGAAGTAGGTCCAGAAAGGCTCTATAAAGGTGCTGAGGCTTAAATACATTTCAGAAAAAAAAAGATAAACTGGATTAAAGGGGAATACAATAAATCTTTTGAAAGAATTAGTTTTTCCAAAAACACCTTCTGATGTATTATCATTCTTAGGTGATGTTTTTTTACACACATACACATACTATAATTTATACTCTTTATTAATACACCCCACTGTGGTTTGTTGTGGAACTTGTATGTGTGTATATAGTGTGTGTGTACTTCATTTGGAAAACATGTCCCACTATCTCTTAGCCGAAATAGAGGACAAATAAAACAGATCACAGCACACAAGGGAAGGGGCAGTCTGACTTCTCAGTAACACAAAGCTAAAGTGGGTCAGAGGTCATCTTAACTGAGATGACCTTATAGTTATCTGCCATTTCCCAAACAAATCAATAAAATAGGAAATAAGATGAAAAGGATAGAAAAATATGAAAACTTTGTTTCCTTGGCCAGCTACTGATTACAGGATAATCACACAAAAACCAGAGACAAACAAAAGCTAAAATGGAAACCAGCAGATTGGTGGTAGCATTTAATCTAATCAACACAGATAAAGGTTAAGATCATAAACTCCTAAAACAAAATGTGGGGTTCAGATCCCAGCTCTGCCACTTCCTAGGTAAATGACCTATCTGTTCCTCCATTCATCATATATAAAATAAGGATAATAATAGAACCTATCCCATATCCATCAGGTAGTTGTAAGACCACCTTTAAATAATTTAATATCTGTGATTTAAAAATTTAAGAACAACTCTGACATGTAGTAACAATCACACAAGTGTTAATTGTCATTATTATTTCTTGTAGCAGCTAAGAGTAGTACTCTACCACTGTCCTATGTAAGCACTCTAGAATTAAACTAAGTTTGAGCTCTTACCAACTATGTGTGACCCTAGGCAAGTCATTCATCCTCTGTTTTCTCAACTTTAAAATAGGGCTTCTGAGGAGTAAATAAAACCATGTATATATAATCCTTAAGACAACATATTACACATTAAAGAGAACCAGTAATAGTGTTTGTTGTGATTATTAACATGCCATTAGCACTGGCCAGATAAAAAGTAGCAGAAGATCAAGTAAAGAGAAGCCGCTTTAATGGAAAGGGAGAACTCTGAGCACTGGCTATAAATATAAATGACTTTGAAGAGTCGCAGAAACCTATGGAGAGAGGGTAGTGCACTCTGCTACTTTGGAGGCCACAGCAAATTCTGCTTATTGTTGTTATTAAAACGTATTTTATGAGTTAATATTTTGCTTTGAAAGCGGTGCACTAGATTGTCTAGCAGGCTGTTTTTTCTAGATTTGTGGGATGTGGACTAATGCAAAAGAAAAATAAACCTACAGAAAATTATTTGTATACTTCACGCTCTAAACATTTTTGTGCAATAGTTGAGTACTAATTATCACATACATGTAAAAAAAAAATTAAATAAGGCCAGGGAAAAAAACACACAAGATGATTAGAGGTAACAATGCCTGATGCTCACACAAGGCCTGGAATAGTGTTTGTTTCCAATAGCTACATGAAATAAACTACATAGCTCATAGACTACTGTGCAGAATACAGAGAAGGAGCTAAACTCAGAAGAGGGGAAAAACTAAGCCCAGACGGAGAACTGCTCCAGGCCCATCTAACAAATCATAAAAACAAGAGACAAAATGATAAAATGGGTTCCAAATAATTTCATTCTAGGACAAAGCTCAAGAACATTTAGTGGGGTACAAATATATTCAACAGATAACAGACAGAATAAATAGACAACAAGAGCAAGATAGTAGATTTAAATATAGCCCATAAACTGATCATATTAAATATAATAGTCTAAATAACCCAATTAAAAGGCAGATTGTCAGGATAAAAAAATAAGAACCAACTATATTATATGCTGTATACATGAAACACACTTAAGTATAAAGATACAAATAGGTTAAAACTTAAATGGTGGAAAATAGGGGCACCTGGGTGGCTCAGTTGGGTAAGTGGCCAACTCTTGATTTCTGCTCAGGTCATGATCTCGGGGTCCTGGGATTGAGCCCAGTGTTGGGCTCCCTGCTCATGTTCTCTATTACTTGTGCATCTTAAATTTGATGAAAGACATGACTATAAATTTCCAAGAAGCTTAATGAACTCCATTAGGATGAATTCCAGAAACCCACACTGAGACACATTACAGTCAAACTGCCCAAAGACAGAGAGAATTTTGTAAGCAACAAGAGAGATACAACTAGTCACATACAAAGGATCCTCCATAAGATTACCTACAGATTATTCATCAGAACTGTAGGCCAGAAGGCAGTGTGCTGCTATATTCAAAATGCTAAAAGAAAAAAAACCTGTGAACCAAGAATCCTATATCTGTCTTTCAAAAGCGAGGGAGAATTTAAGACATTACCAGATACATAAAAGATGAAGAATTCATTGCCACTAGACCTTCCCAGCAAGAAATTAAAGGACACTAGACAGTAACTGAAAGCCATATGAAGAAATAAAGGTCTTAGTAAAGGTTAAAGCATGGGCAATTATATAAGCAAGGATGATCGTAATTGTAACAATAGTGTGTGACTCCACTTTTTGTTTCTACATAATTTAGCAGACTAATATATTTAAATAAAACAAATAATAGTCTAAAAGTTACCATTATTATAACTATGGTTTTGAACTCCACATTTTGTTTCCTACATAATTTTAAAGACAAATGCATCAAGAAATTATTAGTTTATGTTTTTGGACACACGTGTATAAAGATGTAATTTTGTGGCATCAACAATAGAAAAGGATGGGGACAGAGCTATTCAAGGAGTAGAAGTTTTGTATGTTATTGAAGTTAAGTTGGTATAAATTGAAATTATAGTGTTATAACTTTAGAATGTTAAATGTAATCCTATGGTAACCAAAATACCTATAGGATATACACAAAAAGAAATGAGAGAAGAATTTAAACATTTCACTATAAAAAATCAACCACACACAAAGGAAGACAGTATGCAGGAAGTGAGGAACCAAAAAGCTGTCAGGCATGTAGAAAACAAACAGAAGTCCTTCCTATCAGTAATTATCATATTTATTTCATTTACTTATTTATTTATTTATTTTTTAGTAATCTCTACACCCAACATGGGGATTGAACCCATTACCCCGAGATCAAGAGTCACACACTCTCCTGACTGAGCTAGCCAGTAATTACTCTAAACTGAACTGGATTACTCTCCTTTCAAAGTATCATGCAAAAAAAAACACCTTTATTCATTTTTCTATAATGGTAGTTATTACTCAAATAAATAGTATTTTTAAAACACATGAAAGTAAACAGAATTCACTGAGATTTCTATATTTAAATACATTACTATAATATTAATGTTTTTAAAAAGACAATGACAAAGAATCTTGAAACCAAAAGCAGATTCTTTGAAAACATTAACAAAACCAAAAGACCTTTAGTTAGACTGTGATGGTTAGTCATGTGTGTCAATTTGGCTAAGCTGTTAGTGTTAATCAACAACAAACAGTAATCTAGATGTTACTATAAAGGCTGTATTGGTAATGTTTCTTTAGAATTAGTTTCTCTTACCAATTCATAAACTACCCAGGAAAAATGAGAGAAGATTCAGCCTCTTAAAATCAGGAATAAAAGTAGACCGTTGCTACTAATGTTGCAGAAATAAAAAGAATATAAGGAAATATTATGAACAATTGTATACTAATTAAATTCAAGAAAAATTACAAATTCCTAGAAACATAAAAACTACCAAAACCAACTCAAGAAGAAAGAGACTCCCTGGATAGACCTATATCAAGTAAAGAGATTGAGCAATTTTAAACTTTTCAAAAAAAAAAAGAAGTCCAAAATGGCTTAGCTGGTGAATTCTACCAAAAATATAAAGAATCATAATACCAATCTTTCACAAACTCTTCCAAAAAATAAAATAGTATGAAACACTTCCTAACTCATTCCCTGAAGGCAGTATTACCTTGATTCCAATATTCCCTAAGTTGATCTATAAATTCAAAGCAGTCAATAAAAATCTTACCTGCTTCTTTTTCAGAAATGGATAAGTTGGTACTAAAATTCATATGGAATTTCAAGGACCATGAAAAGCCAAAACTATCTTGAAAATAAGTACCACGTGGAAGGACTCACCCTTCCCAATTTCAAAACTTACTACAAATCTACAGTAATTAAAACAGTGTGGTACTGGCATAAAGATAGAGCAATCAAATAAAATTGAGAGTCAAGAAAAAAGACTCATCTATTTACAGCAAACTGATTTCAACAAAGGTGCACAGACCATTCAATGGGGAAAGTTAATAGTCTTTTCAACAATTGTTGGTGGGACAATAGGATGTCTATATGCAAAAGAACAAAGCTGGCCTCTACCTCAAACAATATATAATAATGAATTCAAAAATGGATGAAAGATCTAAATGTAAGAGTTAAAAGTATAAAAACTCTCTAAAGAAATCATAGGTTTAAATCTTTGTGACCGTGGGTCAAGCAATAATTTCTTAACATGACATCAAAACACAATCAACAATAACAAAAAATAAATTGTACTTCATCAAAATTAAAACTTTTTGCATCAAAGGGGAGTATCAACAAAAAAAGATGACCCATAAAACAAGGGAAAATATTTACAAATCATATATCTGATAAGGGTCTAGTATACACAGCATATAAAAACATTCTGAACTAAACAAAAGGACAAATGACCCAATTTTAATAAAAAGAGGCAAAAGACTTGAGCAGACATTTCTCCAGAGAAGATATGCAAATATCTAAAAAACACATTAACAGATGCTCAATGACATTAGTTATTAGGAAAACCAAAACCACAATGAGAAACCACCTCACATCTCCTGGAATGGAGGTAATTATTTTTGGTGGAAAATAACTAGTGGTGGTAGGATGTAGAGAAACTAGAACCCTTATACAATGCAGGTAGCAATGTAACATGGGGCAGCCTCTATGAAAAACAGTTTGGCAGTTCTTCAAAAAGTTAAATATAGAATTACCATATGACTCAGAAATTCCACTTCTAGTTACTTACCCAAGAGAACTGAAAACATGTATGTACAAAAACTTGTACATTGAGACTCAGAGTAGGATTATTTATAATAGCTAAAATGCAGAGACAACCCAAATGTCTTATCAACTGATGAACAGATTTAAAAAAAAGATTTATATCCACAGTATGGAATATTATTCAGCCACAAAAAAGGAATGAAGTACTGATTCATACCAAAACACGGATGAATCTCAAAAACATGCTAAGTGAAAGAAGCTGGATGAAAAAATCCAGACTGTATAAAATGTGTTAATCAACAACAAACAGTAATCTACTGTCCAAAATTGGCAAATTCAGATAGAAAATAGTAGATTAGTGATTGCCAGGGCCTAAAGGGAGGTTGGGAATGGAGAGTGATAGCTTAATAGAAATGAGGTTTCTTTTTGGAAATAATGGAAATTAAACTGACTAACCAAATTCTTGGGCCATACATCATATATACTAGAGCAGAATCTCTGATGGTGAAGTTTCAAAATATGCTTTTGAATAAGCATGTCAGATGATTTTATTATGTTCTAAATTTTATGTATATGAATAAAAACATATTCTTGGATTATATATTTATATATATTCTTGGTTATACATATTCTTGGAGGAATATGACTTGATATAATCTCTGATTATAACCCAGTTATAGTTATAACTATATAACTATATAACAATGCTTTATAAACATTTTCAAAAAAGATAGTAAAATGTATGTACAGAATCAGCATAAACAAGGATCACAACAGGGCGCCTGGGTGGCTCAGTTGGTTAAGTGACTGCCTTCGGCTCAGGTCATGATCCTGGAGTCCTGGGATCGAGTCACACATCGGGCTCCCGGCTCAGTGGGGAGCCTGCTTCTCCCTCTGACCCTATCCCCTCTCATGCTGTTTCTCTCTCTCTCTCTCTCTCAAATAAAAAAAAAAAAAAAAAAAAAAAGGATCACAATAATGACCTTAATGTTCCAAATACAATTACGATTGTTAGAAATATCTGAATTATATTCCAATTTCATTTCATGACTTCAGACAATCTAGATATTCTGTTTCTATTTTTATAAATGTTAGGATGGTGGAAAATATGATGAATGACATTAAATAAAATATAGAAGATGACTGGCCCTCTATAACTCAAGTAATTAAGCTCTCAAAAAATCCTTTCAATTCTCAAGTTTTGAGGAGCTGATTATGGAGCTTGCATTTCTGGTCACCTTCTTGTTGTCTCTCCTTCTGCATTTCAGTGCTTGTTAGCACTCACTCCTGAGAGCAGGCATCAAAAGAAAACTGTGGAATTAATATCAACCAACTGTGACTTCTTACTAGCTCTGTTCATTTCTCACAGGGAGAAAAAAGTAAGGAGGATGGAATAGGACATCATTGTGATTGTATAGAAATAGAAAAATATAGTTTGCCAGCATGTTTACAGGGAATAGGGCTACCCTAAGTATGTTCGTTGGTTAAATGAGTAAGTATAAGGCTTGAACACATGCCAATGAAGTGAGAGGTTTCAGGTAGTCTTGAAAAGCACTGGAATTCTATTTGCTTACATTTATTCTTTTCTGCTAAAAAAGAGAGTTTAAATGCTGGTTGTGCTTCAAGAAAAGGTGAAGAATATCACAATATGTTTTCTAAAATGCTTTTTGATAATTACAAACATATCATTCCATGTTCTCATTCCTTTGTCTTAATAACAGGGTGTCATTCTCATCTACATTTATATTGTTAGAAGGACAGATTTGGGTTCCAGAATGCCTGAGTTCAAATTCTAACTGTGCTATTGGCCAGATAAATTTGAACAGGGTGCTTGACCTCTCTGTGCCTCAGTCTTTACATGCATCATTTTAAAATCACAGTGTTCTTGGGCACCTGGGTGGCTCAGATGGTTAAGCGTCTGCCTTCGGCTCAGGTCATGATCTCAGGGTCCTGGGATCGAGTCCCGCATCGGGCTCTCTGCTCCTCGGGAGCCTGCTTCCCCCTCTGCCTCTCTCTCTCTCTCTCTGTCTGTCATGAATAAATAAATAAAATCTTTAAAAAAAAAAAAAATCACAGTGTTCTTGCAGAGATTAAATAATGTATGTAAAGTACTTATACATAATAAGTGTAAAGTATTAACTATTATTATTGTATAGTACTTTATATATATATTTTTTAAAGACGCTTAACCATCTGAGCCACCCAGACGCCCTAGTACTTTATATTTTTAAAAGAACTTTTTATATTATCATGTGTGGTACCTTTATATTTAAGGGAACATGATCTTTTTTTCCTAAAGTTTTTCCCTTAATTAACAAAATAATGTTCACTCTAACTACCTAGAAAATAAAATAAATAATAAAATACAAAATAAATATGAAGGAATAAAATATGAAGAAAAAAAAACCACCCAAAACTCCTGAAGACAATCACTATAAATAGTTTTGTGTAATTCCTTTCTTTCTTTTTTTACATTCTATGCATATTTTTATCTCATTGAGATTATAATAAATTAAAACCTATCAGACGGCAATACTCAAATTTTAGACCCACAAAAATATCAATTTCATTTAGTATATAATGTCGTCCCTTGCATTTGTCCATTTATTACAAATATTGATAATAAAATAGAAGAGTAGAGGTTATTATCCCATTTTGTATTTTTTTAATTTTATTATCTTAATCATCATACATTACATAATTAGTTTTTGATGTAGTGTTCCATGATTCATTGTTTGCTTATAACACCCAGTGCTCCATGCAGTACGTGCCCTCTTTAATACCCATCACCAGGCTTACCTATCCCCCCAATCCCTCCACTCTAGAACGCTGTTTGTTTCTCAGAGTCCATAGTCTCTCATGGCTCGTCTCCCCCTCCGATTTCCCCCCTTCATTTTTCCCTTCCTATTATCTTCTTTTTTTTTTTAACATACAATGTATTATTTGTACAGGTCTGTGATTCAACAGTCTAACACAATTCACAGCGCTCACCATAGCACATACCCTCCCCAATGTCTATCACCCAGCCACCCCATCCCTCCCACCCCCCACCACTCCAGCAACCTTCAGTTTGTTTCCTGAGATTACCCATTTTGTATTTTTAAAAACTGGAACTCAATATAGTTAATTTATTCCGAGAGATGATCTATCCGTGTTGTAGGTAATAATAAAGTCTAGGTCCTTTAATTTCAAAGCATATGTATTCTCCCTTATAGTACTTCATCTTTTCAAATTGTTAGTGTAATAAGTAAGAATACTTATGTTTTTATTTCCAACAGCTTCCTATCATTCTCTCTTTATAAACTACCCATCTTCTCATTTCTTTTTTCTATTTCATGCACTCTTGATCATTGCTTGATCTCTTCATCATCAGTTCACCCAAGGTCACATATTCAATGCCCAAAAACTAGTCCTAGTGTTTTAAAATCACCATACTACAAGTAATATAATGATCTCATCACCAAGATTATTAAGATTATTTCTCTATTTTTTATCTGCCCCTCATTCTTAGGAAAAATATTTTAAACCAGTATTTTAAACCATTTTTATTTATTTCACCACTCATTTTAGTATATATCTCAAAAAAAATTAATCTTCTCTCATATAACTGTAATGCCATTATCATATATAACCAAATTAACATAATACCTTAGAAAGTAAAATACTCCGCTCATATTCAAATTTCTTTGACTAAAAATGTGCTTCACATTTGATTTTTTTAAATGGAGTATAATTGACATTATATTAGTTTCAGGTGTACAACATAATGATTTGACAATTCTGTACATTATGAAAGGTTCACTACCATAAGTATATTTACCATCTGTCACCATACAAAGTTATTACATTATTGACTAGATTCCCTATGCTGTAATTTTTATCCCCATAACTCTATTTATTTCCTAAGTGCAAGTTTGTATCTCTTAACCCTTCACCTATTTCACCCATCTGCATACCACCCTCCCCTCTGGCAACCACCCAATCACCAGTTTGTTCTCTGTATTTATAGGTCTGTTTCTGTTTTTTATTTATTTTGTTTTTAGACTCCACATACAAGTGAAATCATATGGTATTTGTCTTTCTCTGACTTATTTCACTTAGTGTAAGGTCCTTCCATGTTTTTGTGACTATTTCATTCTTTTTTATATAGGAGGATATCAATAGTAATATAATAGTAGAAGATTTTAGCACCCCACTTACATCAATGGACAGATCATCCAAACAGAAAATCACAAGAAAACAATGGCTTCGAATGATACACTGGACCAGATAGACCAAAACAGGTATATTCAGAACATTCCATCCTGAAACAGCAGAATACACATTCTTTTCAAGTACTTACACATGGAATATTCTCCAGAACAGACCACAGGTTAGGCCATAAAACAAGTCTCAACAAATTTAAAAAGATCTAAGTCATTCCGTGCATCTTCTCTGAACACAAAACTATGAAACTAGAAATCAACCACAAGAAAGAGCACAAATACATGGAGGTTAAATAACATGCTACTGAACAATGTATGGGTCAACCAAGAAATCAAAGAGGAAATAAAAAATACAAGGAGACAAAGAAAAAAGAAAAAAAGAAAACACAATGGTCCAAAATTTGTGGATGCAAAAAAAGCCATCCAAAGTTTATAGCAATACAGGCCTAACTCAAGAAGCAAGAAAAAGCTAAAATAAACCACCTAACCTTACACCGAAAGGTTCTAGAAAAAGAAAAACAAACAAAACTCAAAGCCAGTAGAAGAAAGGAAATAACAAAGATCAAAGCAGAAATTAATGAAATAGAAACTAAAAAAATATATAGAACAAATAATGAAACCAGGAGTTCGTTCTCTGAAGAGATCAAAATTAATAAACCTTTAGCCAGACTCATCCAAAAAAAAAAAAAAGCAAGAGACAGGGCACCTGGGTAGCTCAGTCGGTTAAGCGGCTGACTCTTGGTTTCAGTTCAGGTCATAATCTCATGGGTCGTGGGATTGAGCCCTGTGTCAGGCTCCATGCTCAGTGGGTAGTCTGCTTGAAAGATTCTCTCCCTCTGTCTTCCCACTGTGCTCTCTCTCTCTAATACATAAAATAAATCTAAAAAAGAGAGAGGACTCAAATAAATGAAATCAAAATGAAAGAGGAGAAATAACAACCAATATCACAGAAATACAAACAGAATATAAGAAAAAATCTATGGCAACAAACTAGACAACACAGAAGAAATGGCTAAATTCCTAGAAACATATAACCTTCCAAAACTGAATCAGGAAGAAATAGAAATTTTGAACAGACTGATTAACCGCAATGGAATTGAATCAGTAATCAAAAAACCTCCAATAAGTAAAAGTACAGGACCAGACGGATTGACAGGTAAATTCTACAAAACATCTCAGGAAGAGTTAATATCTATTCTACTCAAACTATTCCAAAAAACAGAAGAGGAAGGAATGCATCTGAGTTCTTTCTATGAGACCAGCATTACCCTGATACCAAAACCAGAAAAAGACATCACCAAAAAAGGGAACTATAGACCAATATCTCTGATGAACATAGATGCAAAAATCCTCAACAAAACATTAGCTAATAAAATCCAACAATACGTTCAAAAAAATCATTCACCATGATCAAGCAGGATTTATTCCCAGGATCAAAGGGTGGTTCAGCTATTTGCAAATCAATTACTGTGATACATCACATCAATAAGAGAAAGGATAAAACCATATGGTCATTTCAACAGATGCCTAAAAAGCATCTGACAAAGTACAACCACCATTCATGATAGAAACACTCAACAAAGTAAATTTAGAGGGAACATACCTCAACATAATAAAGGCCATATATGAAAAACCCACAGTGAATATCATCATAGTCAATGGTGAAAAACCAAGAGTTTTGCCCCTAAGATCAGGAACAAGACAAGGATGTCTATTTTCACCACTTTCATTCAACATGGTACTGAAAATCCTGGCCACAGCAATCAGACAAGAAAACGGGATAAAAGGCATCCAAATTGGTAAAGAAGTCAAACTTTCACTATTTGCAGATGCACATGAAAACCTGAAAGACTCCATCAAAAAATTACTAGAACTGATGAATGAATTCAGTAAAGACTGCAGGATATAAAATCAATATACAGAAATCTACTGCATTTCTATACACTAATAATGAAGCAATGGAAAGAGAAAGAAAGCAATCTTATTTGCAATTTCACCAAAAATAATAAAATACCTAGGAAGTGAAAGACCTGTACTCTGTAAACTATAAGACAGTGATGAAAGAAATTGGAAGATGACACAAATGGAAAGATATTCATATCCATGCTCATGGATTGGAAGCCAAATACTGTTAAAATGTCCAATACTACCCAGAGCAATCTCCAGATTACTGCAGTCCCTACCAAAATACCTACAGCATTTTTCACAGAACTAGAACAAGTAATCCTAAAATTTGTATAGAACTACAAAAGCCCCCAAATAGCCAAAACAATCTTGAAAAAGAAAAACAAAGCTGGAGATAATGCAATTTCAGATTTCAAGTTATACTACAAAGCTGCAGTAATCAAAACAGTATGGCATAAAATAGACACAGAGAAATGGAAATGAACAGAATGGCATAAAAATAGACACATAGAGAGATGGAACTGAACAGAATGCCCAGAGACCAAGATTATACGGTCAATTAATTTTTGACAAAGAATAGGAAATGGGAAAATGACAGTCTTTTCAACAAATGGTGTTGGTAAAATTGGACAGCTACATGCAAAAAATGATACTGGACCACTTTCTTACACCATATACAAAAATAAACTAAAAATGGATTAAAGACCTAAATGTGAGACCTGAATCATAAAACTCCTAGAGGAGAGCACAGGCTGTAATTTTTCTTGACATTGGCCATAGCAACACCTTTCTAGATACGTCTCCTGAGGCAAGGGAAACGGAAGCCAAATAAACTATTGGGACTACATCAAATTAAAAAGCTTCTGCACAGCAAAGGAAGCAATTAACAAAACTAAAAGGCAACCCACTGAATGAGAGAGGATATTTACAAATTACATATCTGAAAAAGGGTCAGTATCCAAAACATATAAAGAATTTATACAACTCATCACTCCAAAAACCCAATTAAAGGGGCGCCTGGGTGGCTCAGTCGTTAAGCGTCTGCCTTCGGCTCAGGTCATGATCCCAGGGTCCTGGGATTGAGCCCCGCATCGGGCTCCCTGCTCGGCGGGAAGCCTGCTTCTCCCTCTTCCATTCCCCCCTGCTTGTGTTCCTGCTCTCGCTGTCTCTCTGTCAAATAAATAAATAAAATCTTTTAAAAAAATAAAAAAATAAAAACCCAATTAAAAATGGGTAGAAGACATGCACAGACATTCTCCAAAGACGACATACAGATGGCTAACTGATGCATGAAAAGATACTCAACATCACTCATTATCAGGGAAATGAAAACCAAAACTATAAGATAACACCTCACACTTGTCAGAATGGCTAAAATAAAAAACAAAAGAAACAACAGGTATTGATGAGGATGTGGAGAAAAAGGAACCCTCGTGCACTGTTTGTGAGAATGCAAACTGGCATAGTCATGGTAGAAAACAGTATGGAGGTTCCTCAAAAAATTAAAAATAGAAACAGCATATGATTCAGTAATTCCAATACTGGGTATTTACATAAAGAGTACAAAAACACTAATTTGAAAAGATATATGTATCCCTATGGTTACTGAAGCATTATTTACAATAGCCAAATTATGGAAGCAGCCCACGTGTCCATAGACTGATAAGGAAGATGTGGTATATACATATACACATACACACAATGGAATATTATTCAGCCATAAAATGAATGAAATCTTGCCATTTGCAACAACATGGATGGAGCTGGAGAGTATAATGCTAAGCAAAATATGTCAGTCAGAGAAAGACAAATACCATATGATTTCACTCATACGTGGAATTTAAGAAACAAACAAAAAAAATGAGCAAGGGGAAAAAGAGAGAAACCAAGAAATGGAGTATTTAACTATAGAGAACAAACTGGTACTTACCAGAGGGGAGGTGGGAGAGGATGGGTGAAACAGGTGATGGAGATTAAAGAGTACACTTGTCATGATGAGGACTGAATAATGTATAGAATTGTTGAATCACCATATTCTAACACCTGAAACTAATATAACACTGTTAATTAACTATACTAGAATTAAAATTAAAAACCTTTTTAAAAGTTAAAAAAAAAAAAGACTAAAAATCCTGGGGGAAAAAAGGAAAAACAAAAATGTCTATTCAGGTTCTCTGCCCATTTTTTAATTGGATTGTTTTGTTTTTTGGCATAGAGTTGTATGAGTTCTTTGTATATTTTGGATATTAACCCCTTATCAGTATATGATCTGTAAGTATTTTCAATCATTCAGTAGGCTGCTTTTTCATTTTGTTGATGGTTTCCTTTGTGTGCATAAGTTTTTTATTTTGATGTAGTCCCAATAGTTTATTTCTGCTTTTGTTTCCTTTGTGTGAGGAGACATGGCCCTACATATGTTGCTAAGGCTGATGTCTAAGAGATTACTGCCTACATTTTTTTTAACAAGTTTCATGGTTTCAGGTCTTTAATCATTTAGGTCTTTAATTCATTTTGAATTTATGTTTGGGGTGTGACAAAATGGTAGTTTCATTCTTTTGCATATAGCTGTTCAGTTTTCCCAACACCATTTATTTATTATGTATATTTTCCCAATTGTGTATTCTTGCCTCCTTTGTTGTAGATTACTTAACCATATAAGTGTGAGTTTGTTTCCAGGGTCTCTATTCTGTTCACTGATCTATGTGTTTTTTTGTGCCAGTATCATATTGTTTTGATTAATATAGCTTTGTACTATAGTTTGAAATCTGGGAGCATGATGCCTCAAGCTTTGTTCTTTCTTAGGGGTGTTTTGACTATTTGGGGTCTTTTGTGGTTACAAATTTTAGAATTATTTGTTTTAGCTCTGTGAAAAATACTACTGGCATTTTGATAAAGATTGCATTGACTCTATAGACTGTTTTGGGTAGTATGGACATTTTAACAATATTAATTGTTCCAATCCATGAGCATGAAATATCTTTCCATTTATCTGTGTCTTTTTTTATTTCTTTCATCAACATCTTACAGTTTTCAGAGTACACACCTTCTTGGTTATCACATTTAGTTTTGATTCCAATTCACATAAGGTCCTCACATTGCCATTGGAAATTATATCCATTTATACCTCTAGGAAGAACTAAGATGGTATTAAGATAGAAGTAATTTGGTGTATTGTCAGTTTTAAAACTTCCTATTTTCCTACTACCTTAAATCCCCACAAACAGGCTGTGAGCACCCTGCCCAGGTGACCAAGAACTCCAGTGTAAAAAGGCTGGCCCCTGCCACAAACTCCCCTTCTTCCCCTCCATTGACTGTGACCTAATGACTTCAAATGCACCAAGGAAATCCCCTCCTATTTTTGCTGTGGACTCTACCCCAACTCCTAATAAAGGCATTTGCCCACAAGTTCACCTTCTTCCCACTCCCTCTCCCTTCTCTCCCCACTTACTTGGTTGAGCCTGGTCCCTCAGTTCTCCCCCTGCTTCCTGTGTGACCCCCTCTTTGTGGTGTGTGGTGACTCTCTCTTTAGTACTGTGTGTATAGTAAACTTTTCCTGCACCTCTCCTGTGTCCCCTCTTGTAGTCACACCTGACTGAACATCTCATGAAAGAATATACATCAGTAGACATTGAGAGCCCATTAATTTATTAGTGATTATAAAAAGAAAGCAGATTTAGAAAGGGGGAGGCATAGAGCAATGGTGCAATTGTAACAAAATTTCTGTCAGTCCAACAGGAAGTTCAGGAGCAAAGATTACCCTTTAGAGGCACCCTGTCCTGGCAAAAATCGCCAGCCCTTGTACCACATTCTTGTTCAGCTCATTAGCTAGAGCAGAGAGAAAAGCTGAGGACATCCTACAGGAACTCACATCTGGAAGCTGTCAGCTAGCCACACTGCTCAAAGCTAGGCAACAGTGCCTTCTTGAAGGGGGACCTAAGAGGTACATCTCTTTCTGCCACAGTTTTATCTTTTAAGTCTCTCTCTCCTTTTTTTTTTTATGCCACTGACTTATTAAAAGAACAGGATCAAGGTTCCTATAGATTATCCTACATTCTGGTTTTGCAATATTCTTTAACTTGTTTTTATTCTTCATATTCCTAATAAACTGTAAGTTACTTATGAAGGCTTGGTTGGACTAAGGAAACATTTTTGGCAAAAATACTTCACAAGTGCTGCTTGAAACTCAATTGTTATCTATCAGTTAGGAAACAAATCCCTCTACTGTAAAGTTTCCCATCAATTTGATGGGTATCATATGATGAATAATATATTATTAAGAAATGCAAAATCAGGGGCACCTGGGTGGCTCAGTTGGTTAAGCGACTGCCTTCGGCTCAGGTCATGATCCCGGAGTCCTGGGATCGAGTCCCACATCGGGCTCCCTGCTCAGCGGGGAGTCTGCTTCTCCCTCTGACCCTATCCCCTCTCATGCTGTTTCTCTCCCTCTCTCTCTCAAATAAATAAATAAAAAATTAAAAAAAAAAGAAACGCAAAATCATAATTTTATAAATCTATCATTTCTTCTACTTACTAGCATGGGATCTTCTATAAAGAATAACTTTCTCCTATCAATATGAACTACTTGGTCATCCTACAATGGAAGTTATAAAAGAAAAACAGAAATAACTGTTTTCCTTCAAATTGCCAATTTTCATAATAAGGAGTATGTCCTAGTTAGTTCCTATGACACAGTGAGGAGCTGGTTTTATTTTTTTTTTATTTATATTGCTTTTGGTTTTCTCTTTTTTGTGTCATATGAACTCATGGGTTTTGTTTTGACCCATACTTGAGAAGAGAATTTCTGAATAAGAAGAGATTGTTTAAGTATGAAAATCAAAACTTACCCATTTGTTCTAAATTACTCTCTACTGAAATTTTGATGAAAGTAATGAACTCTCTTACCCCTCAAAACTATTAAATGCACAGATAAACATTTAATTCTTCCTCTCATATTAAGATTAAAAACCACTGTTCTAAATAATCTCTATTATTTTTAAAACTTAGTACATTCTTTTGGCCATTGTGTACTATATGTCAAATCATAATGTTCCCCACTCCTCAAGAATCCCCTCCATGCTGTTGTATTTTTTTACTTTTTAACTTTTCATTTTGAAATGAATTCAGGTTTCCAAAATACTGCAAAAAATTAGTACAAAAAATTCTGAATACACTTCATCCAACTTCCCTGGAACAAAGACTTGTGGCTATTTTGGACAATGTGTCAAATTTGGGGAGAGAAGTCATTAACGAAGGTAGTAAAGTAAAAGATTGAAGAAACCTGGGTCCTGAACAACAATGGAACTGCCAAACCAGCTGAATACTGTCTGCTTCTGGATTGCTTGTTAATGAGAGAGAAATAAACCTCTATTTCATATAGCCACTATTTAGGCTTTCTATTATATGCAGGCTAAATGAATCTTAGCTGATACCTAAGTCTTCTTATAGCCCATCCCTAATCCTATCAATTCCATAACACCCTCCAATATATTGTTTACTGTATATTCATATTTTCCACGTTGAACTATTCCATAATATTTCTAGAAAAGAATTATATTCTGAAATATGGCTTTTGGATATACATACTAATAAGGAATCACTAAAACTTTTATACATATTTATGCAGTTTACACCCTTTCTAAACCCAATGGACAGGTAATAAATTTACCTTGATTGTATGTAATCACTATCCCAAGGCCTCTTTGAGCAAGAATACCTGTCTTTTGCCTTGAAATCAATTGTGCTTTGTTTGACTATTCAGTAGCTCTCTATTTAATCAAAATGCATCACAGATTCTCTATATTCCATTAGTATCAATTGGTCATTACCACCAGGTATTAAGATGAGCAGAATAGAAATTTTTGAAAGTTAATAAGTAAATAAATAAACTGTGAATAAGAAATATCAAAATTATTTTCTCATGATCTCATGACTGGCAAGTTATACAATCAGAGTTAAAAAATAGGGTTTCTGGTTTCTGTTGCATATGTATACTATTTAATATATATCAGAATAAGCATCCACATATAATAAAGACCCATATGGAATAGAAAAAAAATAATCTTGCATTTTAACACATGATGATTTCCAAGTCCTTTAAAACACACTATTTCCAGTATTTCATATATTATTTATTTATTTGCACTATATCATATTTAATTCAAAATAAGTAGTAATGTTTTTAATATATATTAAGTGAGGCATCATCTCTATAACAGCAAAGAAATCACATCATCTTAATCTACATTTTGAATGTTTACCAAAGAGGAAGCCATATTGTTTTTTATGTTTGCAGCCAAGTTGATTTTGTGATTTTCCTATTTTTACCAGTTAATTGTGACCAATATATTACTTACTCCATAGAAATTTTTTACATTGTGAGTGCAACATAATTTTAGCAAGAACTACTGCAGCTTATATTTATTTTTTATTTCCCATTACAATTCATAAGTCATATACAACATTTAAAATAAATTCTACTTGGCTAACTTGCAAAAGCTGGTTAGTAAGAATCCAAAGGAAACTGTAATAGTCACATGACAGTGTTTTCACTAACATAAAAAAATAGGTAGGTTGTTTTTTTATAACAACACACATATAATCAGAATATTCTGTAACTAAACCCAAATTTATATGTTTACTAGAAGATAATTACTCTAGAATTGCCATGGAAATGAGGACATTTTAAGACCATCATCATTGAATCTTTATGACCATTTATGCTACAATCTCTCTCTGTTTCAAATTTACTCAAATAGAAATGTTGCTAGACTTCTAAAATAATTCACAAATTATTACACAGTTATCACCTTGCATCCAGTTCCCAGAAATGCAAAACTCATGCCTGCAAAGAATATTTCTAAGCATTTTTTTTTCTCATTTACCATGTGCTTTGCAATGCAGTAAGAACATTACTAGCATTTACAAATAGGAGCATATAATGTAGAATACACAAGATTTTCCTCATTTGTTGGTTTTTCCTATTTTTTTTTTTTGTCACATTGATCTGTATGTGTAGCAAGACAGCTTGACTGAGAAATTACCTGTGTCTTTGTTTTCACTATTGTGATCTCAGCATGAAAAAAAAAAAATGTGAGAGGTTTGCCCATCTTCATTCCTTGAAAATGAGGAGTCAGGCCTTTGGGTCTTAGAGATAAGGGTGACCCCTGCCCTACAGTACAGGACTTTGTTTTTATAAATATAGGATTCAGAAAGTATTGTGAGTGAGAGAAGAATAAGGGTATCAATGTTAACTCAGTGGAAGTTAACCACCCTGGAGAAGGGTGGGTTCCTTGAGAGGCATTTCATTCTTCATGCAGCACTCCAGAAGTGGCAGTGCCTGCAAACAATTTGACTGCATGTATGTCTGGCACTAAGCATCATTTTTGGAACCATAAAAGAAATCCTGTATCAAAATTAAGCAAGGATAAAGTAGATGTTGCCACCAAAGAAACGTGCTATCAAGGAGAGAAAACAGACTAAGTCCACTAAAGTTGTACAATACAACATGGTAGCTAGCTCCCATATGTCCCAATTTAAATTTGAATTTATTATGGATGAAAATTAAATTAAAAATTCAATTCTTCATTAACACTAGCCACACTTCCTGACTGCAAATTATATTACAAAGCTATAATAATCAAAACATTAAGGTACTGGCATGAAAACAGATATATAAAACAACAGAATAGACTTGAGAGCCCAGAAATAAACCCATGCATATATGTTCAGCTAATATTTAACAAGGGAGGCAAGAATTCTCAATGGGGAAAAGATAATCTCTTCAATAAGTGGTGCTGAGTAAACTGGACACATGCCAAAAAATGAAATGGGACCCCCTATCTTATAGCACTCACAAAAAGTTAACACAAAATGGATTGAAGAATTAAATAATAACACCCCAAATCATAAAACTCCTAGAAGAAAACATAGGGTAAAAGGTCCTTGATACTGGTCTTGGCAATAATTTCATGGATAAGACACCAAAAGCACAAGTAACAAAAGCCAAAATAAACAATTTGGACTACATCATACTAAAAAGCCTCAGCACCTCAAAAGAAACAACCAATAAAATGTAAAGGTAACCTAGAGAATGGCAGAAAATATCTGCAAACCACACATGTGGGAAGTTGTTACTATCCAAAATATATAAGGACCCATACAACTCAATAACACACACACACACACACCCACCTCAATTTAAAAGTAGGCAAAGGATCTGAACAGACACTTTTGCAAAAAGGATACACAAATGGCCAACAAATCCATGAAAAGATGCTCAAAATCACCAGGGAAATGCAAATCAAAACACAATGAGGTATCACCTCACACCTGTCAGAATGGCTATTATCAAAAAGACAAGAGATAGCAGGTGCTGGCAAGGATGTAGAGAAAAGAGAACCCTAGTGCACTGTTGGTGGGAATGTAAATTGGTGCAGTCACTATGGAAAACAGTATGGAGATTTCTCAAAAAATTAAAAATAGAACTAAAAAAATTTTTAAAAAATAAATAAAAATAGAACTACTATATGATTCGCAATTCCACTTCTGAGTATATATCTGAAGGAAATAAAATCACTATCTTGAAGAGATCTCAGTAGCTCATACTTATTACAGCATTATTTACAATAGCCAAGACCTGGAAACAACCTAAGTCTCCTTCAACTGATGATATGTAATATCATATAATATAATATAAATACATATATACATTATGTATATAAATATCTAATATTTAGCCATAAAATAGAAAATCTTGGCCTTATGACAACAATGGTTGAACCTAAAGGGCATTATGCTAAGTGAAATAAGTCATACAGAAAAACACAAATAAAGTTTGATCTCACAAGTATGTAGAATCTTAAAAAAAAAAATGAACTCATACAAACAGAGCAGAGTGCAGATTGGTAGTTGCCAGGGGTGGGAGCAAGAGTAGATGGGAAAATGGGTGAAGGTGATCAAAGGATACAAATTTCTAGTTATGAGGTGAATAAGTTCTGAAGATGTAATGATAGAATGTACCGCATAGTGACTATACTTAATGATGCTGTATTGTATATTTGAAATTTGCTAAGAAAGTAGATCTTACCAGTTCTTCTTGCCCATATATATATATATACTTAAATAATATATATATTTATCCACACACATATACATATGTATGTATTTAGAAACTGTGTGAGGTAATGTCAATTATATCTCAGTAAAGCTGGTAGGGGTGAGGGGGGGAAGAAGTCAGATCTAATCAACAGCCTAACCTTCCACCTTATGAAACAAAAAAAAGGGGGGGTGGTAAATAAGCCTAAAGGAAACAGAAAGGAAATAATAAAGATTAGAGCAGAAATTACGGGAATAGGGGATAAAAGTTCAATAGAGAAAATCAATGAAACTAAAAGCTAGTTCTTAAAAAGATCTGCAAATTGACAAGTCTTTAACTATGCTCACCAAATAAAAAGGGAGAAAAGATTCAAATCATTAAAATCAGGAATAAAAGAGTAGACATTACTACTGGCCTTAAATAAAAAGAACTAAAAGGTAATACTATGGACTACTGTATGCCAACAAATTAGATAAACCAGCAAAATGGGAATAGTCCTGGAAACAAACAAACTACCAAAATTGATTTAAAAAGAGAGAGAGAGAGAAATCTGATGAAATGTATATTAAGTAAATAGATTGATTTAGTAATCAAAACACTTCCCACAAAGAAAAGCCCAGGCCCAGATGGCTTAACTAATTAATTCTACCAAACATTTAAAGAATAATTAAGACCAATCTTTCACAAACTCTTTCAAAAAATAGGGAGGGAAGACCTCTCAACTCATTCTATGATGCCGGTAGTATTATTCTAATACCAAAACCACAGAAAGACATCACAAGAAAGGAAAATTGTAGAACAGTGTCACAAACGTTATCAACAAAATGCTAGCAAAGTAAATCCAGTAACACAGAAAAAGGATTGTACTTGATGACCAAGTGGAATTTATCAGTAATTCAAGATCAGGTAAACATACTAAAATCAATCTATGTAATACAGCATATAACCAAAATAAAGGGGGAAAAATCACACATGTTCACCCATCAACAGATGCAGCAATGCAATGAATAGAATCCATACCCTTTTATGATAAAATATACTCAACAAAATGGGAATAGAGGGTAATTTCACAACCTGATAGAGGGCATTTTTGTGAAAAACCCACAGCTAACATCATGCTTAATGGTGAAAGACTGGATATTTTTTCCTGAGATCAGGAACAAGACAAAGATGTCTTATTTGTACCACTTCTATGCAACATTGTACTGAAGATGTTATTTAGGGCAATTGGACAAGAAAAAGCAATAAAAGATATCCAAGATTGGAAGGGAAGAAATAAAATTATATATTTTTTTCAGATGACCTGGTCTTGAATAGAGAAACTTTTACAGAATATTCAAAAATATTATTAGCACTAATAAACAAGCTCAGTAAAGTTGCGGGATCAGTATGCAAAAAAAATTGCAATTATATACATTAGTCATAAACACTAAAGCTACAGTAATCAAGGTAGTATGGTAATGAAATAAAGATAGATAAATAGATAAAGGAACAGAATACGGAGTTAAGAGATAAACTTATACATTTCTGGCGAATTGATTTCTGACAAGGCTGTCAAACCAATCCAAGAGAGAAAGAAAAGTCAACAAATTGTGCTGTAACAACTGGATATCTCCATGCAAAAGAATGAAATTGGACTCCCACCTCAAATCATATATAAAAATGAACTCAAAATGGATGAGAAACCTAAATATAAGGGATAAAACTATAAAAAATCTTAGAAGAAAACATAAGAGTAAATCTTTGTGACCTTGGATTAGGAAATACTTTTTTCAATATGATACCAAAAGTAAAAGTGAAAAAAAAAAAAAAGATAAATTGGACTTCGTAAAAATTTAAAACTTCCATGCTTCAAAGGGCACTATCAAGAAAGTGCAAACACAGAACACAGAGTTGGAGAAAATATTTACAAATAAAATAGAAAGTACTTTGACAAACCAAAAAACAGGCAAATAACTCAACTTAAAAATGAGCAGTGTGGTGATCATTTTGTAATATGTACAATTATTGAACCATGTTGTACATCTAAAAATAGAATAATATGTCAATTATACCTCAATTTTAAAAATGCGTAAAGAATGTGAATGAACATTTCTCTAAAGAAGATATATATTGCTGGTAGGCATACAAAATGGTGCAGCCTCTTTGGAAAACAGTTTGGCAGTTCCTCAAAAAGTTAAAAAAAAAAAAAAGACATACTATATAATCCAGCAAGTGAACTCCTACATACATATCCAAGAAAATTGGAAACATATTCACAAAAAACACTTGTACTCAAATGTTCACAGAAGAATTATTCATAATAGCCAAAAAGTAGAAACAATTCAAATGTCTGTTAGTGGATGAATGGATAAACAAAAAGTAGAGTATCTATCTATACAATGGAATATCATTCAGCTGTAAAAAGGAATTAAATACTGATACATGCTACAACATGGGATGAGTCTTGAAAACATGGTAAGTGAAAGAAACTGATCACAAAAGCCTCCATATTATATTATTTTATTTATATGAAATGTCAAGAATATGTAAATCCATAGTGACAGAAAGTAGATTAGTGGTTGCCAGTGCTTAGGGGATTATGAAATGTGAATACTATTCCTACAGAGTTGTTTTGTTTTGTTTTTGGAGGAATGAAAACATTCCAAAATAAACACGGCAATAGATGAATATACTAAATATACTAAAAACCACTGAGTTCTGTTTTAAAGGACTGAACTTTACAGTATATAAATATATCTTAATAAAATTGTTTATAAAAAAAACCTTTAACATCTTATATGGAAAACTATAATGCACTATTGAGAGAAATTAGAAAAGATGTACCTAGATGGAGAAATATTATATGTTCATGGACTGGAAAACTTCATTTTAAATGTGAGTAAATTCTCTTCAAATGTCTCTTGATTCAATATAATCCCGATCAATTACAAGTTTATTCTAAATTTTTAAGATTTTATTTATTTATTTGAGAGAGAGTGTGTGTGCAGGGGGGAGGAGCAGAGAGAGGGGGAGAAAGAGTCTCAAGCAGAGTCCATACTGAGCACCCCTATGCTAAAATTTATGTAGAAATGCAAAAGGCCAAGAAGAATAAGACATTTTTGAGGTAGAACACAGAAGGTAGTCATATTTTACCAGACATGAGCATTATTATAAAACCATAGTAGTTAATTCTTGCATTGACACTTAGACAAAGAGAACTGCCCACTGTTGTGGGGCTCCAGCCAACCACAGGACCCAATATTGCTTCCAAAGAAATTAAGTGGAGGGGTAACAGCAACCACAGGTGCCAAACCAAACCTGGGAAAGGACACTTTTGGATCACACAGCAAGACCTCCAACTCCCTGCCCGAAAGCTGCACAGGCTCCCCCCCAGTTTTCATTATCATTACAATAACATAATCCCTTACTTTATACTGTTAAAACTTTTGAACCCCAATTATCACATTAGGGCAGATTTTACAGGGATTCCTCAAAAGCACTTAGAAAGGAAATAATTATGGAGAGTGGAGTGAGGTCTACTAGCTGGGAATGCAGTATGTTAGCATAGTTTCTGGTTAGTGTAAGCATCTCCCAGAAGGCCTAGCCTTCTAACCTAATTTAAGCAGGAATGAGCTGCACCTCTGGGGATGCTTCATTCCCTTTAGCTATACATCTGCAAATTGTTGAAAACCACTGCAGTTCCAATACAGAGGAGAAAATATTCCATCCTTGTCCTGGGATCAGCCCTTATATTTTATGTATCCTGCCTGAATAAATATTTACATATTGTAGTTTATATACGGTACTATGTTATACTTTAATGCTTTCACTCAACCTCTTATCCTGTTACAATAGCTTGTATTTCTAATCTTTCAAGTCCTGTAAATCTATCCTGAACTTGACCCTAAGCCCTTGATAACACTACTTACTTCAATTCCTTTATTAGGAAATAGGCACAAAAATACGTCATACAAATTGTAACTATCAAGTGAGTACGTAAATATGTCTTGTGAAGTATTTTCAACTATAAGGTAAGATTTCTATATTACTTAAGGTTGGACAACTGCTATAACAAACAAACCCTAAGCTTTCATTGAATTATTTAAAATAGTACCAGTTTATTTCTCATTTATGTAACAGACTAGACTGGGTTCAGTTGATGAGGGGAGACGGTCTGCTGCAGTTATTCAGTTACCCCAGTTGCCGTTGCTCCAGACATCAAAAAGAGGCTTCCTGAGTTCCCTTAGGCATCGGCATTTCCCTGGCAATACAACTAACTGAAAGGGAAGCTGTGAAATATAGTTTTCTCGCAGGCCCAGAGAGAAGAAAAACCACTTTAATGATAGGCTAGCACCACAATATTAAAGCTATTTCCCTGATCACCTTAGATATCCCATTTTATATATAATCACTGAATTTGCATTCAAGTCAATTCAGAGAATGGGACCAAGTTAGTATGAATAAATTGAAAACCAAGAGGTAACTGCGTGGGAAAAGCTTCCCTTTCAGTTAGTTGTGTTGCCAGGGAAATGCCGATGCCTAAAGGAACTCAGGAAGCCTCTTTTTGATGTCAGGAGCAACAGCAACTGGGATAACTGAATAACTGCAGCAGACCGTCTGCCCTCATCAACTGAACCCAGTCTAGTCTGTTACATAAATGAGAAATAAACTGGTACTATTTTAAATAACTCAATGAAAGTTTAGGGTTTGTTTGTTATAGCAGTCCAACCATATAGCTTAACTCAGGCAGTAAAAATGGAATCCTAATTAAAAAAGGTTGGAAGTTGTTATTTGCCAAATGGTAGTAAGCAAGTTGGTGGTGGAGTAGGAAGGAAGGAGTATATAGGCAGCTTGTGGATCAGCCTGTGGGATGGAAAAGAGCTACTGCAATACATTTTTTAAAAATAAACATATACAAATAGTTTAAAGGACCAGTAAGTGAATGTAAAAGCAGTGAATTTCAAAAAAGCAAACAAAATTTGGAAAACAATAAAAGCTACAAGCCACTCTGAAATGCAAGAATAACCAAAAACTGTCTTTCCTTGCCAAGGTGCATAGTTTTTTAAAATTTAATTTAATTTAATTTACATGCAATTAACATACAGTATATTATTAGTTTCAGAGGTAGAGTTCAGTGATTCATCAGTTGTATATAACACCCAGTGCTCATTATATCATGTGCCCTGATAATGTCCATCACCCAGTTAGTTACCCGATTCCCCCACCCATCTCCCCTCCAGCAACCCTCAATTTGTTTCCTATGGTTAAGAGTCTCTTATGGTTTGTCTCCCTCTCTGATTTCATCTTTATTTTTCCCCCCTTCCTCTATGCTCCTCTGTTTTGTTTCTTAAATTTCACATATGAGTCAAATCATATGATAAATGTCTCTCTCTGATTAATTTATTTCGCTTAGCATAATACCCTCTAGTTCCATCCACATTGTTGCAAATGGCAAGATTTCATTTTGTTAAATGGTTGAGAAATATTCCATTTTGTGTGTGTGTGTCTGTGTGTGTCTGTGTATGTATGTGTATACACATATATACCACATCTCCTTTATCCATTCATCTGTCAATGGACATCTTGGCTCTTTCCATAATTTGGCTATTGTGGACATTGTTGCTATAAACATTGGGGTGCAGGTGCCCCTTCAGATAACTACAGTATGTGCCAGTCAGTATATTTGAATAATTTCATTTTATCTTATCGAAGGAAACTGAGACTCAGTCCAAAGTCACACAGCCAATAAATGATGGAGCCATAATGGCAAACTTAGTCTGCTATGATACAAATCTCATGCTTTGGGGCACCTGGGTGGCTCAGTTAGTTAAGCATCTGCCTTCGGCTCAGGTCATGATCCTGGAGTCCCAGGATCGAGCCCCGCATCAGGTTCCCTGCTCAGTAGGGAGTCTGCTTCTCCCTCTTGTCTCTCACCCCACTCATCTTCTCACTCTCTTTGTCTCTCTCTCAAATAAATAAATTAAAAAAAAACTTTACAAATCTCATGCTTCGACATTACACCACTGCAGATGATCACTGAGGTTTTTTTTCAGTTCTAATAATCTCTGAATCTATTCATATTCATATGCATCATTTTCTCTCCTTTGTATTATGTTTCAATATAATCAAACATTTACTAAGTGGCTAGTACCATTACAGGTATAAATGGTAGGAAAAAACCCAATACTATCTATATTCTAAATATGCTCACCAATTAAAACAGAAGACAGAGAATCTGACATTGAAAGCAAAAGCAACAAAAGCAAAAATAAACAACTGGCACTACACCACACTAAAATGCTTCTGCACAGCAAAGGAAACCATTAACAAAATGAAAAGGCAATCTATCGAATGAGAGAAAATATCTGCAAATCATATATCTGATAAGGGATTAATATCCAAAATATATAAAGAACTCCTAAAACTCAACAAATTAAAAGCAATCTTATTTTAAAAATGGGCAGAAGATCTGAATAGACATTTTTCCAAAGAAGACATACAGAAGGCCAAAAAGTACATGAATGATGTTCAACATCACTAATCATCAAGGAAATGCAAATCAAAACCACAATGAGGTATCACTTCACATCTGTCAGAATGGCCATTATCAAAAAACAAAACAAAACAAAACCAAGAAATCATTAAGTGTTAGCAAGGATGTGGAGAAAGAGCACCCTTGTGCATAGCTGGTGGAAATGTAAATTGGTGCTCTGGAAAACAGTATAGAGGTCCTCAAAACCTCTACATAAAATACCATAGGTATTTGGGTATTTATCCGAAGAAAATGAAAACACTAATTCAAAAGGATATATGTACCCCCATATTCACTGCAGTGTTATTTACAATACCCAAGATGTGGAAATAACCCGTGTCCATCAATGAATGAATGGATAAAGAAGATGTGATACATACATATATATATATGATAAAGAAGATGTGATAATATATATAATGGAATATTAGTCACATAAAAAAGAATGAAATCTTGCCATTTGTGACAACATAGATGGACCTTGAGGGCATTATGCTAAGTGACATAAGTCAGACAGAGAAACACAAATATATGATCTCACTTATATGTAGAATCTAAAAACAGAAACACAAAAAAACGAGCTCATAGATACAAAGAACAGACTGGTGATTGCCAAAGGCAGAGGGTGTGGGATGAAGAAAATGGGTGAAGGAACTCAAAAGGTAGAAACTTTCTCTTATATAATAAATAAATCATGGGGACCTAATGTACAGCATGGTGTCACTTAATAACACTGTGTTGCATATTTGAAAGCTGCTAAGAGAAAGATCTTAAAAGTTCTCATCATAAGAAAAAAATTGTAACTATGTAACTGGTGACAGATGTTAACTAGACTTACTGTGGTGATCATTTCATAATGTATACAAAATTGAATCATATTGTACACCTGAAACTAATATTATAATTGTCAATTATACCTCAATTTAAAAAAAGGAAGACAGAAACACATATTGCTATATTTGAATGTTCAACAGCAATTTTGATGGCCTATTTAAATTTTTTTTTCATTAATCTGCTGGGAAAGAACCACCATTTTGAGTTTTCAGCATAAACAAAAGGCAACAGATTCCCTGTAAGCTGAAAGTAGGTATCTTAACCTTTTCCCCTGATGTCAACAGCAAAAAGTGATATTGGATATGAAATCCTCTGAGATTTACACCATGATTTAAACACTGACCTTGTGCTTTTCTTTATTTGCTCCATACTGAGAGATGAAAGGACAGAAGTATCATCAATTGTATTGTATTTCAGGACATGGTATTTGTAAAGTATCATTTAAAACACTTAAATCTCAATAACATTCAACTTATCACTGCCATATTCAGCCTGATGGTGTTGTTGGAAAGCCCACGTACCATTTTCTGATATAGTGAAATAAAACTACCCATCATCAGGACCATTTCGGATTCATTTAAAAATACATGACACTCGAGAACAGATTCTATTCATTTTGATGTTTCTCTATAATGTAAAATACTACATGTATATACTAATATTTCTGAGTAGTTTTCAACTGACTTTGTTGAGAAAATAATAAGCTTCATGACCCTGGTATTTATTACCACAAGCCAAGAAGGGTAGTCTTAGGTTTTTTGATCTTAACACCATTGGGCATAATTTATATAAACTGCCCACCTACGGCATTCTTAAATCTATTTTCCAAATAGATACATATTATTTTAATTTCTGGGCCATTTTGCCTCACATTTCTGCCTTGTTCTAGTCATCTCTGTCTTTCAAACAATTATTAATCTTCATCTAGTTATTACCATTCTTGGTAATTTTATGTGTTTCTTTGTCAAACTGTTGTCCCCTTCTGATTGTTAAAGTCTGTGACAATATTTTTTCACGGATAAAGTTCCAATGTCCCTCTGTTTCTGGCTTCCTTGAAGTGGGCAACACGCAGGGGAATGTGGCTACAGATAAGGAGAAGCTATTCATTAGAAAACCAAATGACACCTCCACAGATTAATTTGTTGAAAGGCTTTTATTTATTATACCATTACCTGAGAAAATAACATTATCTTATATAGGGAACTTTCTACTTTTTACATGTCTCTAATATGGAATTGAAGTGATAACTGGAACTGGAGCACATAAAAGACAACAACAATATGATGATATTCCCCTATTTATTTATATCCCCATCAACTTCCAAACTGATTTCATGAAACACAAAAAAAGCTGAATGTACGCAGGATATTTAAAATAAGGATGAAAGACAAACCCAAACCCAAATAGATATGGGAATATTTTTATGTACAAAGTAACAAAAAATGGTATGCCATATCCTTAATCCTGACCATCTAGAGAAACTTAAAAACTCTGAATAGATTCTGAAAGCCCATATTCCTACTAAAGTCAGATTACCACACATAGCTAGCACAGCTGATTGGTTAGCAATGGATCAGAATATAACTGCAGTCAAACTAATCTACCACAAAGAAACTTGGCATTATTTGAGATCTGTGGCTTGAGAAAAGGAAGCAAGTAATCTAAAAGGAGACACAGCCAGGGAGAACTAAAATTGGGAGCAACTATAAGAAAGCCCTCCCACTCAAAAAGGTGTATTCCCTTTCCCTTCCTTACAATGCACATTGCTTGACATTTTTCTCTTAACACTTTATAGTAGCTGAAGTTTCAAAAGAGAGGTTCATTGAGATTATTATGTACCACCTTTAAAATGCAAATAATTAAGAAGTGTTAAATAACTATCAGTCATTCACACTGTCATCTCAACTGTTCACTTAGGTTCAAAACAGAAAGAATTTCATACGTTCTCTAATGGAGATGTGGAGCTAAAGGGTGGGAGTAGTAGTAGTAAAGTAGGGAGACTGGAGTTAAGTAATTTAGGAACACACCTGTTTCTCTTTCCTTGACTCAACCCCGCATAGTACATCAGAGTAGTCCAGAGGGACCCAGGCCATATCACTGTTCCTGCTTTAAACAAACCAAGATAAATGAATAAATACGCATATACATAAAATAAGCCACTACTTCTTGGTATGAATTCAGGTCCTCTGTAATCTGGCCTCAGAAACCAACATCTTTAGGTATTTGGTCACTGTTACCCTCCGTCACACACACTATACCAGGGATTCTCAAAATGTAGTCTTCAGATCAATAGCACCAGTGCAATTTAGGAATGTATTGGCAGTTCAGAGTCTCAGGCCCACCACCCCAGATGTACTAAATCAGAAACTCTGGGGGTGGAGCTCAGCATTTAAACCAACTCTCCAAGTGATTCTGATGCAGATTGTTTGAGACCCACTGCTTTACTCCATTCATTATTATCCAAATTCACTTTTTTTTCCTTTGTCCTTGCTTTTACTCATGTTCCTTTCTCTTCCCTGAATTAATTTTTTTCCCAACTTCCCCCTGTTGAAACACTACCTTTTAAGGTCCCTCTTAAAATGCCAAGTCCTCCATAAAGTGCTCACCTAAAAATGGAGAACAATGATTACTGCAATGTAGGAGAAGTGCTTAATCAGTACTAGGCACATGGTAGCCATTCAATTGATTGGCAGAACAGCATTCTCTCCCCAAAAGGAGTAAATCCAAAAATTGTGTGTTATATATTATTTACAGAGGCAATGTTAAGGTCCATGTTTAAAAGCTGCTTGTCTGTCATAGAGTTTAACATCTCCCAAGTATTGACTCTTTTTACTTTAGATTTGTTGTAGGCACACCCAAGTGTTATTCTTCACCATTCTGAAATCTTTGGAACAGTGGTTCTCAAACTTTAGCCTTAATCAGAATCACCTAGAGTGCTTATACCAACACTAATTGCTGGGCCCCACTCCCAGAGTTTCTGTTGCATAAGCTCTGTTACAGGCCTGAGGGTTTACATTTCTAACAAGTCCTAAGAAGATGCTAATGCTCCTGGTCTAGGAAACACACATTGAAAATAATTGCTATGGAATAAAACCTAATAAACCAGCATTTTTCCAAACTGACCTGACCATATAACTCATCTAGGCATCTTTTAAACATATTAATTGCCCTTTTTTAGAGGATCTGACTGGGCTGGAACCAAAATTCTGTGTGCTTATTAAGAGCCCCACATGATTGTATAATATGGCATGTTTGGAAAACACTGATGTATATAGCAGTAGAATATATGGTTTTCTATGACTGCCCTTATTTTTATAATCATTTTATTTACTTATATAATCATTGACAAAAGCATAGCTTTTCATTATTTTTATATTTTATTATATTATTTTTTGTTATTTTATCATTTTTCTACTCTAATTTTTTGATCCCTCTAAGACCTGAAATATTTAATCCCCATGACTGGATACATCTCACAATGAGGTAGATGTTTGGGGGAGGTATACAAAGAGAAGTATTTTTGACTAGACTGGATGTTCAGCACTTTCACTCCTCCCAGATATCGTCATCTTATTTTTGACAAGGAAGACATTAAGTTTCACCACAGAAGTAAAAAATTAAATGGTCCCGAAATTAGCAGAAGTTTCAATTCTAAACACACACACAAACACACACACACACACACACAAACACACCTGACCAGATAATGTTCAGCAATCTCAAGGTACTGACTAAAGAAGGAACTATATCTTTTCAGCATAATTATATGTTGGTCTGCTTCCTTCCCTGAAACTGGGAATTATTAAATTCATCCTTTCTCTAACAGGTACACCACATGTTCTAAGATACACATCCAATCATACTTCCCGTGACTTCTTCATTCTGTGGGAATTGCTCTGTGGCAGTGCCCTCCAAATCCCTCACAGTCTCACCTTTGAGGGCACAGTTCATTTCACTGACTCTTGCTGCTACCAACCATGGACCACTCACTCTTCTTCTTGGGATAAAAAGATCTTCCTTCACCCTTCCTCAGCTTGGCTCCACAGTTAAGTCCCCATTTCCTCTGAGGGTAAATGGTGGTAATATGTAAAATCCCACTCTAATTACCACTTTCATTGTCAAATATTGTTAATTACTTAAAGGTAACAGAGTTAAGGATTTGATATATAGAATTAGAAGTTGTCTGCACAGAAATACCAAAAGCAACACAAGCCCATTAAGGAACACACAAAACTACTGTTCATTTATCAGTCAGCTCTTGTCACAGTGATGCTCTGTAACAAACCACCTCAAACTCAGTAGCTTAAAACAACAAGTGTTTATTTCTCACTCATAGATCTACGGGATGGCTTGAATTGGACAAGACTGGACTTTGTGTTCTGGGCTCCAGGTCTCAGATTAGGTTCAGTTCTGCTCCACATGTCATTTATCTGTTTAAGACCAGCAGCCACCCAAACCATGCTCTTCTTAAAATGGAGCGCAAAATTCAAGTCAAACTATACAAGTATACTTAAGACTGCTGCTCGTGACACATGTTAACATCCCACTGGCCAAAACAAGGTACATGGCCAGGAACAACCTAAAGAATAACACTTTCTCTACTCCATATAGCATCTCTATAATATTTTGTTTGATGACTGACTGCCCTTCTCTCCTACTACAATCTACAGGAGGAGAGCGATGTCTGCTTTTCAGTGGTATCTATCATGTAGCCTCTTAGATAGATGAAATCAAAAAATGCTCAGTAAATTCATAAATTAACAAACACATACATTTACACAAATGTGATCATACTATCCACATTTTATCAAGGAAGTATGGTTTTGATTGTAAGTAACCAAGAACGTGACTAACAGTGGCATAAGTCACAAGGATATTTATTATTTAATGAACCAGTAGGGAGATAGGTGCTCCACAACCAACTTAGCAGCTTAACATGGTTCCAAAGACCACATTCTTTCTGTTCTGCCATCCTCCACATCTTGGCTTTTTGTCATCAGCTCAGTGGCTTCATGGTCAAAAGAAGGGAGCTGAAGCTCCAGCTATCAAATCCTTGCTCTAATAGTTAAAGCAGGATACATTATGGAGCTAAGAGAGGCCTTCTTCTCAGCCTCATCTCATCCTTTATCAAGGAGTGGAACCTTTTCCAGATTCCTCCATACTTTTCCTGTATTATCTCCTTGCCTGAATTTGGTTCCACATCTACTCTTAGGGAAGGTCCCGCCCACTTCTCTAAGTCTAAGTAAGATTCTATACCCAATTCCAATGTGTATGTAGGTGGTAAGAGTTCTCACACACCACCAAGAAATTCTCCAACACGATTAATAACTCAGCCATAAAAAAAATGGGATTGGGGCACCTGGGTGGCTCAGTCAGTTAAGTATCCAACTCTTGATTTCAGCTCAGAATATGATCTCAGGGTTGTGAGAGCAAGTCCCACACTAGGTTCCACGCTGGGTGTGGCACCTGCTTAAGATTCTCTCTCTCCCTCTCCCTCTACTCCATCCCCCCCACCCCTCCCAAAGAACACAAAAGAATGGGATCTTGCCATTTGCAATGACATGAATGGCCCTAGATGGCATTATGCTAAGTGAAATAAATCAGAGAAAGACAAATACCACATGGTTTCACTTATATGTGCAATCTAAAAAAGAAAGCAAATGAACAAACAAAAAAAAATTCTTAAATATAGAGTACTGGTGGTTGCCAGAGGAAAGGGGGGTAGGGGCATGGGAAAAATTAATAAAAGAGATTAAGAGGTACAAACTTTCAATTATAAAATAAATCACAAGGATGAAAAGTCCAGCATAGGGAATATAGTCAATAATACTGTAATAACATTATATGGTGACAGACAGTAACTATATTTATCATGGTGAGCACTAAGCAATGTGTAGAATTGTCAAATGAATATGCTGTACACCTGAACTAATGTAACATTGTATGTAAATTATATTTCAATTTTTTAAAAGTTTTTAAAAATGGGGGAATATTCCCCACACCCCATTGAGATTAAAAAAAAAAAACACACAAAAAATAAGTGTTGGTGAAGATGCAGAGAAATTGGAACCATTATGTACTGTTGATGGGAACATAAAATGGTGTAGTCACTATGAAAAACAATATAGTTGGGGTGCCTGGGTGGCTCAGTTGGTTAAGATCTGCCTTCAGCTCAGGTCATGAACCCAGGGTCCTGGGATCAAGCAGGAAGCCTGCTTCTCCCTCTCCCTCTGCCTCTCCCCCTGCTTGTGCTCTCTCTCTCTTTCTCTGTCAAATAAATAAATAAAATCTTTAAAAAAAAGAAAAAAGAAAAACAATATGGCAGTTACTCAAAAAATTGAAAATAAAATTACCAAATGATTCAACAATTCTATTTCCAGATATATATCCAAAAGAATTGAAAGCAGAGTCTCACAGAGATATTTGTACACCCAGGTTCATAGAGGCACTATCCACAATAGCCAAGCAGTAGAAGCAACCCAATGTCCATTAATAGATGAATGGATAAACAAAATGTAGTATACATATATACAATGCAATATTTAGCCTTTTTAAAAGGAATGAAATTCTGACACATGCTACAACATGGATGGACCTTGAAGACATTATGCTAAGTGAAATAAGTCAGTCACAAAAGGGCAATTATGGTATGATTCCACTGATATGAAGAATATGAAGTGGTCAAATTCATAAAAACAAAGAATGGTGGTTGCCAGGGACTAGGGGAAGGAGGACACAGAGAGTTGTTATTATGGAGTTTGGGTTTTACAAGATGAAAAAGCCGGAAAAAAAAAAGACAATGTTATATCAGTTTATATGTTCACCAACAGTTTATGAGAATAATTGTTTCTACATACTCATCAGTATCAGGTATTACTAAGCTTTTTTTGAAAGTTTGCCAATCTGGAAGTTGAAAAAAGTACACTGTTGTCCTAATTTGCACTGGTTTAATTATAAATAACACTGAGCCTCTTTTAATAAAATTATAATTTTTCTGTGAATTGCTCATTTTTTATTTTGCTGATTTTCTACCACAATGTCTGTGTTCTTGCTAATATATACAAATTCCTGGATCATCATGGAAATCAGTCCTTTAATTATAATTTGTACATGCCAATTTCATTGTATGAACTTAAACTTGGGAGGAAAATACCCCAGAGTTTGGGACCACCACAGAAGAGATATGTATAAGGAGAAAGCTTCAGGGGAGTTATCTAAGAATCAAGGGTCTGCTGGATGGGAACATCAGGGAAGGAAGTGACAAAAAACAAAATTTCTACTAAGTATTGCATAGAAGTAACTCAGATTATATTGATCCACCAGGCAAAATGTATGATAGACAAATGTCACCTCGGAAAACAAACTCAGGGATGATAGTATTGCTTACCCTTAAATGTTCTACTTTGTCTACCATTTGAATACATTTAGTTGTTTGTTTATATAAACCAGTTTAAGAGGAGGCAGGATAGGCCTCTCAATGTGGTACCACTGGTGGAGGCAAAATGTTACATTTCTATATGGGGAAATTCCCTTGAAGTAGCAGAATTTACTGACTCGAAACATTTGTTTTGACAAAACATTTTAAAGATTAAGCCTGTTACAAAACTAATGGCCACATCCATACGCATCAGTTAGTTCCTTTCCCTAAACTGTTTTTTCTTGTAGTTGGCTGGACCAGAAGTACTGCTAATGAATTGCACAATAGGAGACCTTACTTAATTCATCATATGGACTCTTAATATGATTGTAATAGGCAGACCAATCATTATAATTACAGACATATAAGGTGTACAAGCAATGATATACTGATTACCTATGCAAGAAATTCATGTAAACTACTATAGAACGATATGATTAAGTGTGCACGCATGCAAGACTAAGTGAAGAAAAATCCTGTCCAGCTATTCAAAAGCTTTAGCAAATGGTTTCAGTTTATAAAATAAAGCTAAGTAGTTTTTCTAGGAAGAAAAGCCATATGATGAAACCTATTTATCATATGTACTCTTGTGTATATTCTGGCATATAGTGCCATCTATGTTAATTTATACCAGAACACTTTTTTTAAAACAATGAATTCTATTACAGCCAAAATGGTTCATTGTTTGTACCATTTTGAACCTTAAGTTATGAGAAAGGTCTAACAATGTAAAATGATTAGTTGAAACTCATATCCTCAGATATCAGTAATAAATTAGCAATACAAATATGAGAAAACTAAGATAATCCTTATGAAAACTGTAACTAGCTTATCTTAGTTCTTACTAACTAGAATTAAGAACCAGAACTAGAACATTTAACTAGCTCAAGTTAGCCCATATTGTGATGTTTTAACTACTTTTTACGACATTCAAGGAGTTCATCAAGATATGTTTACTTAGTACCAGAAAGAGAGTTTCTAAATTAAATGAAGTAAAAATTCCTTGGCACATCTACTTTCTCTAGTTTCTTTTTCTTTTTTTTAACTGTTTCTCTCTCCACCACCCAAACTCCTCTCCCCCAGATTGCCATGCCTTCATTCTCATGTTTTCATTTGGTCTCTATCATCATTCTCATGTTTTCATTTGGTCTCTATCATATTCTGTTCCCTTTGATTGAAATACTCTTCCCTCTTCTTCCTAGATTAACTTTCCTCATCCTTCAGATATCAACTGAGACATTACTTCCTCCAGAAGGTCTTCCCTGATCCCATAAAGACTGAATTAGATGTCCATTCCATGTGCTCTCTTACCTCTATCATAACTCTTAAAACACAGCATGTCTTTGTCTCTTTCACTAGTCTATAAGTTCCCTGAGAGCAAAAAAGACTGGGTAACCACACAGTAGGTCTCCAATGAATATTTATTGGAAGTACAAGTAAATACCATGAAAACAAAAAAATTAACTAGACCTGTGCTGGTCACCACCACAAAGATAAAAATTTCCTGATATACTGAAACAAAAAATCTTTCAATAGGAAAACTTCTAAAGTAATTATCAAGGAAGATAAATTTAGGAGTTAATTCAAGGAAGAGAATTCAGGCATACATATTTTAAGGGAGGGATCAGGCAGATGGAATATATCCCTGTCTTAACTTTAGAGTAGAAAATTTTGGCTTCAGATATTTAAAAATCTTTCTGCTTAATGATTTACATGATGGAATTATTCTACCAGACTGAAATTTTTAGTGATATAACAGAAGGAGAGACAAATTTCTGACCTCTGTCATAGTATAAAAAGATCCAGAGTTGCTGGAAAGACTAATCATCAATATGCCCTAGCCTTCCTCCCCTCATGTAATTTCTCCAAGCTGACACTGAGTGAGAGGTCTCTGACAAAGAAACAGCAAGGAAATAGAGAGCAGAAGTAAAATAACTTAGGTGATTAGGCTGATGATGACTGACTACAATTCATAATGTTAAATTAACCTGTTGTTTTCCTGCTCTAGCAGATGAATTGAACATTCCTTCAAACAGTTTTGGCATGCAAGGCAATTCAAATATCACATATAAAACTTCATTTGGTTGGTCCATGATCTCAAATAGAATTAGATGGCACTGTCCAGGTAATGCAATATATTTATGGCAAACTAGACTGCTTTACTACATCAGAAAACTCTGAATTAAAAGCATAAAGTTGATGAACAGCCTACTCTTGCCCACTTGCAATAGTATGTATTTTTGTTTTACCTGATCTTACATAGAGAAAGTTAGAGAGTTAGAAGAGTTAGAACACTGCCCTTAGTGGTCTTCCTTCTATTCTCCATCAATATATGCACATGATTATCTTTTATATCCATGGGAATACTTATGTCCATGGGTGTTACACTATAAACAATGGTGGGAGAAGAAACAAAGATCAGCCCATGTAATCAGCAGATTATGAATGACTTCCAGCTCCTGTTACTACAAACCAAACATGACTCAAATTCACTCTGAAAGCCTAGTAGTTCTTAGCTTCAGAAATATAGAGTGCCTGAAGTCTGAGGTAGCTCTGAGGTAGCTAGCCTCAGTTTCAAATACTACTACTAAAAAGTGATCATTCTGGAAGTGAAAATAGATACTTTACAAAGCAAGTAGCTGTAGAAATCTATATATCTTATGTTTTTCAGATTGTGTATCTATAGAAATTTCAAAGGGAAAAGTTTTCACTACAGTATTTAAATAATCTCAATGAAGTGTACAAATGTATGAATGAATGAAGTAAAATGGTATTTTTCTCTCCTACTAATTTGTTTTGAGCTAAAAACAGTTTAGAATGCGATTAATACACTCAGATTATTTACAATCCTGAATATAGATAACTGATAAAGTAGGCTTCCAAGTCCAGTGGTTCCTTTAGGATTTCTCGTCTACTGCCACCCACTTAAGCAAGGTTATTCTGCACATGTTAACAATGTGCTGTCAATTCCCAACATAAAATCAACATGTACAAAGCCCCATTTCGAGAATGCAATATTTGCAAAGACAGGTAAGTAACAGACATAATGTCCTTCAATTATTCAATTTTATAATTGTGATGGTCTCTTACAAAGTGGTAGAAGGAACGACTAAAAGGAAGGAAAGAGAAGAAACACCCATTTAGGGCCAATTATTTCTAAGCACTACATTAAGCACTTAACATGGGTTATTTCATTTATCTCTCACAACAACTCTTTGAATTAAACATGAACATTCCATTTTTAAGACACTGAAACTGATAGATTTTAATTAACAAGTCCCATCTCCCACAGGTGAGATTCAAACTCTGGTCTGATTGGCTCTGAATAAATCCCACGGATGCTTTCTCTACTGTGCATGGAGCCCCACAAATGTCCACGAAGTAATATTACTCTTCTGTCATTCTTTTCAAATAATCCTTCAGAATGAGGGGAGAAAAGAACAGGTACCACTTCATAAGTTTTAAAGAGTGAAACATGCCATGTGTTCCAATTCAAACACACACTTAACTGAGTACCGTTTGGATACTCCTTCTCTGTCAAACCACTATGTCTTCCAGATCCAACCAAATCCTGGAGAACAGTAGTAGCTCCCTTCTGTGTTTACAGAATACTCATAGCTCTTATTTTATAGAACTTCTAAGGTATTTCTGTTGGATTTTTAAAATTTTCAACTTCATTAATTTTGTCCTGACTGCATGTACTAGATTTTCTGGATCAGAGACAGATTTTTATTCATTCACAGCAAATAAGCACTGGTGCAAGTCTTATCCCAGAGGTAATGACATGAAAACCAGAACAAATGTCTTACACGTACAAATGGAGTCTGCATTACAGATAAAAAAAATGGTTAAAAATAAATGTCCTCTAGCTTATATGGATATGCTGCCCCTTCTCCCTTAGAGAATCTTGAAAATGGAGTAAGAGGAGGAATCCTGGATTTTTTTTTTTTTAGGTTTTAAAAAAATTATTTTTTAAAAGTTAACATGTGCATAAAAGGAAACTGAAAAACACAAGAAGCAAAGAACAAAGTCATCCATAATCACAAGCAGTTTACAGTTTGACTTCTAGGTCCCATGTGTGTATCTACATAAGTAAGCATTTTAATGTAATTAAAATCGTACAGTTATGTATCATGCTTTATTATCACCATGAATATTTACCATTTCAAAGTCCCCAAACTATGAGTATTTTGATAACCAAGAATACACTACACCAACTGCATCTGACAGAAAAAAAAATGTAATCCTGCCTTTCTTGGCGACAAAAATTTCATAAAAGACAAAAATGGCAACAGGCCTCTAGATAAAGATATTGGCAGAGTTGCAATTAAAATACTGCATTCCCTTAATGTTCAATTAAAACTGAGACTAAGTAAGAGTACACAACGTACAATGCTTCTAAAAAGAATTCATTATCCAATCTACATTGGAATCCTGGATTCTAACTCTAACCTTTGGTATATAAATAAATCTCTCCACTAGCCAGATAAGCCCAGGGTCTCCAGCTTTACAACTCAAAGATGTCTCCAAGGTTTCAGGACTCATACCTCCTTGAATGAAATACAAACACAAAACTCCAGAATTAGGTTAATCTCTCTGGAACTCTCACTACTATTACAGTTGTAAATTTCTTTCCATAGCTTGATCTTTTAGCACAGGTCTTAAATTTAGGCAAAATTTGTGTAGAATGCCCCCAACTGCATAGGGACACACAAAAATACTTTCTCTACGCAAAATTTTCTCTACAACAAATGTCACATTTATTGACTTAATTTTTTTTTCTCTATGTATGAGATCCTGGAAAAAAAAAGAAAAGTGCCTTAGCTTTGTGCCTCTACAGCCTAGAATAATGCCTGGCACATATTATTCCCCTTTATAAACAAGATAATATTATTTCCTGGCTCACCTGGCACAGCCCCAGCTTACTCTTATTTTCCCAATGCAAACATATGACAATTGTTTTGACTTTGAAGAAGTTCAAATCATCAGAAGAGTTGCGTAAGTACTACACTCAATACCCATATACTCTTCACCAATGTTCTACAACTTAGTCACAATCATTTTCTCTCTTCTCTTTCCCTTATTGTCTATACATATATATATATATATAAACACACACACACACATATATATACACACTCACAAATACATACTTTTTTTTCCTGAACCATTTGAAGGTAAGTTATAGACATCACGACAGTTCAACTTTGAATTCTTCAGAATGTGTATCTTAAGAACAAGAACATTTTCTTATATGACTTCAGTAAGGTTATCAAATTCAAAAAATTTAACCTTGACATAATCTCATCTAGTACATAATAAAATTTTCCCTATTGTCCCCATAATGTCCTTTACTGAAATATTTTTTTTATTTTTTTTTCAGATTAAGAATCTAATCCAGATCACACACTAAATTTAGGTGACATGTTGCTTGTTTTCTTGAATCCGAAGTTGTTTCTCAGCCTTTGTCTTTCATGTTATTTTTCTGGCAAAAAAATTGAATGACACCCTTTTCACTCCCAAAAGTGTCCCAGCTTGGACAATACATTATATGTCACCTTATTAAGTTTGGGGGGGAATACTCCATGAATATTGCCATGTTTCTGCTTGATTAGTGCTTTCTGAGCAAAAGGCACTGGCACTTGGATTAAAAGATGATTGAACAGCAACCCTAAAGACAGAAACAAGATGTATCCCCCCAGAGCCATTTGTTTACATTGCAGGGAGTAGAATGGTACCCTCTCTTCCCTCTTCTCAGAGAGGATTTGTTTACGTTCCAGAGCAAGGGTCTTCTTTCTCCTTCCAAGGGGGAGGCTGGTCAGACATGCCAGCCACCCCAAATAAACTCTAAGTTTCATATTTCAGGATTCCTCTCTTGTGGTGCAAATCTGGCTCTTACCACATGGCCTGCATAGACCAGGAAGGTCAGAACAGTGCAAGATGTTCTGTGAGTAAAAGTTCTGTCCTTTGATCCAGAGATCTCATATTTCTGCTGCATTTTAACTTGTTAGCTTACAAGACCCTACAAAATTTCATACTTCACAATTTGTCAATAAACATTTAACTGAAATGTTATGAGGGGCACTAAAGGAAAAGGCCAGGTCCCTGACCAGTAAGAATTTATAATCCAGTAAAGGAAACAAACCTAAATTAAAATACAAGGAGGAAAATGCAGTGTATGCTATGGTCAAAAACTGGACTGTGAGAAAATGCAGTGAATTATTATTTCCATTATTAAATTTCACTATTGGTTAATAAAAAGTCATAATGAGAAAAGTAAAAATGAGTCAGGTAAATCTGTCTCACAGAAAAACTAGTTTGTAGTGCATGATATTTGATGGTGCAACCACACGTTTAGTTCAAACTTTTTAATTTTAATACCTGTGCAAACTATTAGCCCTCATAAGTCAATTTGCATATACAGTTATATTATACATTTTACATTAATGAGCTGTTTACATATGCTTTGAGAAATCCATGTCCTTGATTTCTATGCAATGGCACAGTGCACAATAATTGGAAACAATTTGTATTTTAGGTTTAAAAGACACACATATTTCAAACAGTTAAGTCATAGAAATATCTATATTTGGGGAAAAAATCATCTTACATTTCAAGAAAATTGAACCATGGTTTCAGATAGGAGAGACTAATTAAAAATTTCATTATATCAAGGTTATACTGATGGACAAGGAAATGGTTTCACACATATATGGAGAGAGAAATGGATAATAAATTCAGATAAGCAAGTGTAGCATAGAGCAACCAGAATAAAATTATTGAAATAATAAAATCTGATGTGCATAAAATATTCTAATGTCAGTCTTGGATGAGATATTTATTACATTTTTCAGCTACAGAAAAATTAGTGTTACAAACTCAATTTAAATGCAATTATTGTGAAATATCATTATAGAGATATTATATAAAGTTTTATAAGTAGATTAAATTTTTTGTAAAGGTAACATTGTACCACTGATATTTCAAATGCAAATTACGTAACTATGATGATTAACTTTATGTGTCAACTTTATTGGGCCAAAGGATGCCCAGGTATCTGGTTACATATTATTGCCCTGTGTGTTTGTGAGGGTGTTTCTGGAAAAGATTAGCATTTGAATTGGTGGACTGAGTAAAGCAAATAGCTCTCCCCAGTGTGAATAGGTATCATCCAATCTATGAAAATAAAATAGAATCTTAAAAACTAGGGCTAAAACATCCAACATATGTGGCTCTTGATGTAGAAAAATGTTGGGGTTTGGAGCCAACGGCCAAGAAACAATTCTTGGGACATCTTTGGTGCAAAAAGATGGTTTTATTAAAGCATGGGGACAGGACCCATGGGCAGAAAGAGCTGCATTGGGGTTGTGACAGGTGACTGTTACATATTTTCAAGTTGGGAGGGGGTTAGGGACAGCACAAGCTTCCAAGGTATTTTGGAAACAAGGCTTCCAGGATCCTGAGAGGCTAGCTATTGTTAGGAAAAGGTCATTTATTACTGTTTAGTTAAAACTCAGTCATGAGACTCTTCAGATGTCTATCGGTGTGCCATATTCTTGGAGGATGACTGCCAACATGTATCCAGTGGGGGAGAGATAAAGAAAGTTTCCAAAAGAATTTTTATATGTTAAAGTAGACTTAAAGGATCCTTCGGGTCAGGCTAAGATTGCCTCTTGCCCTTAGCAAAGTATTAACATCAAGGCAGCTGAGTTCCTAGAGGGATGTTGCTCTGCCTGTTTCAAGGACTTGCCAATGGGCTGTAAGTAGTAAGGAAATTTAATTTTTCTTTTGCCTTTGTTTCCCACATCAGTTCTGACATGTTTTCTCATAAAATGTTAGAGCTTCACAGTATTATCTGCAATACTTTTTAGGTACCAACTATTTAATTTTTCAAAACTCCAGTTATCTTTTCCATTGAAATAAAATATCTGTCATGGGCAGAATGTACTCTTAGGTATATACCTATACCTTCCAGGTTAACTTATCATGGAAAAAAAAAAAAGCAATTTTTGTGACATGAATAGCTACTTATATTTATACTTTACTGGCATAATTCAATATTTTCTTGGTGATACCAGTTATACTTAGTCAACGATGTAAGTATAAGAAGAAAAGAAAGAATGAAAAGCAATATCCTGTGAAATATTGGTAAGCCTTAATATAAATGGCAAGAAGATGGTCAAAGGAAATTAGGGACAAGACCATTCTCCACTGTTTCTTCCACTAAAGCAGAGAAATTACTTCTCTGAAAGCAAAAGGTAATAGTTGTGGAATATCAGAAAAGAATAGTCATTTATAAATCCAGAAAGGGAGTAAAAAGAAGTCAAAAAGCTAAAGGAAAGAGAGCAAGAAGAGAATGGAGGGGGGTGTAGGGTGGAGGGAGAAAGGAAAGGAGGGATGGAAAAAAAAGGAGGAAGAAGGGAAGGAAAGGAAAAGGAGGAGGGAGAAAAGGAAGAAGGAAGGAAGGAGTATCTCCTGAATCTTCCATTATATTAAGGAAAGCTCTATTTTCAAATTTTAAACCAGGACAGGTCCATTCAGTTTTAGGTTGATGTTTATTGTCTTACACATTCATCCAATGCCCTTCCTGACTGCCTAAATGCAGCTAGAACACATGGAACTTTCCAAGGCTTTCACTCCTAATTATTGCCCCCCAGCGCATCGTCCTCCATCTGTGCATCCAAGGAGTTTCACAATGTAAGCTAAACATGTTTTCTTCCAGGTCTCTTTGACAAGAAGAAACAGCAATGATGGATAATTTTTTAAATGATATATAAATTAAAATAATAAATAATTGAAATAATAGAGAAAAATAATTTGGGGGGAGAAGTTTTTTTCTTCACAGTCTACATTATTACTGGGAATAGATGCTTATTTAATTATTTTTTAAAGATTGATTATTTATTTAGAGAGAGAGCACGCATGAGAGAGTGGGGGTAGAAGCAGAAGGAGAGGGAGAAAGAGAATCCCAAGCAGACTCCACACTGAGCACAGAGCCTAATGCAGAGCTTAATCTCACAACCCTGAGGTCATGACATGAGCCAAAATCAAGTCAGAAGCTCAACTGACTAAGCCACCCACACACCCCTCAATGCTTATTTTAAATGATGTGGCATAACCTATTTTACAATATTTTATTATCTAATTTTCTTTCCCTTTTTAAATATTCAAATACATTGGACATATCTGCATTTATTGGATGATTCATTTATTTAAAATGTTTTCAGTCATCTATCATTTACCTCCATACCAAGGCACCCTGTCCAGTAAAAGACACAAAATTAAATGAGACTCTGTGAATATAGTTATTTAATCCATAAGAGTGTTATTAAAATAAAAAGAAAGTAATCAGACACAGTCCAGTTTCTGTTCTGAGGTAAAAATACTTATGAAAGAATCTTTTCATGCTTTGGCTAACTCACCATTCAGGTTAAGCAATGCACAAACCTCCATTATAGTAAAAATACTTACATAACATTTTCTAAATACTTTTTCATGTATTATTTAATTTAATCACAAGAAATAGTAGATAGCTAAGGTCTTACTGCTGCTGTTTACAAATGAGGAAAATGAGAAAATGAGACAAGGCTTGTTTACTGTTTAAGATTACACAGAAAATCAATGGCAGAAGCAAGATGAAAGCCAAGCTCTCTTGACTACTTGCCCATTGCTTTTCCCACTACCCCATACTTTTATATATTTTTGTATATGCAAAATCTTCAGCACGGCTGCACTGAAAGAATGTAATAAAATGACAAAATAAAGGCTATTTTTTTCCTTATGACTTCAGTGCTTAAAGGAGAAGTCTTAGACATTCAAATACCCAATTAACATTAAAGTAATGAATTGAAGTTATATTAAACCTTCCTCCCTTTCTGTCCTCTAGTGATAATGTTAAGTGATCACATTCTTGTCCAAAGATCCAACATGTATAACTGGTCATTAAATAATTAAAGAATATTATTTCTACTGTTTGCAGGATGATGGATGTATTAAGTAATTGTGATTGGTGATGTAAGGTGGTTTGACCAAAGTCAAATAAATAACAAAGCAAGAACTTGAGTACATTTAAGATATAAAATATCAATTAAAAAAATAAGTGTATGTTAATATTCTTTATTTATACCTGATAATTGAATATGAATGCTTTAAATTTATCAAGGTCATATTAGTCAGAAAATAATAGTTATTTCTGTCACTTACTTTTTATTCTGGTTCCTCCATAAATTATTACTCTAAAGTCATAATCGATCACTGATAGACTGTAGTGAACAATGAGAAACCTCAGCAAATGCATTTTTGTCAACTTTATGCTGATATAAGGCAATATGCACATTTTTTCAATTAACACAGAGCACAAGCAGATTTTTTAAATTTGTGACAGAGAAATTTAATAATAAACAGAAACAAATGAAAATTATATAGAGAGGAAAGTCTCTAAGTGAGCAGTGTGAGCCAAGAGAGACAAAGAAGAGAAAGCAAAAATCCTAACTTCCCTTTACCTCTTTGTCTATTGTCTGTTTCAAAATTCCAAGGCATGACTGCCTTACATCTTCTGGAAGATGCGCTGATGTGAAAACCTGCAGGATCCCATGGCTGCAACCTGTCAGTGCTTGGATTTAAGTCAGCTGCAGGTTCTTCCCTTGAGAATTAGCACAAGAATGACTTGACTTATGTATTTTCAATGGATGCAAATGTCAACCTTATCACCAAGGAAGACATATGGTACCCAGTTCTGAAAGCTGAATTCCTTTTCATAATGAATTCAAATCTCCTGCTGCGATCGGAACTTGGTGCAGGGGAAGGAAGGCTGAGGTCAACGTGCCTAGAGGGTTGCTTCAGTGCCCCATGCAGTGCCTGGAGCTACCTGAAAATGTCAGTTTTCAGAACATGTTTCTGCAAGTTGCTTTTACAAAAGTGTGTGGCTACAATAAAAGCAGAGATTAAAAAAAAATCATTGAAATCATTTCTTTTTGGCAAAGAAAATCATATGATGCAGGGTCATCCGGTTAATGTGAAAGTTTCTTCTGCTTTTTTCCCACATTTCCTTGAAATGTGCAGGGGAAAATTGCCAGTACATAAATTGTAGTTAACATAATCACCATTGGATTTCAACTGTCGCGCTTGGATAGCTGCTGGGGTTGTCTGGTTCTACAGAGGTGATAACGTGGCCTAAAGCTTTCTTCCTACACAGTCCACTGATGAACAAACTTGGTCAAAATCCCTACTTTTGCCCTGAGGTCCATCTAAACTGTTTTGTTCCAAAATTACAACGCCATTGTATTAGTTTGCTCAAGCTGCCATAACAAAACACCACAGGCTGGTGGCTTAAACAACAGAAATTTATTTTCTCGTACTTTTGGAGGCAGGAAGTCCAAGATCAAGATGTCAGCAGGTTTGGTTTCTCCTGAGGCCTCTCTCCTTGGCTTAGAGAAGGCCATTTTTCTTGCTGTCTCCTCACATGGTCTCTCCTCCGTGTGTGCACCTGTATGGTGTCTCTCCATATCTCGAATTTCCTCTCTTCTTTAAGGACAACGGTCTTATTGGATTAGGCCTACCCTAAGAGCCTCATTTTAACTTAATCATCTCTTTAAAGGCCCTTGGTCCCAAAAAGTCAAATTCTGAGGTACTAGGGAGTTAAGACTTCAACATATGAATTTTGAGAGGACACAGAACAGCCCATAACATGCATCATGTGACATTACAAACTGTTTCCTATTATAACCAATCCCACAGGCAGCAGTCATGCTCAATCTGCAGGTTTGCAAATCATGTTTCTGTTTTCATCCTGAGTATTAAGAAACTCAAAGATCTAGTTAGTGGCCCTTGCACTAGTTTCCTGGTACAATTATTTCCCCACTTCCTATGTCTTTTTATCTAGGATTTTTATTTTAATATGCCTATTGCATAATATCCTTAACTAGTAGATCATGCAGTATGGCAGAGCTAGTCTGGGTTTAAAGCCTAGCTCTACTCATTGCATACTGTGTGATCCTGACAGGTTTCTATGCTCCAGTTTCCTCACGTGTAAAATGGGTATAATAACAATATATGTAACTCAAAGTTGTTCCTGTTAAATGAGTACATTAGTATGTAAAGCTCTTTGCACCAGATACATTGTAAGCACTATGTAAGCGATTGTTATATGTAAGCTAATTTTATGCAACCCATTTATATGATTTTTAAATGTCTGAATAAAGAAGTAAATTTCTGATGAGTGACAGACTTTCAGAATACGATCTAAAACATATTGTAAATGCATACTTGTATTCAAAAATTTTTTAATCTTCTAGTTGATCAAATCTCACCCTTATTCCATAGCTACACTTGAATTTCCTTGTTTTATCTCTTCACTTAGGATAAATGTACATTCTCTCTCTTATCACTAGAAGCCCCCTAGCTGCTCTGCTTCACCTTTCCAACCCCTTCTCCAAGGCTACTACAGAACTTGTCACTTAACTCAACCAATACTATGTTAGCTACGTTTCACGTATGGAAACACAAGCTTGAGAATCATGCTGCTGTTACTCTCTCATAGCCAGCAGGTTCCGTTCCTCCTGCCTGCTGCCTTATGAATGTTTAACTGTCAGTATCTACAATGATTTATATAATTTGAGATCTATTTTTCATTTCACTTTTTGCTACTCAGATTTGTGTCTGTAGAGATGATCTCCAGGCTTTGGTAGGATTTTCTTCTTTCAGCATTGCTGATTTGAGCCTTTTTTTTCTGTTACTGCAGCTGTGCTTCCTCCATAAAGCCAGTAGCCCAGACTTCATACTTTGATATTCAGAATAGGACAGGGAATACAACATACTCTGTGCAATTCAATCCTACGCTCCTAATTAGACCCCTTGCCCCTCCTCTCAAATGATAACCTTGTTTCTTATTTCACCAAAAATAAAAAGTCAGAGAAGCCCTTATCTTCTTAGTACCAAAACATCAGCCTGCATCTGTGCCCAGGTCCTCTGCCCCTCTTCTGTTACAAGAAGCTATCACTGCTCCTGTCTGCAGATGATAACCCTTCCACAGGTGCACTGGATCCCAGCCAGTACCACCTACTCAAGGCCTTTGACCCTCCAACATCTCCTTTCCCGTATCATCATTTCTTCCCTCTCTATTGAACCATTCTCATCAACAAACAAAATGTAAAGCCAAAAATCCTTCCCTTTACCCCAAGTCACTGCCCAGGGCACTGTCTTGTTTCCCTGATTCCTTTTGCAGTCAAATTCCTCTAAGGAATTGTCTGTAATCCATGTCTCCACTTTCTCACGTCCCATTTTCTCTGGAATCCATTCTATCAAGAATTCAGCCTCAACAAAACTTTGAAACTGACCCTCTTAAAGCAAACAGTGACCTCCCTGCTGTCATCTCCAAAGGTCAGTTCTCAGTCTTCTTATGTAACCTCTCAGTAGCAGTGAATATGGCTGACCACTGCCTGCTCTTGGAACTTTCTTTACTTGGCCTGTGCAGCGTAAACATCCTAAAAATATCACAAGCTTTAGAGTCAGGCAGATATAAACACAAATTCTGGATTTCTACACTGTACTTGTTGGACTTCAGCCAAATTATTAAAGCTCTCTGAGCCTCAATTTTTATATTTCTGTAAAACACAGATATATTCTGTAAAACACCTCTCCTGTAGGATGTAGCAAGTATTAAAGAATGTTAGAACTCCTTGGCTTAATTTAGGGCACACCACAAATACTCAACAAATGATAAATATTAGTATTAATATTATTATTGCTTTATCTGATTCCTGCTTTCACACTTCTGCTTATGTCTTTACATCCATGTAGTAAAAGTAGCGTTTCTCTCTCTAACTTCTTTCACCTGTGGAAATCCTACCACAAACCTAAGACCCATTTCCAATGTAGTCTCTTCCATGAAGCCCTCTCCTTACATGCTTCTGAAAGACAAAGACCCTTTCTGTGAGCCCTTAATTACTTATTGAATCTATGATTTCCACAGCTGTTATTCATGAACATATTTTATTTCTCTTACTAGTTTTAAGTTTCCAGTGGGCAAAACCAGTTTTGTAAAACAAATAAATTAAAACAATCCTGGCAGGATTCATAATTTGGTAATGTCTCAAGTTTGGAAAATTTTGTAAACATTTGGCCAATATAATAGTATTACTTAACCAAGGACCTGTGAAAAAATTTTGTGCTTAAAAGCAAACTTTATCTGGGAGTACCTGGATGCCATAGTCAGTTAAGCAGCCGATTCTGATTTTGTCTCAGGTTGTGATCTCAGGATTCTGGGACGGAGCCCCATACCGGGCTCCATGCTCAGCAGGGAGTCTGCTTGAGGATTCGCTCTATCCCTTTGCCTCTCCCCCTGCTCATACGCTAGCACACACGCACACACACTCTTTCTCTAAAATAAATAAATAAATCTTTTTTTTAAAAAAGGCAAACTTTATCTGATAATTATGGGAAGCCAGTATTGCCAGCAAAATTAAATACTTGAAAGGTCCATGTATGCCTGTAAAGGGCTTTGTATCTCCTTTCCGCACTATCCTCATGTAACTGGCTCTCATGTATCCAGATTAAAGGAGAGAGAAAAACAGAATAGCTAGCCCACAGAGGCCAGGACTCCATGAAACGTCGAACCAGGGAGACCACTGGAATGTGCCTGCCCCTCTCTACAGTATTTCGCTCCCTCTTTATGATTATAGTGGGCTCTGTGCATTTTTAAACAATCTCTCTCATGGTAGTACCATAAATATCTTTTATCTACAGTAAACATCTATGGACTCCTGGGTATATTTGGCCTTGACACCTAAAACACCATTTACTCATCATCTTTACTCTGCCACTGTCATCTCTTTACATTCCTGTTGTCTAGAGAAGGAGCATCAAGGTCTGTTATTTCTTCCTTCTCCACAAGTGTGTTATTCAACCACAGTTAAATTCATAACAAAGAGTTTGTATGGTCACTAAAATTATCATGAAGAGTTACTTCTTTACATTTAAGAAAGCAATTATCTATATATATTGATATTATGCAATCTCCACAATATATTAAGTGAAAAAAAGCAGCAGGCCAAATAACCTATAGTGTATGCTCCCTTATGTATACAAAAGGGATATATGTATATTATGTGTGTGTGTGTATGTGTATATATAAAACATATTACATAGATAGATAGGTATCTACCTACCTTCTTGGCTATGTATAGATTATCTTTTGAAGGATTCAGAAGAAATTATTTAGTGATTGCCCCTGAATAAAATTTAAAGATCTGGGAATGAAACTTATTTTACCATCACTATATGCCCTTTATTCTGATGAGTGTTTGATAATGTATATGCATTATTATTCCATTAACAAAAACTTGGTTAAGAATAAAATTATGTATTACATTTCTTTAGTTGGGATTTTGAGCAGATCTAAAGCAAATGCATACCAGGAGTGAGCACAAGGAAGTTATGCATGAAGATGCATAATGAACACTGAGAGATTCCTCAGCTATACAGCAGTCCCCAGAGACCAACCTCAATCAGCCTCAGAGTCTGGGTTCCAAAGAAATTCAAGAATTGTCTTTCATATCCTTTCCCACTTCTAAGTTTTTGCTTAGCCTATTTTTTTTTCTACCATGAATATTCTTTCTTCACATTTCCAAATGCCCCAATGGTACAAATATTATCAAGGCCAGTATAATAGATTATTTAGAAAGATGGCCACCAACGATTCTTCCCATACCTGTATACACATGCTAGCTTCCTTCCTTTTGTATGAGGCCTATTCTTGTGACTTGCTTTGATCAATAGAATGTGGCAGAAGTGAAACTTTGCCAGGTCTGGGCCTAGGCCTTACAAGGCCTGGCAGCTTCCACTTTCATCTCCTTGAATCTAGCAAACATAAAAAGGTCCAATTGCCCTGCTAGAGAGAGAGGCCAGGAAGTGAGGAGAGGCTGTGAAGGAAGAGAGACTACAAAGGATAAGGGAGAAAGGTAAGCCAACCCTGACTACCTCAGTTAAGGTACCAGCCACGTACCTGAAGATATCTTAGATCCTCCAGTCCCAGTCAAGCAATCCGAGCCAGCATTTCATGAAGCAGAAACAAGTTGCTTCTCTTGAGCCCTACCCAAATTGCAGATAAATGTTTGTTGTTGTTAACTGCCCAAGGTTTAGAAATGATACTCTCAAATGGAAACGATCCAAACTACTCCTCTGCAAAATCCTGTAGCATCACTTTCTACACTGTGTAGAACAAAATATTTCTCAGACTAGACTCTATGTAACATCCTTGAGAGGGATTTACTGTGTCTTATTTATCTTTGCATTTCCCAGCCAGGACAATATTTTCTTGTATAGGACTCAACAAACACATCTGTGCATGAGTGACTGGAGGTGTGTTCATATATGCCAATCACACACATGAACTATATACAGTTAGATAGAGACAAGTCCCTCCTCACCCAAAGCAATCAATGCCCTTTTTAGCACCTTGGAGTACTGCTGTATCAATCAGCTCAGCCCAAGGTGATGCTGAGGTATTCCTAACAGTATTGATATCTGCTGCATAACAGCTTGAGTTATTGAGACAAAATCAACCATTAGAATGCATTTGTTTTTGGCTTACCCTCCTGAAGATACATTTTAAAGTAAAATCGCTGGCCTGAGGTCCATTTTCCACTTTTTTACACATGCGTTATATTTTCCTATGGATTTTCAAGTATTTCACAGTGAAATAAATGCTTTTTTCGCCCAATATATACATTCACAACAATGATGGCAGCAGCTCACGTTGGCTCCCAGGAGAGGTTTAGTATACTTCACAGCATGGAACTGGCCTTGTGGCATGACGGGAATAAAATGGAGACTACACAGTGGAAGGAAGCAAGCAAAATATGGAGCAAACATGGGCAAGAAGGAAAAATACAGGACAAAGTTCCAGGGATGATAGCCCAACTCCAGGCTGACTATGGGCATCTGTCAGTCATGATGAGTCAGAGAAAAAGAGCAGGGCATAGCTAAAGGAATGTGGTCAGAGAAGATGTTCAGTGCCAGGTACAGTACATCATTAATTGGGTATATCGGTTACAAGTAAGGCAAAAGATGTGAAAAGCAGAAGCTGAACCCTGGCAAAGAGCTGGTAGGATCCTCCTAAGTGAAGGCAGGTTAAAACTGGCCACCTGGATCACAGACCTGGATCTTCCACAAATGACAAGGCCTCTGGGTGAGGGCACACTTGACAGGTTGCTGTTTTTTTTGGGGGGGGAAGAGGGTAAGAGGTCAAAATTTCAGCAAGCTAGCTTTATTTTTTTAATCTCCAAAATAACAAGTTTTTGTAAACTCCAGATCCCTCAGCCCTTCCAGCGTGAAAGAAGAGAATACTATTTTTGACTATCACAACTGGTGATGGTAATAATTACCACTTATTGTTGGTTACTATATTAACCCAATTGGGAGATAATACCTCTTTTTCCAAATGAGAAATTGAGGTCATGAAAAAGACACTTAGTTGTCCAGGATTTAAACACAGGTCTACTGACACCAAGCTTGAGCTCATCCCATAACAGTTCCATCCTCCTGAGAACTTCTGCTGCTCTGCAAGACCAGGCTCCGGGGTGGTGGAGCAAGTCAGCCTGCAACAGCAGGACGACGATTCCTAACAGAGTTTTGTTAAACTGGAGGTAGGGATTGACACCTGCATTACTATCTACTATTTACACTGTAACAGGATGACACATACCATGCCTAAAATGATGGGCTTGGAATTTAACAGTAAAGAGATAAAACTATAACACTGTGGACTTGAAAAACAGTTTCATCAAGAGAAACATGGCTGCCAAAAAATATATACATGCTTACACACATACAAAGAAACCACTTTTTACATCTGCTTAGGACTACCTCTGGGTACATAACTAGTAATGTGTGACATCATTCCCTGTATAGATTCAATATCTGTGTCTCCTCAAAATTCCTATTTTGAAGTCCTAACTCCCAGTGCGGCTGTATTTGAAATAAGGACCCTAAGGAAACAATTAAACTTACCAAATGCCATAATGGTGGGGTCCCTGATTTGATAGGATCAATGCACTTAAAGAAAGTTCACTCTTCCTTTGTGTGAACAAAGAAGAGGTTACAAGAGCACAAGGTAAGATGGCAGCCACCTATAAGCCAAGAGAAGAGAACTCAGAATGAAACTTATCTTGCCAGAACCTTGATCTTGAACTTACCAGCCTTCAGAATATGAGAAATAGATTTCTGTTGCTTAAGCTACCCAGTCTATAGTATTTTGTTCGAGCGGCCAGAGCTGACTCATATGTGCTCCAGGTCCCACAACAAGGAAAAAATGAAAGAACTTGCTCAGTTAACACAAAGTCTCCTTGTGTACATAAAACCACTAATTTTTAAATTCCTATTTTGGATCTGGTTTGCAGTTTTGTGGACAAATATCCTCAAAATACGATGTTTCATCTCCAATTGGCACAGTATGGCACCTTGGGCCTTCAAACAGTGCTCATCTTCATTTCTTTTGACATATTCCTATTCCTTTAGGAGCAAGTCAGATATTAACTTCCTTCAATATTTAAGAGCTTAAATTTTGGAGAGGGATAACCAAAATTCTAATCATGGCTTGGTCACTACTAACATTGAGCAAGCTCCTTAACTGAGTCAAGACTCGATTTCCCTGTATTTAGAAAGGGACTAATGATACTGACCTCATATATTTACACTGCTACCACTCCTTCTACTTCTACTAGTCCTATTACTGATACTATTGCTCCAACAAGAACAACCATATAAGGCACTATATATCAAGGATTTACTATGTGCTGGGCATTGGACTAATTGCTTTATCTACATGTCTACACTGACTAATCCAAACGCCAATTTTTCAAAGAGGTCATATGTTTATCCTTATTGTACAGATGAAAAAGTTTAGAGGCAAACATTTTAAGTAATGCAACTAGTAAGTTCTGAAAAGCTAGGATAAAAATCCAGGGGTTTTAGGGTTTTCAAAAAGTGTACTCCCAACCAGCAGACAATACTGCATATGATAATGGAATGAGCTCGTATATGTAAAGTGTTTGGTACAAAGCTGGGAAAGACTGGAACCTCCATAAAGCATTCTTGGAGCTAATTTATCCACAGTGAAGCCTTTTCCACCTTCCCCAGTCATTCACTGTTCTATGTTCTCAAAGTGAATATTGGTACATATGTACATAACTTTATCTTTCTGTACAGATCTTTATTGAAGTACCTTTCTTGTTAAAATTAAGTGTATACCTGTTTCTCCTTCAGACCATGGGCTACTAGAGAATAAGAAACTTTATTCAAGCCTGTTTTGTACCCCTGTCTTCACTGCCTCATTCCTCTATCCAGACAGAGTTGTCTTTCTCCTTTATGACCCTACTTTGCTTTAAACATACCTGTACTATAACCCCTATCACATCACAGCTACTCACATTGATGCCAGTCTTTATGCAAAGGCAAGAAATTCATCATACTCATCTTTACACTTGAGGTACCTCCCACATTGTAGGAACATAATACATATCAATGAATGAATGAGTTGATAAGTGAATGAATGTTATTTGGACTTCCTGATCGTGTCTTTTCTCTTGCATTTATTCAATAGCAACAAGTTATAAAAGCTCTAATCTAAAATCCCTAACCCATGGGTTAAAATATAAACTGGGAAGATATCAGTCAGTATAAAATATTATTTATATAACTGTATCAACTTTTATTTTAGATCATTATATGTGAAATAGCAAACTCTGGAGGATATGACAAAAATACATTTCATTTATACCATGCTTTTAATTTTCACAGTGATGCTGTGGGAAACAAGCTCTTGTTTCCCTTTGGTCCGTGAGTAAACTAAGGCTTGGAGAGAGGTGAAGCAATTTACCGGAGGTTCCAGGGCTGGAAAGTGATCCAATTTGTCCTCAAGTCCAATTCTCAGATATGAAGTCTGGATTTCTGCATAAACTAGAGCTATCTTTCTCAATATATTACTAAGAAAATTTCTGAAAATGGCCACCAAAATAAACTTATTAAGCTGAAAAGCTAAATAACTGAAAAAAAAAAAAAAAGGAAAAAGAAAGGAGGTTTTGTTTTGTTTTTTGTTTTTTCATTTCAGTTGTCCAGGTATGATACTCAGATTTATAATTGTGTGAATGGCAGTCTTGTAAATAAAGGACCTTTTTTCTTCCATCCTTCCATGGGTCTGGGAAAAGGATGTCTTGGGCTTTTCTTGGCTAACTCTGAAAGAAAAGAGATACAGAGGCTCCTTGGCCACATAGGCTGTGCCTAGATATAACTTGCCATGCCCAGGGGCAAGTCAGCAGCTACACATGACTACTTGTTCTCCAACCTACAATGGTGGTTACTTAATAATGGAAAATATTATTGAAAATTTGTCTCCAATTGTTTAAAAATTATCTGAAAAAAATTTAAAAATAAAAATAAAAAAACCACCTCTGGGTCTAATTTTGCATTAACGTTACTTCTAAAACAGCATTATAGTTACCGAGAATAAGTCAGTCTTCAAAAGCATAATTTTTACTGAGTGGTAAACCTCATTGTCTAAAGCTATTCTAGAACAAAACCATTCTGAAATTTGGTACGTGAAAAGAAATTATTTTTAATTCCTGAAATTAACTAATGCAACTGTTCTGACAATGCTATTTGAATATCTGAAAATGTATTATGGAGAACAATAACTCATCCCCCCATAAATTGTTTCCAAATAAATTAACCCAAAAGCCATTAATGCACCAGCTGTTGCAATTAACCAATACTTCTAACTTGCTGATTTGGCAATTTGGAATAGAGGAGAGATATAGGGAAGCTGAGAGTACTTGTGGAGAACACTATAGAGATAAAGCTCAATTTAAAAATCCAGGATAGTAGGGGAGGATAGCACCATACACCACTATATAAGCAAACACAAACCACGCACACCTCCATGATGACCAAAAATGTTTACATCTGGAATTCAGAATGGCTGGGACCTGAAGACACACATGGGGTCTGTGCTTGTCAAATCACAGTGGGTTTGTCATGTTAATCAGTGAAGGTGACTCTAACGTTTGGTAAGGTTTCATTCCATGATGTTTCAAACCATAAACCTGCTGCACAGAAGCAGCATGTCTCTGCCTATGCTACAGTTCTTATCTTGGATCGCTCTCTAATGGGCTGCTCCCAGCCTGTATCTCCATGTAAAACAATCTGTTTAGCACTTCTGGGCTGCTAAGACCTGCTAAGCATGTATTGGATTTTGTTGTTATTGTTGTTGGGTATTGTATTTCTCCCCTTTGAACTCATGCTCCACTAAGAACTGCAACTAAACCTACATGCGTAGAGATTAAAGGCAGGTCTGCTGTGGGCTTTTGAACATCAAATGGCCAGAGTTGTACATGACTCAAGTAAATTGCATGGATCATTTTTTCCCCTTCATGCTAGAAAATCCTACATTACCATTCTTGTGACTGCTTTCCTCCACTCTCCTGGTGATGCCAGATACCCATCAGAAGTGATAAACACTCTATCCCCAGAGAGTATATGTTCTAATCCATAGCACAGGAGTCGCTGGGAAGTAAAGATGGGAGGGGAGAGGTGGAAGGAGAACTGACAGGACAGGGAAAGAGGGAAAATCTGAATTGACCAAATAAATCTTTTGAGAAAAGGTCACATGCATATCCTGACAGATAAAGATTATTTGCAGAAACAGTTCTGCTCTGAATCCCAAAATCTGATTATAAGCATGATCTGAATTTGATACAGTTTCCCCATATTAAAGAAAATTTCCTGTGGAAATTGAGCTTTTAAAGAAGAGACCAATGTTAAAATGAAGCTGCTTTAATTGAATATGATTTATCACTTACCTTCAAGAAGAGGAAGCCCCAAGTAACAAACCAATGTAAAGAAGCCTCATTCTGACACAATCTTTGGAACCTTGAAGCTGAACCACAGAATCAGTGAAGTTGCTTCCTAATGAGGTCCCTGATGTTATTAAACTTGAATCTGTGTCTCTTCTCAGAAACCTTCACATTCAGTTTCCCAGACAAAATGATGTGAAGGATATCTCGTGCTGTGTATAATGAATGCTCAATAAATGCTAGTGACTTATCAATTGAACAAAAAAATGATTCCCTGTGAGTCCAACAGAAGTCTAAAAATATGAAGGTAAAATGTATTTTCTTATTATGGAAATTCCCAGAATTTAAACTCTAATTAGTACCAGTTGGCAGGACACCAATTTGAAGTCACTGAATTAAAGCGCTTATAGAAATCAATTGTTTTTGAAATATTTCTGAGACCTTCTTTTCTTTGTGTGCTCTGGATTTTCTCTAATCCTGGTTTTAGTCTAAGTTTTCATATCACTTAGGGAACAGGGAGCTCGGAAAATTCTTACTTCATCTATTTACACACCCCCTGCTCTAGTTACTCACTTTGTGTCCCTTTCTACACTTGAAGGAAGAAGATTAGGCACTGTTCATCAGGTGTGGCCTCCTCTGCACATATCTACTCTATGTCACTACTTCTGTATTTTCTCTTTTGTCTCAGGAATGCACACAAGTCTCAGAACCGATTTTTTCCTTCATCCAGTCTTATAGGTCTGATATGCTTAGAACAAAATTCCATAGGCCTGTTTGGAATCTCAAGGCTGCAAGTGGACACTAACATGACTGCAGAATACAGCTACTGTTTAGTTTCTTGGAGACAAAAAAAAAAAAAAAAAACTTGGATAGATGAAGGCAATCAAATGTGGTCTTTTATTAGCTGCTCCCCATGCATATATACTTAGCTAAAGCTGATTACAACCCTCCATTAAAGAACAATGGCTTATGTGATCAGGTTTTATAGATTATCCTTGAGAACGCTGAGAAATGGTACACCTTATTCTCAGGAGCCCACAGCCGCCAAGTTCTTGCGTATTCTTCATGGCCTCATTTCAAGTTTCCCAAATGCAATTAGGGTTATTGGAGTAGACAAGAACCATTGTATTCTGTCAGATGGTGCTTTCCTAACTAGATAAGAAAAGCCAGCCATTCATCCTGGGACCCTTGCCCTCCTTTGCCAACCTTTACGAGCATTTGTTACAAGCATTTGTCCCAGGCACTGTCTCTGTGGCAATCAGTATCTAGAGCTGTATTCAACATATTGGAAAAAAATCTTAAGATCACCAATGCCCAGAAACATATCTGCCACAGATTCTAAAACTCTTCAAGAAATGCTAAAGAAGTATTTTTTCTACTGGAATTCTATTTTTTATGTTAATTAAACATAAATTTTCATTAATTGAGGCCTGAAGACAAGAGGTTTCCTTAAACTGCAGTACTACTACTGCAAAAACTATTATGTGGGTATGCTGGTAAATCACAAATTCTAGCTATTATGGGCACTCTATTAAAGTCAGGCTATTTTCTTCATTCGTCTTTTTAAAAAATTGTACAATATATTAGTCTCTACAAGGATTCATTTTTAAGCCTAACAGAAATTGTTAAGATATCACTTACAGTACCATTTAAGTGCTTACTGCTGAATCTGTACCATTTGAGCACATACTGAATTATGGCTCTGTCAGAGATGCACATCCCAGCCAAAGGGCAGCCGGGGAGGGAGCCAGGGGAAAAGCAGCAAAGTACCTCATCTATATTCATTTGTTTGTCTCTACTTAAGTTGATTTTAATGTCAGAGTTTGCTTACACTTTTTAAACTATGTAACATATTTCAAAGAGACAGGTTCAATTTTCAAGTAAAACAGCAGATAATGGCATCAGGGATGCCTGGAACCACAAAGGAAATATACATAAAGAGGACAAAACACAAGTTAAACGTTTGCATAAACAGCTAGATGGAAATGAGATTTCAAACGGTCCCCTTACTATCTGGAACTTGCTTGGTACTGTATATTTTTAGGACACTTTTTAGTCATTAAAATCACATAGCATTACTATTATCTCTATTATACATGCTCATCAGTTAATAAAAAACTGAAATGTGAAATAATTTGCTGGAGGCTACTTAGCAAGACAGTACACAGACATGAAGCCCCTGTGAGGAAGGCTAAACTATTTTGCTCACTTTAGAAACATGGAATACATTAATTACCTAAGATTTTTAAATGGGGGTTCAAAGAGGCTAAACAGAAGTTTGGTTTTGAACTAAAGCTGTATGACACAAGAGTGGTCTGCCTTATTTACTACTGTGTCATTAGGACCTAGCATAATGTAAGATTGTTAAATGAAATAAAAAATGAATAAATTAATCAATAAATAAAAAATGGAGGCTTCTGACCTATAGAAACTTGATAAGCACATTCAGTTTGAGTTTTAAGTTAGAATCTAGTAAACTAGGACTACATGTTCTCTAGCTTGAGTATTCCCTACCCAGCACATCTTTGGTTTTTTGGATCTGTCTTGAAAGGGAAGGAGGGGAGAATATTCCTGAAAGGGCAGTATATATGACAGAAAGGATAAGTTGCATGTAAATTAAATTCATGAGACTTTATAACCAGGTTTGGCTGTGTAACCTCTGAAAAGGGGTGATCTTTCTGAGTTTCAGGCTCTGGAAAAGAGAGCAACCATGATATGCCAGAGAATCAGCAGAGTGAAGAATAATTCGGGGGTAAGTGGGCTTGACACAACCAAGCTCCTTCAAGCCATTACTGTGGTTGAAGTTTGGGGGTCTTTTTTATAAACTAAGAGAATGGTGAGTTCATGTCAAAGATGACTGAATTGCCCTCACTATCAGCTCTCCTGGTTGTGGGCAAAGAAGAGAGAGCCTGGAGTACCTAGTCCTATGTGGTGACGGACTAGGGGTAGAATTAGGAACAAGGAGATGAGGATGAAAATAGATGACCATAAGAAGGAGAAAACTGTGGCACTGAGGAGAAGGAAGGAAAGGGTTATGTGAAGATATTTAGATTAGATTCTTAATATTTGTGAGCCACAGAACCCTTTGAAAATCTGATGAAAACAATAAATATGCAAACCAGAACCATGTACCTACAAAAATATCCTGCATATTATTTCAGCTTCAAGTGCCTTCTTAAAGCTATCCTTGCAGGGAACCAGGACTTCTGCATCAGATGTCTACAAAGACCCCTCCATCTCTAACAGCTATGATCCTATAAAATATGTTTTTTAATCTGATGCCATTTCTGGGATATCTTAAAGTCATTAACACAAGGTATCATTCCTCTTAAAATGCCAGCACAAAATTATTTTTCTGTCTTAAGTGTGCTTGTCAAAGCAAAATCTGGAGATTTCCTAAGCATACTTTAAGCTATAGAAATAAGGGGCCAAGTATGTCAAAATTCCTAAATCATCATGGAGTGGTGACTGAGAATGGAGAGATTATTTTCAGATGGCATGAGTTTGCATCCCGGTGTTCCCACTATGTGACCTTGGATAACTTACTTCTCTTGTGCCTCATTCCCCTCATTTGTAAAATAATAATAATAATAAAACCTAATTCAAGGACTAAATGAGCTGTGATTACTCAATGTGTTCACACATGTCAAACACTGAGAACAACATCTGAAATATTTTGAATTCTCAGTATATGTTAGATTGAGCTGCAGTAGCATCATTGTTTTGCTGTGTTTAGAATAACTGCTTGAGCCCATTCAGGGGAAGATGCTATCTGAGAAGCTCTGTTTCACCTCTCAGCCAACATCTCCTCAGCACAGTATACCCACAGAGCTGCTCCAAAGCACTCTAGACAGTCTAGACATAAAGTCCTGGAATCCCTGTCTAAAAATTGGGCCTGGAGTGCCACACCCATTACCCTCAGTGTTTAAGCTACTATGGAGCCTGACTTGGAGCAAGCAGTGATTGCAATAATCATGTCCTTGTCCCTACCATCCTATGGCATCACCCATGAGTCTAATTAGTGTCAGTTTAGCCACCCTATGTATCACTTTAAAAACATAGGGTAAATGAGCTTGGTGCATTTTTAAGTGCATGCAGTAATTACTGCTCTGCTACCTACTTTACATTAGAGCAGCTTTAGTTACTTACTGGGATTTAAGGACAGCCCAGAATTCATTTCACAGTTGGAAGGATAACATAATGTCAAACACTCAGAAGGTGTAAGACACTGTGAATATTGTCTTCACTCTAATAGCCCTAACCCCTGGAACTAAAGCACATGACCAAACTATTAAGTCATTTTCTGAAATCCTGCTGCTACTAGCTGACTGTACAAACATGCACTTAGCCGTGTTCTCCCTGGGCTTGCCATTCTGTGGTTGTAAATGGATACCAATCGAAGCTATATTAACTCTTTCAGCTATATCTCCAACTCCAGCCACTGAACAGAACATACAAAAGCAGCAATTTACTAAATGGATTTGAATTATTCTCAACAATGTTCTTGGAAAATGATGGTAAGCTTTAAAGGACTTCAAAGGTTGTAAAATCAAAAAGAAAGAGTATGAAAAAATTGTATCACTTAGGATTTCTGTTAACTGTAAGAGCAGATACTGATTTTATGCAAGCTGTATAGCAAAACATGTATGTTTTCTATTGTAAAAGTAACCACATGAAAGACTTTATGGGTGGAAAAGTTACATGGCTCTAGTTGGATAATTAATTCCTTCAAATGATGTTTTCCTCCAAACCAAAACTGTCAATTTCTATTCTATTACTTTTAAATATGAATAAAGTATTAACCATGGCATTCGATTCTGTGACATAGATGACTCATTGGCAGTTGTGGATATTATCAGAATATAGTCAAACAAGTATATATAAGCTACATAATAAATTAGTAAGATAAGAGCAGACAAACATTCTTGTGGGAAATCAGAAATTGTTCTCCTGATTTTTGCTACCTCTTCCTGAATGTTACCACTCAAATCCTTGGAAATAATTACATCCCAGGTTCCTAATTCCCAGCTCCATAATTTGACCAATTTTGAAAGATCTTCATTTAGCATCTTTGAAATTTCATTATAATGCTTTTACAGTCTCCCCCAGATTGTTAATAAAGGCATTCTAGGAGGTCAGCCATCTGACTCACAATAACCACTTCCTCCAGACTCTAATAGAGGGTTATTTATTAGCAATCTCTGGTCTTTCAATCCTTTTTTTATAGTTCTTAATCCCTAGTAACATCTGAACACAATGAAACTTAGAAAAACTTCAAATAGAGGAGAAGTTTTATTTTGATTTAAAATAGATTTAAATTGCCAAATTTTATGGCTTCATTGATCTTTCCCATCTTTTCTTAAGATATCACTATAAAACAAGAATGAGTGTTCTATTACTATCAAACTAAAAAGCATCTTATGACCACAGAAGAGCATTTTAGATGATAGCTAGTCTAAACAAGTTTTATATTTAGTTGGTATCCCAAGTTCAAGTCATTCAAATTGCTCACAAATACAGCAGCTTCCTTTCAGACTTTCTTTTTCCTAAAATATTATCATATTCTAATTATCTCTATAGTAGGTGTATGTTTTAAGATGAAACAATATGAGTTAAAAAGTAATACTGCTTGAAGAAAAAGGAATTGCTGAAATATTTCCCTTTTCCAGTGCTTGACACACAGTAGCCATTTAATGGGGTTTCTTAAAGTAGATCTTTTTAATATGGATATATCTAAGTAATAATATATGAAATGTTACCCTGTAGTTACACATAGCATTAATTAATTTTAGGACATTATTAAGAGTTAAACTATACACTTGAGGTAACAGTTTCCACAAGAATACCCTCACTTCAGACACTACTCACAAGTCTGGGGGGCCCCAAGGCCACCCTCACTTCAGACCAGCAAGCTACAAATTTGGGGATTCTCATGATCTCCCTCAGGCTTGATAATTCACTAGAACAACTCAAGAAAGCACCAAACTTATTATTACAGTTTTATTATACTGAAAGAATACAAATTAGAATCAGTGAAAGGAAAGAAATGCAGGGCAGAATCTGGGAGGGATCCATACATAAAGCATCTGGTCAGCATCTCCTATGGAGTTCTGAATAATGTTAACTCCTCTGGCTATTAGGGTCTAATAGTACAGAGTAATGCCAACCAGGGAAGCTCACCGGAGCCTTTGGAGTCCAGTTTTTATTGGGGATTGATCACATACTGCCAAAATGGCTGACCTTTCATCACTCACCCCACTTGGACACTCAGACTAATAATATCTTTAGTCACCAGTTCCTTAGGAAGTCAGAACTGTATGGAATGTTCCAAAGACCCCATCATAAATCACACTGTTACACTGTCCACAGCAAAAGCCTCCAAGCAAACACAGATACTTAATCAGACAGGTCATTCCAAAGATCTGGAGATCACCTCCCAGTAGCCTGTTTAGGTAAAGTTAATCTTTCACTGTATAGACATTATTGTTTCCTTTTTTTTTTTTTAAGATTTTATTTATTTATTTGACAGAGAGAGACACAGCGAGAGAGGGAACACAAACAGGGGCAGAGGGAGAGGAAGAAGCAGACCCCCCACCGAGCAGGGAGCCTGATGCAGGGCTCGATCCCAGGACCCTGGGACCACGACCCGAGCCGAAGGTAGACACTTAACGACTGAGCCACCCAGGTGCCCCAGACATTATTGTTTCCTAATGGGATGTTGGATATTGGGTAGAAAAAGGATACTAAAATATAAACTTGCAAACAAATCTTCCCCAATATTCAAGAAGAATTACATGCATAGGGTATCATATGCAGTTTTTGCCAAAGTGAGAAAGCATAAAGGATGAAAAGTAGCAAAAACGATTAAAATCTGTTTAAATAATCAAGCATACAATTAAAATAAAAGGAGCTAAAGGAAATTGATCCTGAAAAAAATAAAATTAAGAAGTGAGTCAAAAACATTCCCTTAAACCAAAACTAATTTTATCTTGCAGTTATTCAAATTTATGCAGGTCACATACTTTGTGATATTTCTAATACTTGCTAATATGAAAAATAGTTTAGGGCACTGAGTAGAGAAAAGTAAACTGGCCCATGTGAGAATAAAGTTTACGACTTTAGCTGGGCCTTTCAACCAACTGATTTTTAAAGAATCACAAATGTGTGGACAGCAAAAGAAATTTCATTTAAAAATTAATATATTGCCTGAGTGAAAAAATAAGTCAACATTTAGATAGCTCTGAAAGATGTAATCCAACCCCAATTCAGAGAGAACTTTTAAAATAGGATAAATTAAGCAACAATTTGGGGGGAGTGATAAAAACCAAATAACTCTCAGGCCTAAATTTGCCCCACATAACACTCTGGATACCTAGGAAATATAAAATTCTATAAATTTCTAAATAAAGCAAAACAAAAATAAAAGCAAAACTCTCAAATTAGACATAAAGGAAGTCATTGTTAAAAAACAGTCTGAAATAGAGGAAAACCTTTGTAAGGAATTTCATGAGGAAGTATATTAACAAGCATTTAATTTTTCATATTACTTATTTAATAAAATTTTAATAAAAAGGCATCCAGGATACTCTTGGATAAACAACATAACAATAAACAAAATATATGTTGAATTGATATCTTAAAATTATTGAGGAGCCTAACCAACACTCATGTATCTTTTACTGAAAGTACTCACACCATTCAGAATGGCTAAAATTAACAAGTGGGGAAACGACAGATGTTGGTGGGAATGCAAGCTGGTGCAGCCACTCTGGAAAACTGTATGGAGGTTCCTCAAAAAGTTGAAAATAGAGCTACCATATGACCCAGCAATTGCACTACTGGGTATTTACCCCAAAGATACAAATGTAGCGATCTGAAGGGGTACATGTACCCCGATGTTTATAGCAGCAATGTCCACAATAGCCAAACTGTGGAAAGAGCCAAGATGTCCATCGACAGATGAATGGATAAAGAAAATGTGGTATATACATACAATGGAATATTATGCAGCCATGAAAAGGAATGAAATCTTGCCATTTGCAACGATGTGGATTGAACTGGAGGGTATTATGCTGAGTGAAATAAGTCAATCAGAGAAAGACATGTATCATACGATCTCACTGATATGAGGAATTCTTAATCTCAGGAAACCAACTGAGGGTTGCTGGAGTGGTGGGGGGTGGGTGGGACAGGGTGGCTGGGTGATAGACATTAGGGAGGGCATGTGCTATGGTGAGCGCTGTAGATTGTGTAAGACTGTTGAATCACAGACCTGTACCTCTGAAACAAATAATACATTATATGTTAAAAAAAAAAAAAAGAAGATAGTAGGAAGGGAAAAATGAAGGGTGGGAAATTAGAGGGGGAGACAAACCATGAGAGACTATGGACTCTGAGAAACAAACTGAGGGTTCTAAAGGGGAGGGGGTGGGGAGATGGGTTAGCCTGGTGATGGGTATTAAAGAGGGCACGTATTGAATGGAGCACTGGGTGTTATATGCAAACAATGAATCATGGAACACATCAAAAACTAATGATGTAATGTATGGTGATTAACATAACATAATAAAATAAAAATTTTTAAAAAAGTACAAGCAATCAAGTCATTTATGCATTTTTTCAACATTTTCTCAAACTTATCCAAGGAAGTTTGGATAGTTGGAAAAATTTTCATAGCCTAGGAAAAGTCAACCTAAAAATATCAGTAACTAAATTTAACAAATGTGCTTCTTGACTTAAAGATGTTTTCAGATGGTAAGTGCTCCCCTGGTCTTACCATACAGAGAAACTATGTATCATTTTATGAGCTTATTTCTATGTGACATGAACTATAAAGAAAGTTCCACAGCTTAAAAGAGAATCTGATTCTGCTTAAGCCAAACCTTCTACTACTCCCCATATCATCTTCCCAAAGAGACTCAAATGAGTTTTAAAAGCCCAAGAATGATTTAATAAATGAAAAAGATATACCATGTTCCTGGAAAGACTTAGTATTATTATGAAGCTCTCAATTCTCCATAAGTTAATCTATAAATTAAATGCAATTCCATTTAAAATTCCATTAGAGTTTTTTTATGAACTTTAGTGAATTAACTCTACAATGCTTTTTCTAGAGGAATCAGGGAATTTTTTAAAAATTGCAATTATGAGGAAAGGGAAAAAAGCCATATTGCTGGCTCAGCAAATAGTATCACAAATTAAGAATAATACATTCCAGTTTCTACTTTATACCATTCTATGAATTTTGTGTGGTATGTTTTTATACTGAACATGAATTCACTTTAGAATAAAAATCTCAGTAAAGATAATTCTTAGAAAAAAAGCTATGTCCTATATTTGAAATTTTGCCCTAAAAATTAATAGTTAGGAAAGAATGAGCTCTAGAAAACTAGTTATAAGGATGGTGATTTTTCTGAAAAAAATCATTATTACTTATCTCCTGGGATGTATAGAAGTATAAAACTTCTGTATAGAAGAAGCCATTTTTTTATGTCCTGAATGTGCTCCTTCACTTTATATGTTGGGATATATAAATATACAAAATTATCTTTCTGGACTTGCCTTACACTTTCCTCCTTTACAAAATTCTGATTTTCCCCTTACACTGTGCAGAATCAGCTACTCCCTCATTTTTCACCCCAGTGAATTTCACATATAATTATATTACCTATTACTATTATTGATGGTGCATGGAATAGTATATGACTATCGATGGTGAGAATGCAAATTTGTTTGTCCTTTTGGAAACCAATTGGCAGCATCTATTAGAATTTTAAATTTTGATGCATAGTATCATTTTGATTTGTAAATCTCCCCAACCTCGTATATACTTTCTATGTTCAAGCATGTTAAACATCATTCTAGTGGCAAAAAGTAGAAAGAAGTTAATCTCCAATAGCATAAGGGTTGAATAAATTTTCATATAAATTTTATATATTCCCACCATGGAATATTATGCAATGATTAGAATAATAGTTGCCAGAGTTGCCCGGAGGGATTTCCATGAGGATATGATGATTGAAAAAAGTGAGAAGCAGAGAAATGAATATAATATAATCTTAATTTTGTAAAGCAACAACAAAAATATAACAGTGTCAATTGAGTGTACATATTCATATAGAGAAAATTACTGAACACGATACAACTGGTTGTTAACATGTGATACCTGAGAAAGAAGAAAAGTGATGTAGAGAAAAGGAAAGTCAGACAGACAAAAATAAAGACTGCACTTAAGACAAACCTTAATCTATGGCTGTAGTAGACTGCATTGACAAATTGTGCATAATCAAATCATCTTTGAATTCCTATGATAAATAATAATATGTTATCTTTATTATATAGTGCTGAATCCATAACACTGTGTTGCACATCTTTTTCCGTAAGTGAGATTGGTTTATAACACTGCTGCCCAACAGAATATAATGTGGGCCACATATACAATATTTTAGTAACTAGATTAAGAAAAATAAAAAAGTGAAATAATATATTTAACCCAATAAACTAAAATGTTATATAAATGTAGTATTTATCAACATAATTAATTAAAAAATTAATGAGATATTTCATTATTTATCTTTCCTAAGTCTTCTAAATCTGTATGTATTTTATACTGGAGTACATCTCAATTCAGATGTAAATATTTCATCAAAAATACTTACCTATATTTATACCATAAAATTTATGGTTGAAAGACAGATTCATATAACCAAGTCATTCCAACCATACTTAAGGTTTTCCAATGATCTAATCAAGGGTCTTTTTTAATTTAATCAAAAATGTTTTATGTTTAAAAACTTTTATATCTTAATGTAATTAGGATGTTAGCTGAAGGCCACATTCTACACAATGTAGATTGGAACAGTTAAGCACAGGGCTCTTCTCATATCATTTCACACATAAATTCAACTCAATTACATGTTAATGAAAGGAAGATGTTAGTTGAAGGACCCATTCTACATAGTGATGTTTCAAGCAGTTAAGTACACAGCTACACCCATATAATTGTACATGTAAGTACAAACCAGTTACATCTTAATGAAAGGAAGAATTTTGTGGAATGATACATTCTCCACAGGGTAGCTTCAAGCAGTTAAGCACAAGGCTATACCCATATGATTGTACACATAGGTGCAAAACAGTTACAACTTCAGGAATGATATATATGTTAGTTGTAAGATGTATTCTACATAAAGAAATTTGAAGCAGTTTAGTATAGGGCTATTCTCATGTACTTCTACACCTATGATTAAAAACACTTACATCTTCATGAAACAAGATGCTACTTGAAGGACAGTTCATATATGGTTTCTGGAGATTTTACGGGTTCCTTTCTTTTGGTCAATTTTGGTCTTTCCCTACCACTCAAAGAGTCCCCTTCAATATTTCTTGCAGGGCTGGTTTAGCGGTCACAATCTCCTTTAGTTGTTTGGGAAACTCCTGATCTCTCCTTCTTGTCTGAATGATAGCCTTATTGGATAGGGTATTCTTGACCACAGATTTTCCCCATTCAGCATGTTGAATATATCATGCCACTCCCTTCTGGCTTGCCAAGATTCTGTGGAGATATCTGCAGCTAGACTAATGGGTTTTTCCTTGTAAATTAGGGACCTCTATTGTCTTGCCGATTTTCAGATTTTTTTCTTTATCGTCTGTGCCTCCTGGATTTGGATGTTTCCTCCCCCGATTAGGAAAGTTTTCAGCTATGATGTCCTCAAATAAACCTGCCCACTTTACTCTTTCTTCATCATCTGGGACTCCTATAATACAAATGTTATTACATTTGATGGAGTCACTGAGTTCCCTAAGTCTATTCTCATGTTCCATAATTCTTTCTCTCTTTTGTTCAGCTTCATTACTTTCTATTATTTTATCTTCTATATCACTGATTTGTTCCTCTGCTTCTTCCATCCTTGTGTTTATTACATCCAGTCTGTTCTGAATCTCAGTTATTGTATTCTTCATTTCTGACTCTTTTTTAACTCTTCTATCTCTGCAGGAACAGCCTCCCTGAAGTATTCCATTATTTTCTCAAGGCCAGCAAGTATCCTTATGATTGCTGCTTTAAATTCTCCATCTGGCATATTACTTCTATCTGTTTCAATTAGATCTCTGGCTGTGACCTGTTCTGGTAGTTTCATTTGGAATGAATTCCTCCATCTTGGCATTTTGTTTAAGTCTCGGTCTTCTGTGTTTTAGAAAAGCCTATTATGTTTCCTGCTTCTGAGAATACTGGCACGATGAAGAAGAGGTCATATAGTGTCCAGGGCCTGATATATCAGGGAATGTCTCAGATGTGTGCTGTTTACACTCTGCTGCTGTATTTTGGCTGCTCTATTCCTCAGGTCAGTCATCTGCAGAGGTTTTCCTTGCCTACAGTAGGCAATGTTTGGATGTTGGCCAGAGTGTGGTGAGTTTTAATTAGATGTGCTCTTGTCTGCTTATTAAATGAGACCTGATTCTATTTCCAGTAGAACCAAAGCCTTTTAGAACTCTCTGGTCAGGAGATGTGGTGTGAGTGTGGGTTTTTGTTGGTCTGGGGAAGGGGCCCACTGCACTGGGACTAAAGCACACTTGACTGAGAAGGTAAGTACCAGACCACAAGAGAATGGGACTTGGTTTAAGCAGGTTAGGCAGCCAGTGTGGGTGCTGTGCTGTTTCCTGCAGGTGGTTCAGTGCTTATGCTGAGAGGCAAGGGAGGAAAATGATACCCACCAGCTCTTTTGTCCCTGGAGAGGCGTCTCTATGAACATCACCTCTCACAGATGTGTTGCAAGAAAAGAGAACAAGATCTCCCTTGTGTACCTTAGGCATTCCTCAGATGGCAACAACTGCCCCCAGTTGCTTGTGTGCCTTATCTCCAGGAGCAGGGAAGTGTCCTGAGAGCTCTATCCCAGCCAAGTCTGCCAATGTTTAAAACTCCAGTTTGTAAGCACCACAGGTTGCAAAAACTCACAAAAATCAGCCCTTCTCATTTTCCCAGCCAATGTCTTTGGGGAAGGGTTCTCTTTGTGCATTCCCGTGTGCTCCTCTTTCTCCTGCCTTTCTCCACAATCAAGGCTCCCTTCCCTCCACAGGACCTGCAATCCATTTCTTCCCCAAACCGCATCTCCACACTTCCTACTTTCTTTGATGGGGCCTCTTCTCTCCCTTTAACTATGGACTTTGTTCTGTCAGGCATCAGGTCAATTTTTTGGGTATTCAGAATGATGTGATAGTTACCTAGTTGTGTTCGAGAGATGAGACGAGTCTAGGGTCCTCCTACTATGCCACCATCTTAGCTCCTCCTCAAATTAATCAGTTTTAAAAACTTGAAAATTCAGATCCTCAGTAGCACTAGCCACATATCAAGGGCTCAACAGATATCTGCAGTGAATTGGACAGCAAAGTCTATACACTTATTTTCCATTATTGCCCTATTCTTTCGAGGTATCAATGTTTGCTAGTCTCACAAAACTATGTAGTTTTACCTCTTTTCTTGTCACTGAAATAATCTGCACAAGATTGTTATTACCTATATCTTGAAATATGTTACAAATTTCCTTATATAGGCAGGGTTAGGGTCTTTGGTGGGGAGAGTAGTATGAGAGAAAGAAGTTATTAAATTTTACAAGGGTTATTATTTATCCAGATTTTCTATTTCTTCATGAATCAATTGTGGTCATTAACAATTGTGAAATTACTTTGTTTTGTTCTTAAATTCCACATATAAATGAAATCATATGGTATTTGTCTGTCTGACTTATTTCTCAGCATTATACTCTCTAGGTCCATCCATGTTGTTCCAAATGACAAGACTTCATTCTTTTTTAAGGCAGAATAATATGTGTCCCATACACACAAACACACACACACACACACACACACACACTACAGTTTCTTTATCCATTCATCTATCAATGAACACTTAGGTTGCTTCCATATCTTGACTATTGTAAATAATGCTGCAACATTAACATAAACATATATATTTTTGGAATCAGTGTTTTCATTTTCTTTGGGTAAATACCCAGTAGTGGAATTACTGAATCATATGGTATTTCTACTTTTAATTTTTTGAGGAAACTCCATAATGTTTTCCACAGTGACTGTACCAATTTACATTCCCATCAACAGTACACAAGAATTCCTTTTTCTCCACATCTTTGCCAACACTTGTTGTTTACTGTCTTTTTTATTTCAGCCATTCTAACAGGTGTAAGGTGATATCTTGTTGAGGTTTTGATTTGCATTTTCTTGATGATTAGTGATGTTGAGCATTTTTAATGTGTCTGTTTGCCATCTGTATTTCTTGTCTGGAGAAATGTCTATTCAGGTTCTCTGCCCATTTTAATTGATTATTTTGGGGGTTATCAGCTGTATAAATTCTTTATATTTTGGATACTAACCCCTTATCAGATATATCATTTGGCAGATTGCCTTTTTGTTTTGTTGATGATTTTCTTCATTGTGCAAAGGTTTTTTATTTTGGTATAGTCCTAATAGCTTAATTTTGCTTTTATTCCCCTTACCTAAGGGGACAGATCTAGAAAAATGTTTCTGTGGCCGATCTCAAAGAAAGTACTGCCTATTTTTTTATATGCATTTTATGGTTTCAGGTCCTACATTTAGGTTTCTAATCCATTTTGAGTTTATTTTTGTGTATGGTGTAAGAAAGTGGCCCACTTTCATTCTTTTGCATACAGCTATCCAGTTTCCCAGTGCCATTTGTTGAAGAGACTGTCTTTTCCCTATTGTATATCCATGCCTCCTGGGTCACAAATTATCTGACAATATATGCATGAATTTATTTCTGGGCTCTCTACTAATCTATGTGTCTATTTTTGTGCCAGTACCATACTGTTTTGATTACTATAGCTTTGCAGATCTTGAAATCTAGAATTGTGATACCTCCACCTTTGTTCGTTCTCAAGATTGCTTTGGCTATGCAAGGTATTCTACAGTTCCTTTCAAATTTTGGTAGTATTTGTTCTAGTTCTGTGAAAAATGTTGGTATTTGGGTAAGTACTGTATGAAATCTGCAGATTACTTGGGCAAGTATGGACATTTTAACAATATGTTCTTCCAATCCATGACCATGGAATATCTTTCCATTTGTTTGTAACATCTTCAATTTTTTTTCATCAGTGTTCATTCATTTCACATACTGAAAAACTAAAAGGTTTTCCTATAAGATCAGGAACAAGACAGTTCTTTTCAACATAGTACTGGAAGTCCTAGCCATAGCAATCAGACAACAATAAGAAATAAAAGGCATCCAAATTGGTAAGGAAGAAGTAAAACCTTCACTATTTGCAGATGACATGATATTACACATAGAAAACCTAAAAGACTACACCAAAAAAAAAAAATTACTAGAACGGATAAATTCAGTAAAGTCATAGGACACAAAATTAATATACAGAAATCTGCTGCATTTCTTTACACTAATATTGAAGTAGCAGGAAGAGAAATTTAGAAAACAATCCCACTTATGATTTCACCAAAAATAATAAAATACCTAGGAATAAACTTAACCAAGGAGGTGAAAGAGCTGTACTTAAACAATAAAACATTGATGAAGGGAATTGAAGATGACCATCCTCCTTAAACTTTGTATTTGTTTATAATACCTATCTTATCAGTAGAATTTAAACATACTTCTACATTTAGCTTTTTACAATTTTTATTTTTTCACCAAAGCACCTAGTATTGTAATAAACATATTCATTTCTGGGGGCAGAGCAAGATGGCGGAGGAGTAGGAGACCTGGATTTCATCTCCTCTCAGGAACTCAGCTGGATAGGGATCAAACCATTCTGAACACCTACAAACTCAACAGGAGATCGAAGAAAAGAATAACAACAACTCTCTCATCAGAAAAGCGACCACTTTCTGGAAGGTAGGACGTGTGGAGAAGTGAATCCGAGGCGATATTCGGGAGGATAGACGGCGGGGGAGGGGCCTCCGTCGGCCGCTTATGGCAAGGGATAGAGCCACGGAGCACAAAATCGGAACTTTTAAAAGTGTGCTCTGCTGAGGGATGTCACTCTGGTGGCTAAGTGGGGGGTGGAAACCTCCGGGACAGTGTGGTCTCAGGTCCCTCGCGGTTACAGAAAGACGGGGGGTGCCTGAGTGTGGCAGAGCTCCAAGGTAACGGAGCAGGGAAGCCGGCTGCAGAGGCGGAGCCCAGGCACGGACTATCAGCTCGGGCTTGTCATATATCGTGATCTGCGGCACAGTCAGGCCCCTGCTCCTCCAGCAAGGACCCAATAAGCGGAAGATCCAGGGAGACTCCCCTTCCTCCCCCGGGAAGAGCCGCGCGGGAGTGCACCGCAGGGATCTGCTGGGTTTGGAGACTCCACCCGGGGTAGGGTGCCAGAGATAGAAACGCGTGGTCACAGACCGGGTGAGCACGGAGTGCAGCCGGAGACCGGGGAGACGGGAGTGACTGACGGCTTTTCTCTGGGGGCTCACTGAGGAGCGGGGACCCGAGTTCTCAGCTCCTCCAGGGCAGAGATTGGGAAGCCGCCATTTTCACTCTCCGCCTCCAAAGCTGTATGGAAAGCTCGCAGGGAACAAAAGCTCTGGAGAGCAAACCCGAGCAGATTACTTAGCCAGGAGGGGGCAAGGGTGGGGCAATTCCGCCTCCAGCAAAGACATTTGGAAACCACGGCAACAGGCCCCTCCCCAGAAGATCAGCAAGAACAGCCAGCCAAGACCAAGTTTACCGATCAATGAGAACGGCAGAACTCCAGCGCTAGGGGAATAATGCACATAGAATTCATGGCTTTTCCCCATGACTCTTTAGTCTTTCAAAGTTAATTTTTTTTTAACCGTCTTTTTTTTTTTTTAATTTTTCTTTTTCCCTTTTTCAACCAACATCTTATCAATCCCTTTTTTAAAAAAACATTTTTATTTTTCATTTTTAGAGTCATATTCTATCCCTTCAGAGTAGTTACCCATATTTTTGGCATATATATATAAGTTGTTCTCTCTTTAAAATTTTGAGATAGTTTCTTCTAAAAGAAAAAAATATACCCTAAATCTCTAGTATATGGTGTTTTCTATTCCCCTGACTGATCACATTCTTTTTTTTTCTTTTTTCTTTCTTTAAATCATCTTCTTCCTTTTTTCAAACACCTTCTTATCAATTCCTTTTATAAAATTTTTTATAATTTCCATCATTACAGTCATATTCCATCCCTTCATTATATCAACCCTTATTTTTGTATATATATAAGTTTTTCTTTCTTTAAAATTTTGGTAGGCACTTTCTTCTGAAAGACCAAAATACACCCCAAATCTAGTGTGTGGCACTGATATATATACCAGCCTGATCATATTTGATCACACTCTGGTTTTTTTTGTTGTTGTTGGTTTTGTTTGTTTTTGTTTGTTTTTATCTTTTTCTTTTTCTTTTTTTTCTTTTTCTTTTTTCTCTCTTTCCATTTCTTTTTCCACTGCTTCAGGTCTTTTCTGATTTGTTTAGAGTATATTTTCTGGGGACATTGTTACTCTGCTAGCATTTTGTTCTCTCATTCATCTATTCTCCTCTGCACAAAATGACAAGACGGAAAAAAACACCTCAACAAAAAGAACAAGAGGTAGTACTGACTGCCAGGGACCTACTCAATATGGACATTAGTATGATGTCAGATCTAGAGTTCAGAATCATCACTTTAAAGATACTAGCTAGGCTTGAAAAAAATATGGAAGTTATTAGAGAAACCCTTTCTGGAGAAGTAAAAGAACTAAAATCTAATCAAGTAGAAATCAAAAACGCTATTAATGAGGTGCAATCAAAAATAGGGGCATTAACTGCTAGGATAAATGAGGCAGAGGAGAGAATCAGTAATACAGAAGACCAAATGATGGAAAATAAAGAAGCTGAGAAAAAGAGAGATAAACAACTACTGGATCACGAGGGAAGAATTCGAGGAATAAGAGATACCATAAGACAAAACAACATTAGAATAATTGGGATCCCAGAAGAAGAAGAAAGAGAGAGAGGGGCAGAAGGTATATTGGAGCAAATTATAGCAGAGAACTTCCCTAATTTGGGGAAGGAAACAGGCATCAAAATCCAGGAGGCACAGAGAACCCCTCTCAAAATCAATAAAAATAGGTCAACACCCCAACATCTAATAGTAAAACTTACAAGTCTCAGAGACAAAGAGAAAATCCTGAAAGCACCTCAGGAGAAGAGATCTATAACCTACAATTGTAGAAACATTAGATTGGCAACAGACCTATCCACAGAGACTTGGCAGGCCAGAAAGGACTGGCAGGATATATTCAGAGCACTACATGAGAAAAATATGCAGCCAAGAATACTCTATCCAGCTAGGCTGTCATTGAAAATTAAAGGAGAGATAAAAAGCTTCCAGGACAAACAAAAACTAAAGGAATTTGCAAACACAAAACCAGCCCTACAGGAAATCTTGAAAGGGGTCCTCTAAGCAAAGAGAGACCCTAAAAGCAACATAGACAAGAAAGGAACACAGACAATATACGGTAACAGTCACCTTACAGGCAATACAATGGCACTAAATTCCTATCTTTCAATAGTTACCCTGAATGTAAATGGGCTAAATGCCCCAATCAAAAGACACAGGCTATCAGACTGGATTAAAAAACAAGACCCATCGATATGCTGTCTGCAAGAGACTCATTTTAGAACCAAAGACACACCCGGATTGAAAGTGAGGGGGTGGGAAACCATTTACCATGCTAATGGACACCAAAAAAAAGCTGGGGTGGCAATCCTTATATCAGACAAATTAGATTTTAAACCAAAGACTGTAATAAGAGATGAGGAAGGACATTATATCCTACTTAAAGGATCTATCCAACAAGAAGATCTAACAATTGTAAATATCTATGCCCCTAACATGGGAGCAGCCAATTCTATAAGGCAATTAATAACAAAAGCAAAGAAATACATCGACAACAATACAATAATAGTGGGGGACTTTAACACCCCCCCCCACTGAAATGGACAGATTGTCTAAGCAAAAGATCAACAAGGAAATAAAGACTTTAAATGACACACTGGACCAAATGGACTTCACAGAAATGTTCAGAACATTCCATCCCAAAGCAACGGAATACACATTCTTCTCTAGTGCCCATGGAACATTCTCCAGAATAGATCACATCCTAGGTCATAAATCAGGTCTCAACCGGTACCAAAAGATTGGGATCATTCCCTGCCTATTTTCAGACCACAATGCTTTGAAACTACAACTCAATCACAAGAGGAAAGTCGGAAAGAACTCAAATCCATGGAGGCTAAAGAGCATCCTACTGAAGAATGAATGGGTCAACCAGGAAATTAAAGAAGAATTAAAAAAATACATGGAAACCAATGAAAATGAAAACACAACTATTCAAAATCTTTGGGATGCAGCAAAGGCAGTCCTAAGAGGAAAGTATATAGCAATACAAGCCTTTCTCAAGAAACAAGAAAGGTTTCAAATACACAACCTAACCCTACACCTAAAGGAGCTGCAGAAAGAACAGCAAATAAAGCCTGAACGCAGCAGGAGAAGAGAAATAATAAGGATCCGAGCAGAAATCAATGAAATAGACACTAAAAGAACAGTAGAACAGATCAACGAAACTAGGAGCTGGTTCTTTGAAAGAATTAACAAGATTGATAAACCCCTGGCCAGACTTATCCAAAAGAAAAGAGAAATGACCCAAATCAACAAAATCATGAATGAAAGAGGAGAGATCACAACCAACACCAAAGAAATACAAACAATTATAAGAACATATTATGAGCAACTCTATGCCAGCAAATTAGATAACCTGGAAGAAATGGATGCATTCCTAGAGATGTATCAACTACCAAAACTGAACCAGGAAGAAATAGAAAACCTGAACAGACCTATAACCACGAAGGAAATTGAAGCAGTCATCAAAAATCTCCCAACAAACAAAAGCCCAGGGCCAGATGGCTTCCCAGGGGAATTCTACCAAACATTTCAAGAAGAATTAATACCTATTCTTCAGAAACTGTTCCAAAAAATAGAGATGGAAGGAAAACTTCCAAACTCATTTTATGAGGCCACCATTACCTTGATCCCAAAACCAGACAAAGACCCCATCAAAAAGGAGAATTACAGACCAATATCCCTGAAGAACATGTATGCAAAAATTTTCACCAAAATACTAGCCAGTAGGATCCAACAGTACATTAAAAGGATTATCCACCACGACCAAGTGGGATTTATCCCTGGGCTGGAAGGTTGGTTCAACATCCGCAAATCAATCAATGTGATACAATACATTAACAAAAGAAAGAACAAGAATCATATGATCCTCTCAACAGATGCAGAAAAAGCTTTTGACAAAGTACAGCATCTTTTCTTGATCAAAACTCTTCAGACTATAGGCATAGAGGGTACATACCTCAATATCATAAAAGCCATCTATGAAAAGCCTACAGTGAATATCATTCTCAATGGGGAAAAACTGAGAGCTTTCCCCCTAAGGTCAGGAACGCGGCAGGGATGCCCACTATCACCACTGCTATTCAACATAGTATTGGAAGTCCTAGCCACAGCAATCAGACAACAAAAAGAAATAAAAGGCATCCAAACCGGCAAAGAAGTCAAACTCTCACTCTTTGCAGATGATATGATACTTTATGTGGAAAACCCCAAAGACTCCACCCCAAAACTGCTAGAACTCATACAGGAATTCAGTAAAGTGGCAGGATATAAAATCAATGCAAAGAAGTCAGTGGCATTCCTATACACCAACAACAAGACAGAAGAAAGAGAATTTTAGGAGTCGATCCCATTTACAATTGCACCCAAAACCATAAGGTACCTAGGAATAAATCTAACCAAAGAGACAAAGGATCTGTACTCAAAAAACTATAAAATACTCAAGAAAGAAATTGAGGAAGACACAAAGAAATGGAAAAACGTTCCATGCTCATGGATTGGGAGAAGAAATATTGTGAAGATGTCAATGCTACCTAGAGCAATCTACACATTCAATGCAGTCCCCATCACAATACCATCCACTTTTTTCAAAGAAATGGAACAAATCATCCTAAAATTTGTATGGAACCAGAAAAGACCCCGAATAGCCAGAGGAATGTTGAAAAAGAAAAGCAAAGCCGGCAGCATCACAATTCCGACTTCCAGCTCTATTACAAAGCTGTCATCATCAAGACAGCATGGTACTGGCACAAAAACAGACACATAGATCAAGGGAACAGACTAGAGAGCCCAGAAATGGACCCTCAACTCTATGGTCAACTCATCTTTGACAAAGCAGGAAAGAATGTCCAATGGAAAAAAGACAGTCTCTTCAACAAATGGTGTTGGGAAAATTGGACAGCCACATGCAGAAGAATGAAACTGGAACATTTCCTTACACCACACACCAAAATAGACTCCAAATGGTTGAAAGACCTAAATGTGAGACAGGAGTCCATCAAAATCCTAAAGGAGAACACAGGCAGCAACCTCTTTGACCTCAGCCGAAGCAACTTCTTCCTAGAAACATTGCCAAAGGCAAGGGAAGCAAGGGCAAAAATGAACTATTGGGACTTCATCAAGATAAAAAGCTTTTGCAAAGCAAAGGAAACAGTCAACAAAACCAAAAGACAACCGACAGAATGGGAGAAGATATTTGCAAATGACATATCAGATAAAGGGCTAGTATCCAAAATCTATAAAGAACTCATCAAACTCAACACCCAAAGAACAAAGAATCCAATCAAGAAATGGGCAGAAGACATGAACAGACATTTTCCCAAAGAAGACATCCAAATGGCCAACAGACACATGAAAAAGTGCTCAACATCGCTCGGAATCAGGGAAATCCAAATCAAAACCTCAATGAGATACCACCTCACACCAGTCAGAATGGCTAAAATTAACAAGTCAGGAAACGACAGATGTTGGTGGGGTTGCGGAGAAAGGGGAACCCTTTTACACTGTTGGTGGGAATGCAAGCTGGTGCAGCCACTCTGGAAAACAGTATGGAGGTTCCTCAAAAAGTTGAAAATAGAGCTACCATACAAGCCAGCAATTGCACTACTGGGTATTTACCCCAAAGATACAAAAGTAGGGATCCGAAAGGGTACGTGCACCCCGATGTTTATAGCAGTAATGTCCACAATAGCCAAACTGTGGGAAGAGCCAAGATGTCCATCAACAGATGAATGGATAAAGGAGATGTGGTATATATATACAATGGAACATTATGCAGCCATCAAAAGGAATGAGATTTTGCCATTTGCAACGACGTGGATGGAACTGGAGGGTATTATGTTGAGCGAAATAAGTCAAACAGAGGAAGACATGTACCATATGACCTCACTGATATGAGGAATTCTTAACTGCAGGAAACAAACTGAGGGTTTTTGGAGTGGGGGTGGGGTGGGAGGGATGGGGTGACTGGGTGATAGACACTGGTGATAGACTCTGGTAAGCGCTGTGAATTGTGCAAGACTGTTGAATCTCAGATCTGTACCTCTGAAACAAATAATGCAATATATGTTAAGAAAAAAAAAGAAGAAGGTAGCGGGAGGGGAAGAATGAAGGGGGGGAATCGGAGGGGTAGACAAACCATGAGAGACGATGGACTCTGAAAAACAAACTGAGGGTTCTAGAGGGGAGGGCGGTGGGAGGATGGGTTAGCCTGGTGGTGGGTATTGAGGAGGGCACATTCTGCATGGAGCACTGGGTGTTATGCACAAACAATGAATTATGGAACATTTCATCTAAAACTAATGATGTAATGTATGGGGATTAACATAAGAATAAAAAAACAAACAAAAAAACCATATTCAATTCTGTTTAATGTAACAAGGGAAATATTTTTATTTTTCCATCTTACTATGTGATTAGTATTATTATACTTTATTCTTTATTTCTTTTCATTTTCCTTATTTTTGCTGGTAAGATCAAGGTACTTACTTTTTTCCGTATTAGCTTAGAAGTTTTACTGCCCTTTTCATTAGCCATTACCTTTCTTTTTCCAAATTGTGTGTATGTGTTACTAAAAGATATTATTTCTATCTCATTTCTAACTCAGATACTAAAATTAATACTCTATTAGTCTAACCTGTAATATTCAAGTCTTTATAGCATTTCAGCATTTAATATAATCTTTTACTTTGGCTCTACATAAAAGCTCTGAACACATATGCAGTATTTAATTTTATTCCTACTTTACTTATCTTTTAAATCACTATTGTCTTTTATTTCAAATTATTTTACTATTTACTGTTAACATTTCATGGTCTCTCATCATTCATTTACTACCAAAAAAAAGAAGTTAATAGTTTGTGTAGTGATGAACAATCATTAAATTGCTAAAATAGATTATACACTTTTATGGTGTATTATTATTTAAACACATTGCAATATTTGATTTCTTTCAAAACAGAAACATTTTTACCTTATATATGATTTATGATATAAATCTATAAAAACTATAAAGATATAAAATATAAAATATAAAAACTATAAAAATGTTTGCCAGAGGGGAGGGGGATCAGAGGATGGGCAAAGTGTGTGAAGGGGACTGGAAGATACAGTTTCCTGTTATAGAATGAATACACTATGGTAATAAAAGGTACAGCATAAGGTTTGAATACAAGAGGGGTCGAATTTCGTGAATTCTTTCAACCAGTGGGACTTAAACTTTTTAAAAAATCAGCAGGTATGCCTCTCGGAGAGCCAATGGGCAAGAGGAAACTCAGTACAAGCCCTTACAGAGACATCACAACAAATACCCCACAGAGATATAGCATAGAAGCAGTTTGAAAGGTATCTAGGGTATACAAGAGAAAGAGTTATTTACTAATTTCAGAGCCTGTCCCAGGGACAGAATCCCTAGGGAACTCCTCTAGGATCAAAGGAACTGGTAGGCTCCATTTCCCTCTCTGTCCCCCAGCATAAACACAAGGTAACCTGTAGAACCCGCTTGCTAGCACTGTGGCCCCACACATTGCACTGTGCTTCTGTGGATCTGCCCTCTCCAATAAGCTCTTGACCATAGCCCATACAGTGTGGTGCCATAGGCCTGGCAGTATGCAAGAAGCCCACAGTGACCAGTGCCACTCCACAGTGACTCCTGCCCCAGAAAGAGGGAAAGAAAACCACAAAGAGCAGAGACAGAGACCCCAATGACAGCTTCTCAGGGCACAACACAGGAAAGGCACTTTGCAGTTTGGTGCTACTGCACCTCTGGGAAATGCCTGATGTGACTCAACTCAAGCCCAAAGCATCCTCAGACTGGCCCACTAACCACAGGGACCAAACACTGCCCACAATATGCAAAGAGAACCTAATATCCAATAGAGAACTTAAAGTAATGATCATGAGGATACTCACTGGGCTTGAGAAAAGAGTGGAGGACATCAGTGAGCACTTAACAATGAGATAAAAAAAAGAACCAGAGATGAAGAACACAATAAATGAAATTTAAAATAAACAAGATGAGAGGCACCTGGATGGCTCAGTTTGTTGAGCATCCAACTCTTGATTTTGGCTTAGGTCATGATCTCAGGGCTGTGAGCAAGCCCTGCACTGGGCTTCATGCTCAGCAGGGACTCTGCTTGAGAATGTCTCTCTTTCCCTCTGCCTCTCCCCCTGCCATTCATGTGTGCACACTCTCTCTTTCTCAAACAAATATATAAATCTTTAAAAATAAATAAATAAAATATACTAGATAGAATAAATAGTAGATTAAACAAAGCAAAAGAATGAACCAAGGACCTGGATGAAAGAGTTATGGAAAGTAATCAAAATGAGCGGGTGAGAGGAAAAAATTATGCAAGATGTGACTAGACTTAGGAAACATAATGACACCATCAAGCATAATAACATTTACATTACACGGATCCCAAAAGAAGAGATAGAAAAGGGGATAGCAAATTTATCTGGAATTTAATAGCTGAAAAATTCCCAAATCTGGGGAAGGAACAGAAATGCAGATCCAGGGGTCACAGAGATGTCACAACAAAATCTATCCACGGAGGTGCACAGCATGACATTTAGTGATAAAGAGAGAATTTTAAAAAGCAGAAAGAGAAAAGAACACAATTACATAAAAAGGAAACTGAATAGGGTTATAAGCTGATTTTTCAGCAGAAACTTTGCAGGTCAGAGAAGGTGGCGTGATATATTCAAATGCTGAAAGAACAAAATCTATAGCCAAGAATATTCTAACCAACAAGACTATCATTCAAAATAAAAGGAGAGATTAAGAGTTTCCCAGACAAACAAAAGTTAAAGGAATTCATGACCACTAAACCAGCCCTACAAGAAATGATAAAAGGTACACCTTGATTTGAAAGGAAAGACTGTAAACAACAGTAAGGAAAGTAGGAAGCACAAAAGCAGTGAAAATAAGTATATGTGTAAAAATCACTCAAGGGACTCACGAAACAAAAGATGTAAAATATGATACCATATACTTAAAACATGGGGAGAAGCAAAGAACGGGTTCAAATTTAAGTGACCATCAACTTAATATAGACTGCTATACAGAGAAGATATATACAAACTGAATGATAACCACAAATCAAAAACCAGTAACAAACATGCAAAAAATAACAGAAAGGAATCCAATTATATCACTAAAGAAGCAAACTAATTGTGAGAGAAGACAGCAAAAGAAGAAAGGAATGGAGAAAAAATACAACAACAACAATAAAACAAGTAACAAAATGGCAATAAATACATAACCTATCAATAATTACTTTGATGTAAATTGACAAAATGCTCCAATCAAAAGATATAAGATGACAGAGTGGATAAAAAAACAAGATCAATCTATATGCTGACTACAAGAGACTAATTTCAGACCTAAAGACACTTTCAGATAGAATGTAAAGGGATTGAAAAGCATTCACCATGCAAATGGAAGTGAAAAGAAAGTTGGGGTAGCAATACTTATATAGGGCAAAATATACTTTAAAACAAAGGTTGTAACAAGAAACGAAGACAAACGCTGGATAATCATTCAGGGGACATTCCAACAAGAAGATCTAACAATTGTAAATAGTTATGAACCCAACATGGGAGCACCCAAATACCTAAAGCAGTCAATAACAAACATAAAGGAAGTACTCAATAGTGATACAATACTAGTAGGGTGTCGGGTTTGGCCAGCAAATTCTGAGATGGCTAATGAAAGATTACTCCAGACACCCTAGTAGGAGAAAGGAGAGGACTGGGGACCAGACACTCTAGTGGCAAAAGGCCCTGAGCTAAGCTTTGTCTCGGCTTTTATTGTGAGTTTTATCACTATACCAAGCGCAAGAGCAAAACAAGAAGGAATGTGTAGTTTTAATGATCAGGACAATAATATATGGGGTAGTGTGTGATAAGGGCAAGCAGTTCTCATGACATGCGTGCAAGGCAAGGAGTTCGTGAAGTACGTGACCACCACAGGTGCCCCTGTTTTTCTTCAAAATTTAAACATTTATTCCCTAGACGAGAACCTTGAGCCGCAATAAGAATCTGGCCACTCTCAGCCAAGAGACTTCAAAGGAGGCCTAGCATTCCAGGGACTCCTCCTTTGCTTTTCAATTAGTCTCATCCAGGGAGGCATATGCAAGTCAGATTGTATTTATCCAGGCACTGTGAATCCCCACAGTAGGGGACTTTAGCACCCCACTTACATCAATGGACACATCATCCAAACAGAAAATCAACAAGGAAAGAATGGCTTTAAATGACACACCAGACCAGATAGACTAAAACAGATATATTCAACATTCCACCCTAAAACAGCAGACTTCACATTCTTTTCAAGTCCACATGGAACATTCTCCAGAATAGACCACACGTTAGACCACAAAACAAGTCTCAACACATTCAAAAAGATCTAAGTCATTCCATGCATCTTCTCTGACCACGACACTATGAAACTAAATATCAACCACAAGAACACAAATAATGGAGGTTAAATAACATGCTACTAAACAATGAACGGGTCAACAAAGAAATCAATAAATTAAAACATAAAGAAAAAATTTAAAAATATATGGAGACAAATGAAAATGAAAACACAATGGTCTAAAATCTTTGGCATACAGAAAAGCTGTTCTAAGGGGAAAGTTTATAGCAATACAGGCCTAACCCAAGAAGCAAGAAAAATCTCAGATACCACCGAATCATACACCTAAATGAAACAGAAGAAAAAAAAAAAAAAAAAACCAAAGCCAGTAGAATAAAGGAAACAATAAAGATCAAGGTAGGAATAAATGAAATAGAAACTAAAAAAACCAATAGAACAGATCAATGAAACCTTTTCTTTAAAAAGATCAACCAAATTGATAAGTCTTTAGGCAGATTAATCAAAAAAGAGCAAGAGAGGATTCAAATAAACAAAATCAGAAATGAAACCAGAGAGGGAGACAAACCGTAAGAGACTCTGAATCTCAGGAAACAAACTGAGGGTTACTGGAGTGGAGGGGGGTGGGAGGGATGGGGTGGCTGGGTGATAGACATTGGGGAGGGTATGTGCTGTGGTGAGCACTGTGAATTGTGTAAGACTGCTGAATCATAGACTTGTACCCCTGAAACAAATAATACATTATATGTTAATAAAAAAATAATAATAATAAAAAAGAAATGAGGGCGCCTGGGTGGCTCAGTCGTTAAGCATCTGCCTTCGGCTCAGGTCATGATCCCAGGGTCCTGGGATCAAGTCCTACATCAGGCTCCCTGCTCAGCAGGAAGCCTGCTTCTCCCTCTCCCACTCCCACTCCCCCTGCTTGTGTTCCTGCTCTCGCTATCTCTCTCTCTGTCAAATAAATAAATAAAATCTTTAAAAAAAAAAAAAAGAAAGAAATGAAATGAGAAATAACAACTGACACCACAGAAATACAAAGGATCATAAAAGAAAAATTCTATGCCAACAATCTAGACAACGTAGAAGAAATGGATAAATTCCTAGAAACATACAAACTCCCAAAATTGAATCAGGAAGAAATAGATCATTTTAACAGACCAATTATCAGTAATGAAATTAAATCAGTAATCAAAAAAACCCAAAAGCAAAAGTACAGGACCAGATGGATTAAGAGGTAAATTCTACCAAACATCTAATGAAGAGTTAATACCTATTCTGCTCAAACTATTCCAAAAAATAGAAGAGGAAGGAAAAGGAATGCTTCTGAGTTCATTCTGAGACCAGCATTACCCTGATAGCAAAACCAGAAAAAGATACCACCAAAAAAGAGAACTATAGACCAATTTCTGATGAACATAGATGCAAAAATTCTCAACAAAATATTAGCTAATAAAATCCAACAATAAATTTTGAAAATCTTCCATCATAATCGAACAGGATTTGTTCCCAGGATGCAAGGGTAGTTTAGTATTTGGAAATCAATCACTGTGATACATCACATCAATAAGAGAAAGGATAAAACCATATGGTCATTTCAACAGATGCCTAAAAAGCATGTGACAAAGTACAACAACCATTCATGATAGAAACACTCAACAAAGTAAATTTAGAGGGAACGAACATACCTCAACATAATAAAGGTCATATATGAAAAACCCACAGTGAATATCATCAGAGTCAATGGTGAAAAACCAAGAGTTTTGCCCCAAAGATCAGGAACAAGACAAGGATATCTGTTTTCACCACTTTTATTCAACATGGTACTGAAAATCCTGGCCACAGCAATCAGACAAGAAAACAGGATAAAAGGCATCCAAAATTGGTAAAGAAGAAGTCAAACTTTCACTATTTGCAGATGCACATGATACTATATACAGAAAACCTGAAAGACTCCACCAAAATACCACCAGAACTGATGAATGAATTCAGTAAAATTGTAGGATATAAAATCAATGTACAGAAATCTATTGCATTTCATTTTTTAATTTTTTTTAAAAGATTTTTTTATTTATTCATTTGAGACACGGAGATACAGAGAGAGAGAGAGCATGAGCAGGGAGAGAGGCAGTGGGAGAGGGAGAAGCAGGCTCCCTGCTGAGCAGGGAGCCCGATGCAGGGCTCGATCCCAGGACACTGGGATCATGACCTGAGCCAAAGGCAGATGCTTAACCATCTGAGCCACCCAGGCGCCCCTAAATCTATTGCATTTCTATTCACTAATGATGAAGCAATGGAAAGAGAAAGAAAGGAATCCTATATACAATTTCACCAAAAATTAAAAAAACAATACCTAGGAATAAACTTAACCAAGGAAGTGAAATGGATTAAAGGAGAAATTCCAAGGAAATGGATTAAAAACCTAAAGGTGAGACCTGAAAGCATAAAACTAGAAAAGAGCACAGGCAGTTTTTTCTCTCACATTGGCCACAGCAACATCTTTCTAGATATATCTCCTGAGGCAGGGGAAACAAAGCCAAAATAAACTATTTGATTACAACAAAGTAAAAAGCTTCTGCACAATGAAGGAAACAATCACGAAACTAAAAGGCAACCCACCAAATGACAGAGATATTTACAAATTATATATCTGACAAAGGGTTAGTACCCAAAATACATAAAGAATTTATACAACTTATCACCCTAAAAACCCAATTAAAAATCGGTAGAAGACAGGTACAGACATTCTCCAAAGAAGACATACAGATGGCCAATTGGCACATGAAAAGATACTTACATCATTCATTATTGGGGAAATACAAATCAAAACTACAATGAGATATCACCTCACACCTGTCAGAATGGCTAAAGTCAAAAACACAAGAAACAACAGGTGTTGGCGAGGATGTGGAGAAAGAGGAACACTCTTGCACTGTTGGTGGGAATGCAAACTGCTGCAGCCACTTTGGAAAACAGTATGGAGGTTTCCCAAAAATTTAAAAATAGAACTAACCTATGATCCAGGAATCGCACTACTGGGTATTTACCCTAAGAATACAAAAACACTAATTCAAAAGAATATATGCACCTGTGTGTTTATTGAAGCACTATCTATAATAGCCAAATTATGGAAGCAGCCCAATGTCCATTGATAGATGAGTGGATAAAGAAGATGTGGCATATGTATGCAATGGAAGATTATTCAGCCATAAAGAAGAATGAAATCTCTCCATTTTCAACAACATGAATGGAGCTAGAGAATATAATGCCATGTGAAATAGAGAATGACAAACACCATATGATTTCACTTGTATGTGGAATTTAAGAAAGAAAACAAATGAACACAGGAGACAAAAAAGAGACAAACCAAGAAACAGATTATAAATTATAGGAAACAAACTGATGGTTACCAGGTAGAGGGATGGGTGAAATAGGTGATGGGGATTAAAGAATACACATATCATGATGAGTCCTGAATAACATATAGAATTGTTGAATCACTATATTGTACACCTGGAACTAATATAACATACAATGTTATATGTTAACTATACTGGAATTAAAATATAAAACTGAATAAAATTTTTCAAAAAAGAAAATCATAAGAAAATTTTAATTTTTTTAGAATTTTAATAGAAGGTACTACATAATTCATACTTTTAGAAAGCATACAGTATAAATGAATTTTTTGAGAAATACTTGTGAATTTGAATCATTGAGACGACTCAGATTGTTAACAAAGACATAACAAAAATATTTTATTCTTTACAGTAATTACCTCCAAATGGGAAAAAAAAGGTATTCCTCTTAATTTTTTTTAAGTGAAGTTTGAGAAGAAAGAAAAAAGAAATAAAGAATCAGCATTTTATAAAATAAGTTTGCAGCCAGTGTGAATTACAGCAATTTTATACTTACATCAAAGAATGGATGACTGGAAGATTTCTACATCTCATCACATTCTCATCCCCTACCAACATCCGGTTAGTTATGAGAACTCTTTTTTTCCCTTTCTGCTATATTGAACTAAGAGTTTTTTTCCATTCTCAATAGGGATCACAGATTTCCTATCACCCTTCTCTAAATTACAGCATTTCTTATCCATTTACCTTCTAAGTAATTCAATCTGTCCATTTCTCTCAGGTATATCAACTACAGCCTTGTTCAAGGTACCATTTCTCACCTGGACTGCCTTGGTGGCCCTAATGGGTCTGCCTAGAGCCACTAAATTCCCTTCCAATCCATTATTTTATGTGTTAGACAAAATGGTCTTATCAAACTCGGTATCTGATTATCAGATCATGTTACCCTGACTTTCCCAAATGATGTCTTAACCCTTGCTAAGCTTATTGCCCTTTAGATAAAGACAAAATTCTTCAAATGGTTCATCAAACTTTGCAGGGACAAGTTTTGTTTGTTTGTTGCTGTTTGTTTTTTAACAGTTCTTTCCTTCTGCCTAGAATGTGCTTCTCTTCCCTTTTCACCCAGGTGTTAATGCCTTCAGATATTAACTTAATCATCACTTTCTCAAGGAAACCTTTCCTGACCTCCATGATTAGTTCAAATTCCCCCATGGTGAGTCAATGCACAGTATGGGCCTTTACCTCACTGCACAGGTCACAGTTGTCATTTTACATGTGCTTGGAGATTACTTGACCTGTATCTGTAAACCTGCTGCACTATAAGCTTCATAAAGAAATAGATTCTCTTTTTTTTTGCAGGGGTAGGAGAGCTAATATTTTTGTGACTGGTGCCTAGTACTTGAGGATTAGGCAATAAATAGTGGTTGAATCAATGAGTGAACCTGAATTCTTGATTCTGAAATTATGCAGGAATTATCCATAATCCTGGATGTAGTCTATGGTGACAAGAGACTGCAAGTGACTAAAAGAAAGGAGAAAAGAAGACCATCTTGATCAAAGTAGAGTTCATCTTGGGTCTCATAACTAGAATTCCAAATCTTCTCTTCATCCCACCACCTATCATAATCAGAGAGATTCAGTTCTCTTAGCTTCTGATCCAATATCCAGTTACACTTCTTATTTGAAAGCCTTTGGTAATTCAACACTCAATTATACTTATTTAAAAGCCCTTGATACATTTAAAGTCCTTTTAAATGAACATGAATAGTGCTTGAGTTCTTCATCTACACAAAGAATGATCACTTACACCATTTAGTCTTTTCCTATAAGCTTTAAGTGAATAAAACATAACTCTAGGTTTTACCTTACACTATTTTCTTCTCAAGGCTGCATAAGATACATAATTAGTTGCCATTTTAATGAGGAAACAAAAGCCAGATGCTTTAAATAAACTACATAAAGACATTCAACTGAGAGATTAATCTCCTAAGTCCAGAGTCTCTACACTGAACTGTTAAACAACCTCTGAGTCCCCCCAAAACTGTAGAACTGTCTGCTTGCCTAGCAGATGCAATGGTAGAGGAAAAGCTACAAAAACTGTTCTGTATAATGGTTAAGGAAAAGAATAAATAAAATTTTCCAATGGAGAAACAGGTAATGGCAAAGAAATTCAGGAAGATTTAGATGACCAGAGGCTGCATAGAACCTAATTCCCACCTTTCATTTCCCTATACCCTCCTTCTCAGGGACTCAAATCATGTAAGTTACCCATAGTAGCCTGGATTCTAGCAGGTGTAGATTAGAGAAGATAAGTTCCTATTATCTCAAGGGAGATCTCTAAATGCATTTTTTGAAATATTATTCACAGTGATTAAGGTCTTATACTATTGGGAAGATCATCAGGTATGGAATACTGAGTTTAAAAGATTTTATTGTCTTGTCCTAAAAATGTAACTATTGTGTATTTTATCAGTTGAAAAATAGACATTTTAAACAATTTATTTAATTTAAAAATATTTTCAAATACAATCCATTAACAAACTTCAACTTGGACTGAAGTTCTGAAAATATTTGAATATCAGCATCAGAATCCCTGGTTAAGGCTCTCCCACTTACTTAAAAAACATTTTCTTTCTCTTATTAGAAAAAGACTCAGAAATTGTTAGCTTATTTTGTGAATTCAAGAAATTTATCTATATGCCTGAACATACAATTCATTCTATCAATTTAATTTTTTAAAAATTTACAAAGTTGTAATAACATTCAACATAATAAAACAAATGTAAATACTCACAAAAAAGAATTGCTGTTCTGAAGAATTTTTGTTCTAAAACCAATTAGAATATGTGCATTAGCTTGATGTATTTCAAAATTTCAATAGTTCGTGATTATGTTAAAATAAAAATATATTAGACCAAATTTTTTATTAGATTAGACATATTTCTCAGTCATTATTTTCTCTCCCTATCATTAATGATACTTCACACCTAAAGATTCTATTCATGTAATCTTGTCAATGAAGTTTCTAAAACATTTCCTAAGAGATTTAAAATATTTATGTATCTTAGTTTGTGTGTGCTTTTTCTTAAAGTTGTGTAATTCAAATTTTTATGTTAACCATCTTGTATGAGCTATACATTTTCCCTACTTCTTTTATATCACTTCCTAATTTCCTTCCTGGATTATATCATCTATGTGATTGTTTATATGTTGGGGAGAGATGAACAAAAAGTCGTATCTATGAACTTCTTTTTCTCTTCAGTACTTAGCAAAATGCTTTTTCATGGTATCACTCGCATTTGCAAACTAAATTAATGAATCAATAATCATCAATTCTATTTTCATCCTGTATATTTGTGTTTAAAATTCTGAGTTACAGATCATTTCAGAAGAATCTTTCTTTGGTGCGATCCCTGTAATCACCTGGTGCCATTTTCCTTCCCCTCCTCGGGGGTTCTAATGAACACTTTTTATTTCTTAGATCATAATAATATCATTAGGGTAATGATGGTACCACTTCTTTAGGAACTTTTATTTGGAAGAATTTTGTAGTAATTCAAATATCCTAGCTTTCTGTTGATCTTCAAAAGCATCTACTATTCTAAAACTGATATATTGACCAAAATGCTATAAAGTTTTGAATATTAATGTATCTTAAGAACATAAAGATAAAATTAACCCACATTTACTTAATTTTGACCTCCAGCCTTTTTTTGTAAGATAGTTAAGCCACAGAGGATATAAAACCTTTTTACAAAGCCACTCTTGATTTTTAAAGTCCTTTAAGAAAAGTTAAGAGTCAAGGCAAACCAATTGCTTCGTTTCTGACCAGCTGAGCAGCAATAACCGGGGGATGGTCATTAATCATCAACAAATTAGAAAGAAATCACTGTGCCAAGTCAAAGGTAAAATCAATTACAGTGACAATTAAAGTACTCAAACATCAAGCTCAAAGCCCCTGTGGATAACAGACAACCTAATACGACTTTATAGGGAATTCAAGCATAGACTTTTCCATAATGCTGAAATACAGAAGTAGATTTAATGAAAGGATATAGAGCAATAATTGATATGTTAAGAAAAAAAGCCTCCTATGGCAATAAAGTTGACAGTGATTTGCCCCATTGTTTTACCAATCAATGATTTATATTGCAGGAAGTAGTGGTAAGTACATATTGATTACAGTTCTTTTGCTGCAATCACATCTTTGTGAAGAAAATACCATGCAGTGTGCTTTGATGTTGGCATCCAGCACCAAGACAAAATAAGTTTGCAGAGTTACAGAACTAAAGGACAACCTTATCACTTTATGCTGCCAACTGTTTCTTTCTCTTTGCTGACCTTCAGATGAAATCACCCAAGTGAGTAAGTCCAGAGAAATGTAGAGTTTTACAGATCTGTACATTTTCCCAGATGAGTTATATTGTTATTCGCAGTTCTCCTACAGTCAACCAACATGAACATTTCTTCTAAAATTCTGAAATAAGGTAAAATTTTCCCCAGTGAGGTCAGCAGAGAGGCAAGGCACTTGTTTCTGCTACCCCTTAGTTGTTTAGAAGATCAGGAACATTCATATTCAGTTTATCACGGCTAAAAGATGCTGCCACTTTTCTTCCACTTAATCTACCCTATGTAAGCATTTTCCTAAAAGACATAACATTTCAACAGCATTTGGTGAGTTTATCACAGATCTGCTAACAAAATCAAAATAGCTATAATTCTAGTCTTATTACTGCTTTAGTGACTGATCACGGATTAGTCATTTAACCTTTTTTCTTGTAAATTTTTTAATCTCTAAAGTGGGAAGAAAAGATCATTTCTATGTATTAAGCAAAGAGGTTGAATAGATACTTAATTCCGGAAATGATCTTAAGATAGTAATTGAAAAATACTGTATTATTCAAATATACAGTACATGTAAATTTACTTGAATATATCAGTAACAGAATACTAATTCCCAAATTATCAGTAGCCAGTAGTTACACATGACTCAAAAAAGTGCTTTGAAAATCAAAAACCCTTGTGCTTGTTGTTGGCATCATTTTGTACTTTGGTAACTCATTCCGTGGATAAAATTCCTTTTAAAGACAAAACTATTCTTCGATTTGGTTTACTGAGAACTTAGCAATAACCTTGATATTCTGTTTACGATTACGTCACTGACTCAATGATCTATCCAGTACCTGCAGATCTCCACACTCCCTAAGCTCTATTCACCCAGTGCAACAGTAGTTTCACTATCTGAGTGATGAATCTCTCCCATTTTGTGACAGTTTCATCTCTGCTTTACCTACTCACGAGGAGAGAATGTGTTTGAAAATGTCTCAAGTAGCGGCAAAAGTAAAGATCAAGCTTATCTTCATCCTTGTAGAAAAGAAGCTCATTCAACCACACTCTGAATTAAATGCACTGGAATTCCATTGGGTTCCATGGCATGCATGAGTAAGCTATTTTACACATATTAACTCACTGACTTTAACCCTAAGAGGTAGCTAACATTGTCATAACCATATCACAGAGGACAACACAGAGAGGTCAAAGTCTTATGCAAGACCACTCACCTCATGTCAGAGGTGTATGTGGACCTTAAGTCTAACTCTAAAACTCATTTTCTTTCTTCTTACATGAATATAGCTCATCATGAAAATGAGAAATAATAACTTTTATGTTTCTACTAATAAATATTAACTCTGGATGGTTTATAATAATCCTCAAGGCCTTTCTATAATTAGAAAAGACCTAGTACCAATCTTAAACTTGTTTTATCATTCTGCAAATAGATTGGACATAAAATTACCTCCCTACACAGCCCTTCAAATAGGCAGTTTACAAAATGGGGGTACAGATAATATAAAGAAACCTTTCAGTCATTTAACAGATACTGATTGGCTATTAAGACAATACATCATAAATGTAATAAATAAGTAAATTACATAACGTGTTAAAAGATGGTAGGTGCTCTGAAAATAAAAACAGAGCAAAGTAAGGAGGGTTGGGAGTGGAAGGGGAGGTAGCAAAGAAAGGGCATGATTCAGTGTGCTTGGGTCAAGATAGTAAAGGGATGGAGGGAGGAGGGAAGTACAAGAGGAGATCAGAGAAGAACCAGAGAGTCAGATAGCGTAAGGACACCATAGCCTTTGGCTTTTACTCTTAATGAAGTAAGAAGTCAATTCAGGGCTCTGACAAGAAAAGTAAGATAATCTTATTTATATTTCTAATAATCACTCTTGTTGCTGAATCAATGGAGGGGAAGCAAAGGCAACACGGGCAGAAAAGATAAAAATGGTAAGAGGCTATTGTCCAAGAGACAGGTGATGGTGGCTTAAATTAGAGGGTAATGGTAGAGGTAGTAAAAGGTACTTGGATTTTGATATAATGTCAACAGAATTTCCTGATGGATTGGATATGAAATGTGAGAAAAACACGAGGAGGAGGATGGCTCCAGGGTTTGCTTTGATAGTGGGAATGATGGAGTGCCAATAACTGAGATGGGTAAGATGCATGCAGAGCAGCTCTGGAGTGTAGATCAGGAGCCTAGTTTCAGGAGTCAAGTTTAACATCCAAGAGGAGATATTAAATTGGGCTATGTATACAAATTCAGGAGTTCTGAAGAAAGATCTGGGCTAAAGATAGAAATCTGTGAGTTATCATATAGATGGTGTTTAAAACCATAAGGCTAAGTGAAGTCATGAAGGGAGTGAGGAAAAGAAATGAACTTCTTTGTCATTATATTTATAGTAAGCATCTTACATTCTTCTGGTAGAGATTTAAAGCAAGACAGTGTTTTATTTTGGTTTGTTTTATGGAATGAGACAAAAGTTTAGTGACTGGGGCTCTATATGTAATTATTTCTAATTTTCCTTTGGAATAAAAATCTTCACAGTTCAATGACATATAACCTCCTATTTGAAAACTCAAGCTCTCATATAAACTTTCAGTCAACATCAATGTATTAATACTACTCTGATAGTGCTAATAGTGAAAATACAAAAAGCCTGTTTCCAAAAGTTGGATTTCTATTTCAAAGATGCTGTTAATGCCTAATGGAAGTATTTCTAAGAGTTTAGCCTCTCTGCCTATAGAGGAAAATCTCATAATAAGAAATTGAAACATAATAAAATTGAACTTTAAAGAATATCCTTTTATTTTCCAGTAAAGGAGAAAAAATAATGGTGATTTAAACATCTTCATATAAAAAACACAGAGCCTTTAAGCAAATTGAAAATGAAATGGAGAGTAAATGCTAATACCTCACTTTTTTCCCCTGACAAGCATTTTCTCCCATATTCATTTTTAATGTCAGAGAATTCACAGAACTAAGGTCTTTATTCCAAACCTCCAGAGCTTGCCTGAGCAAGTAATTATGTAGGTATTTGTCAGAAACTGAACTAATAGCCTTAGGAATTTAAATTCATATATAGAGTACAGTTACATAGATTTTACTATCACCCTGCTCCCCATCCCCACCCTCTCAGAGTCAGGCATCACTCCAAACCAACCCTTTTCCTTTAAGGTTCAGAGACAGGATTGGGGAAATTATAAAACTCAGAAAAGTAAAGATATGATAAAATAGGCATGCAAGTATATAGCTAGTAGGCGTATAAACTGATTCAAGCTTTGTGGAGAGAAAACTGGCAGAAAGGTCCTAGAGCTACTTGCCTCTGGTCCCTTCTGTGTTCTCTGTTTTCCTTCAGGTAGCTCCTGTCCAACTGTCCTGAGCTGATTTCCATGGTGTCTCTGGATTAGATAATGAGTAGAATGGAAGTCAATAGAGTACAGTTAGTGTTTCCATCAAGCCATGATTTTTCTAACTCCACGCTATTTATTTTTTCTAATTATTGTGCAGGTTTCTTTTTTTAAGTAACTGTATATACCAGTCAAGGTCCCTGCAGGAAACAGATGGCACATTCAAACTGGACGATTTGAGGAGAGTTTAATAAAGTAACTATTTAGAAACCACATGGGCTGTAGTTTTTTGGATTAAGACACCAGCCTCACTTTCTCCCCACCTTTTACCTCTGAAACCATGGAGAAGGGAGACCATGGATGCACAGCAAATGGGTTAAATGCCCAGACAAGTCTGGCTACATAATCTGTGGATCCAAAACAAAATGAAAATGCAGGGCCCCTTTTCTGAAAACATTGTTAAGAATTTCAAGACAGTGACAACAGAGCATTAAATCAAGGGCCCTTCCAAGTGTGGGACCCTGCGCAACTGCCAAAGTCATGTGCTCGTGAAGCCAGTCTGTTCCCAGGACACCCAGAAGAATGAATAAAAATACAGAAGAATCTGAAGGGCAAATGAAGCTATCCAACACACACTGTGTTACTTTGGTTAGGTTATTTAAATATTCTAAACAACAGTTTACTTGTCTATACAGTGAGTACAACAGTACTCCACATTGTTATTCTGAGAATTAAATGAGATGGTACATGCAATTTGCTGAGGCCAGTGGCTGGCAAAGAAAAAGTGGTCAATAAACATCAGCTACTACTATTGACATTAACATTAACACTAACTTAGTATCAATATGCAGAGAAATATATTCATATGTAGTTGTACTGGAAAAGTTATGCAATTTCCATCATTTTAGAAAAATACCAAATGTGTTTAGTAGTTTTGGGGGGGGGGAATTTTTGTATCTACAAGAATTTGAAGAATCCATGAATGTATGACTAGTGAATATACACTCCATAAAAATGAAAAAGTTTTCTGTCATATGGCCATCTTCTTAACACCGAGGATAGCAATATTTCATATAGGAATCCTAAACTTTTTTTGAGAATCCGTGACTGAAACTTGAATAAACTTCCCTTCCTACTCTTAGCAAGATTCTGTTTTTGTGAAGTCCATAAAAACTTCTTTTTTTTTTTTATTCTTATGTTAATCCCCATACATTACAACATTAGTTTTAAATAAAGTGTTCCATGATTCATTGTTTGTGCATAACACCCAGTGCTCCATGCACAACGTGCCCTCCTCAATACCCACCACCAGGCTAACCCGTCCTCCCACCCCCCTCCCCTCTAGAACCCTGCCTGCCCTTCAGAGTCCATCATCTCTCATGGTTCGTCTACCCCTCCAATTTCCCCCGCTTCATTCTTCCCCTCCCGCTACCTTCTTCTTCTTCTTCTTTTTTTTTTCTTAACATATATTGCATTATCTGTTTCAGAGGTACAGATCTGAGATTCAACAGTCTTGCACAATTCACAGCGCTTATCAGAGCACATACCCTCCCCAGTGTCTATCGCCCAGTCCCCCCATCCCTCCACCCCACACCCCACTCCAAAAACACTCAGTTTGTTTCCTGCGATTAAGAATTCCTCATATCAGTGAGATCATATGATACATGTCTTTCTCTTTTTGACTTATTTCACTCAACATAATACCCTCCAGTTCCATCCACGTCGTTGCAAATGGCAAGATCTCATTCCTTTTGATGGCTGCATAATATTCCATTGTATATATATACCACTTCTTCTTTATCCATTCATCTGTCGATGGACATCCTGGCTCTTTCCACAGTTTGGCTATTGTGGACATTGCTGCTATAAACACCGGGGTGCACGTACCCCTTCGGATCCCTACTTTTGTATCTTTGGGGTAAATACCCAGTAGTGCAATTGCTGGATCATATGGTAGCTCTATTTTCAACTTTTTGAGGAACCTCCATACAGTTTTCCAGAGTGGCTGCACCAGTTTGCATTCCCACCAACAGTGTAGGAGGGTTCCCCTTTCTCCGCATCCCCGACAACATCTGTCATTTCCTGTCTTGTTAATTTTAGCCATTCTGACTGGTGTGAGGTGGTATCTCATTGAGGTTTTGATTTGGATTTCCCTGATGCCGAGCGATATTGAGCACTTTTTCATGCGTCTGTTGGCCATTTGGATGTCTTCTTTGGAAAAATGTCTGTTCATGTCTTCTGCCCATTTCTTGATTGGATTCTTTGTTCTTTGGGTGTTGAGTTTGATGAGTTCTTTATAGATTTTGGATACTAGCCCTTTATCTGATATGTCATTTGCAAATATCTTCTCCCATTCTGTCGGTTGTCTTTTGGTTTTGTTAACTGTTTCCTTTGCTTTGCAAAAGCTTTTTATCTTGATGAAGTCCCAATAGTTCATTTTTGCCCTTGCTTCCCTTGCCTTTGGCGATGTTTCTAGGAAGAACTTGCTTCGGCTGAGGTCAAAGAGGTTGCTGCCTGTGTTCTCCTTTAGGATTTTGATGGACTCCTGTCTCACATTGAGGTCTTTCAACCATTTGGAGTCTATTTTTGTGTGTGGTGTAAGGAAATGGTCCAGTTTCATTCTTCTGCATGTGGCTATCCAATTTTCCCAACACCATTTGTTGAAGAGACTGTCTTTGTTCCATTGGACATTCTTTCCTGCTTTGTCGAAGATGAGTTGACCATAGAGTTGAGGGTCCATTTCTGGGCTCTCTATTCTGTTCCATTGATCTATGTGTCTGTTTTTGTGCCAGTACCATGCTGTCTTAATGATGACAGCTTTGTAATAGAGTTTGAAGTCTGGAATTGTGATGCCACCGGCTTTGCTTTTCTTTTTCAATATTCCTCTGGCTATGCGGGGTCTTTTCTGGTTCCATACAAATTTTAGGATGATTTGTTCCATTTCTTTGAAAAAAGTGGATGGTATTTTGATGGGGATTGCATTGAATGTGTAGATTGCTCTAGGTAGCATTGACATCTTCACAATATTTGTTCTTCCAAGCCATGAGCATGGAACGTTTTTCCATTTCTTTGTGTCTTCCTCAATTTCTTTCATGAGTATTTTATAGTTTTCTGAGTACAGATCCTTTGTCTCTTTGGTTAGATTTATTCCTAGGTATCTTATGGTTTTCGGTGCAATTGTAAATGGGATCGACTCCTTAATTTCTCTTTCTTCTGTCTTGTTGTTGGTGTATAGGAATGCCACTGACTTCTGTGCATTGATTTTATATCCTGCCACTTTACTGAATTCCTGTATGAGTTCTAGGAGTTTTGGGGTGGAGTCTTTTGGGTTTTCCACATAAAGTATCATATCATCTGCAAAGAGTGAGAGTTTGACTTCTTCTTTGCCAATTTGGATGCCTTTGATTTCTTTTTGTTGTCTGATTGCTGTGGCTAGGACTTCCAATACTATGTTGAATAGCAGTGGTGATAGTGGACATCCCTGCCGCATTCCTGACCTTAGGGGGAAAGCTCTCAGTTTTTCCCCATTGAGAATAATATTTGCTGTAGGCTTTTCATAGATGGCTTTTATGATATTGAGGTATGTACCCTCTATCCCTATGCTCTGAAGAGTTTTGATCAAGAAAGGATGCTGTACTTTGTCAAAAGCTTTTTCTGCATCTATTGAGAGGATCATATGATTCTTGTTCTTTCTTTTGTTAATGTATTGTATCACATTGATTGATTTGCGGATGTTGAACCAACCTTGCAGCCCAGGGATAAATCGCACTTGGTCATGGTGAATAATCCTTTTAATGTACTGTTGGATCCTATTGGCTAGGATTTTGGTGAGAATTTTTGCATCCATGTTCATCAAGGATATTGGTCTGTAATTCTCCTTTTTGATGGGGTCTTTGTCTGGTTTTGGGATCAAGGTAATGCTGGCCTCATAAAATGAGTTTGGAAGTTTTCCTTCTGTTTCTATTTTTTGGAACAGTTTCAGAAGAATAGGTATTAATTCTTCTTGAAATGTTTGGTAGAATTCTCCTGGGAAGCCATCTGGCCCTGGGCTTTTGTTTTTTGGGAGATTTTTGATGACTGCTTCAATTTCCTTAGTGGTTATAGGTCTGTTCAGGTTTTCTATTTCATCCTGGTTCAGTTTTGCTAGTTGATACATCTCTAGGAATGCATCCATTTCTTCCAGGTTATCTAATTTGCTGGCATAGAGTTGCTCATAATATGTTCTTATAATTGTTTGTATTTCTTTGGTGTTGGTTGTGATCTCTCCTCTTTCATTCATGATTTTGTTGATTTGGGTCATTTCTCTTCTCTTTTTGATAAGTCTGGCCAGGGGTTTATCAATCTTGTTAATTCTTTCAAAGAACCAGCTCCTAGTTTCGTTGATCTGTTCTACTGTTCTTTTAGTGTCTATGTCATTGATTTCTGCTCTGATCTTTATGATTTCTCTTCTCCTGCTGGGTTTAGGCTTTACTTGCTGTTCTTTCTCCAGCTCCTTTAGGTGTAGGGTTAGGTTGTGTACTTGAGACCTTTCTTGTTTCTTGAGAAAGGCTTGTATTGCTATATACTTTCCTCTTAGGACTGCCTTTGCTGCATCCCAAAGATTTTGAACAGTTGTGTTTTCATTTTCATTGGTTTCCATTTATTTTTTTAATTCTTCTTTAATTTCCTAGTTGACCCATTCATTCTTCAGTAGGATGCTCTTTAGCCTCCATGGATTTGAGTTCTTTCCGACTTTCCTCTTGTGATTGAGTTCTAGTTTCAAAGCATTGTGGTCTGAAAATAGGCAGGGAATGATCCCAATCTTTTGGTACCGGTTGAGACCTGATTTATGACCTAGGATGTGATCGATTCTGGAGAATGTTCCATGGGCACTAGAGAAGAATGTGTATTCCGTTGCTTTGGGATGGAATGTTCTGAATATGTCTGTGAAGTCCATTTGGTCCAGTGTGTCATTTAAAGTCTTTATTTCCTTGTTGATCTTTTGCTTAGACGATCTGTCCATTTCAGTGAGGGGGATGTTAAAGTCCCCCAATATTATTGTATTGTTGTCAATGTGTTTCTTTGCTTTTGTTATTAATTGCCTTATAGAATTGGCTGCTCCCATGTTAGGGGCATAGATATTTACAATTGTTAGATCTTCTTGTTGGATAGATCCTTTAAGTGCGATATAGTGTCCTTCCTCATCTCTTATTACAGTCTTTGGCTTAAAATCTAATTTGTCTGATATAAGGATTGCCACCCCAGCTTTCTTTTGGTGTCCATTAGCATGGTAAATGGTTTTCCACCCCCTCACTTTCAACCTGGGGGTGTCTTTGGGTCTAAAATGAGTCTCTTGCAGACAGCATATCGATGGATCTTGTTTTTTAATCCAGTCTGTTAGCCTGTGTCTTTTGATTGGGGCATTTAGCCCATTTACATTCAAGGTAACTATTGAAAGATAGGAATTTAGTGCCATTGTATTGCCTGTAAGGTGACTGTTACTGTATATTGTCTGTGTTCCTTTCTGGTCTATGTTGCTTTTAGGGTCTCTCTTTGCTTAGAGGACCCCTTTCAAGATTTCCTGTAGGGCTGGTTTTGTGTTTGCAAATTCCTTTAGTTTTTGTTTGTCCTGGAAGCTTTTTATCTCTCCTTCAATTTTCAATGACAGCCTAGCTGGATAGAGTATTCTTGGCTGCATATTTTTCTCATTTAGTGCTCTGAATATATCCTGCCAGTCCTTTCTGGCCTGCCAGGTCTCTGTGGATAGGTCTGTTGCCAATCTAATGTTTCTACCATTGTAGGTTACATATCTCTTCTCCCGAGCTGCTTTCAGGATTTTCTCTTTGTCTCTGAGACTCGTAAGTTTTACTATTAGATGTCGGGGTGTTGACCTGTTTTTATTGATTTTGAGAGGGGTTCTCTGTGCTTCCTGGATTTTCATGCCTGTTTCTTTCCCCAAATTAGGGAAGTTCTCTGCTATAATTTGCTCCATTATACCTTCTGGCCCTCTCTCTCTTTCTTCTTCTTCTGGGATCCCAATTATTCTAATGTTGTTTCGTCTTATGGTATTGCTTATCTCTCGAATTCTGCCCTCATGATCCAGTAGTTGTTTATCTCTCTTTTTCTCAGCTTCTTTATTTTCCATCATTTCATCTTCTATATTACTGATTCTCTCTTCTGCCTCATTTATTCTAGCAGTTAGCGCCCCCATTTTTGATTGCACCTCATTAATAGCCTTTTTGATTTCTACTTGGTTGGATTTTAGCTCTTTTACTTCTCCAGAAAGAGTTTCTCTAATAACTTCCATATTTTTTTCAAGCCCAGCTAGTATCTTTAAAGTGATGATTCTGAACTCTAGATCTGACATCGTACTAATGTCCGTATTCAGTAGGTCCCTGGCAGTCGGTACTACCTCTTGTTCTTTTTGTTGAGGTGATTTTTTTCCGTCTTGTCATCTTGTGCAGAGGAGAATAGATGAATGAGAGAACAAAATGCTAGCAGAGTAACCACGTCCCCAGAAAATATACTCTAAACAAATCAGAAAAGACCTGAAGCAGTGGGATAAGAAGGGGAAAGAGAGAAAAAAGAAAAAGAAAAAAAAAAGAAAAAGATAAAGATAAAAACAAAAACAAACAAAACAAAACAACAACAACAAAAGAAAAACCAGAATGTGATCAAATATGATCTATATGGTATATAGATCAGTGCCACACACTAGATTTGGGGTGTATTTTGGTCTTTTAGAAGAAAGTGTCTCCCAAAATTTTAAAGAAAGAAAAACTTATATATGTACAAAAATAAGGGTTGATATGATGAAGGGATGGAAAATGACTGTAAAAATGGAAATTATAAAAAATTTTATAAAAGGAATTGATAAGAAGTTGTTTGAAAAAAGAAAGAAGAGGATTTAAAAAAAAAGAAGAAAAAAAAAAGGGAGAGGATGTGATCAGGCAGGGGAATAGAAAACACCATATACTAGAGATTTAGGGTATATTTTAATCTGTTAGAAGAAACTATCTCAAAATTTTAAAGAGAGAACAACTTATATATATATGCCAAAAATAGGGGTAACTACTATGAAAGGATAGAATATGACTCTAAAAATGAAAAATAAAAATGTTTTTTTTTAAAAAGGGATTGATAAGATGTTGGTTGAAAAAGGGAAAAAGAAAAATTCAAAAAAAACAAAAGGAAAAAAGACAGTTAAAAAAAATTAACTTTGAAAGACTAAAGAATCATGGTAAAAAAGCCATGAATTCTATGTGCAGTAGTCCCCTGGCACTGGAGTTCTGCCGTTCTCATTGATCGGTAAACTTGGTCTTGGCTGGCTGTTCTTGCTGATCTTCTGGGGAGGGGCCTGTTGCCGTGGTTTCCAAATGTCTCTGCCGGAGGCGGAATTGCCCCCCCCCTTGCCCCCTCCCGGCTAAGTAATCTGCTCGGGTTTGCTCTCTGGGGCTTTTGTTCCCTGCGAGCTTTCCGTACAGCTTTGGAGGCGGAGAGTGAAAATGGCGGCCTCCCAATCTCTGCCCCAGAGGAGCCGAGAACTCGGCCCCGCTCCTCAGTGAGCCCCCAGAGAAAAGCCGTCAGTCACTCCCGTCTCCCCGCTCTCCGGCCGCACTCCGTGCTCGCCCGGCCTGCGACCGCGCGCCTCTATCTCTGGCACCGGACCCCGGGTGGAGTCTCCAAACCCAGCAGATCCCCGCAGTGCGCTCCCGCGCGGCTCCTCCCGGGGGAGGAAGGTGAGTCTCCCCGGATCTGGCGCTTATTGGGTCCCTGCTTGAGGAGCAGGGGCCCGACTGCCGCGGATCACGGTGTATGGCAACCCTGAGCTGAGAGCCCGCGCCTTGGCTCCGTCTCTGCAGCCGGCTTCCCCGCTCCGATACCTGGGAGCTCTGCCACACTCAGGCACCCCCGGTCTTTCTGTGACCCCGAGGGTCCTGAGACCACACTGTCCCGGAGGGTTCCACCCCCCACTTAGCCACCAGAGTGACGTCCCTCAGCGGAGCAGACTTCTAAAAGTTCCGATTTTGTGCTCCGCGGCTCTATCACTTGCCAGAAGCGGCCGACGGAGGCCCCTCCCCCGCCGTCTACCCTCCCGAATATCGCCTCGGATTCACTTCTCCGCACGTCCTACCTTCCAGAAAGTGGTCGCTTTTCTGATGAGAGAGTTGTTGCTCTTCTTTTCTTCGATCTCCTGTTGAGTTTGTAGGTGTTCAGAATGGTTTGATCCCTATCCAGCTGAGTTCCTGAGAGGAGACGAAATCCAGGTCTCCTACTCCTCCGCCATCTTGCTCCGCCCCAGTCCATAAAAACTTCTAAACTGGGCACCTGGGTGGCTCAGTTGGTTAAGCGACTGCCTTCGGCTCAGGTCATGATCCTGGAGTCCCTGGATCGAGTCCCGCATCAGGCTCCCTGCTCAGCAGGGAGTCTGCTTCTCCCTCTGACCCTCCCCCCTCTCATGCTCTCTCTCTCGTTCTCTCTCTCAAATAAATAAATAAAATCTTTAAAAAAAAAAAAATTCTAAACTATACCTTCTCTCATCCCTGCAGCCCCATTGATCTCCTCTTTTGGCTATTCTCGAGGTCTTAGTTTTGCGTCATGCGTTTTCTACAGGTATTAAGTCTAGCCATGCCTGCTCCTAGATACATGCGTTAATTATAAAGCAGACAAGTCTCAGTGAGAATTCTGGTTTTGCTGATTGCCAGTTGTTTAACTACAGACAAAACTTCATGTTCTTCATCTATAATACTTGAGAATCAAATTCTTTATATTGAGCACAAAACCTAACACATAGGAGGTACTCAGTAACCTAGTTCTTTTCTTCTTTTTCTCCCTAAGTCTTTCTAACTTTATTTTAAACTCTTGGATGGAGCAATGATTTGCCTTCTGTAAGTGTCCTTATTCCATTCAACTGTGCTTCAAGACATGCTATTTTTATAATGATAATATATAAACAAATGTAAACAGAATCACTTTTCATCTTTACTAAACACAGTGAAAAGAAATGAGACATAGTAAAATAATGTTAAACTGCTAATAAAGAGCTAAGACCAGAGCTTTATTTCTGCCACTGACTGTGTGGCATATGGAAATCTAGTTCTTATAAAATTATTGTGAATAATATGATATTGACACAGAAGTTAATTTGTGAATTAACTTTTGTCTACAAACTAGGAGATCCTACTTAGCTTTCTTCCTCAACAAAAATATACAATGATCAGGGCGCCTGGGTGGCTCAGTTGGTTAAGCGACTGCCTTCGGCTCAGGTCATGATCCTGGAGTCCCAGGATCGAGTCCCGCATCGGGCTCCCTGCTCCGCAGGGAGCCTGCTTCTCCCTCTGACCCTCCCCCCTCTCATGCTCTCTGTCTCTCATTCTCTCTCTCTCAAATAAATAAATAAAATCTTAAAAATATATATATATACGATGATCAATGAGAAAGCATAATATTTTTATTTTCTACTACAGGTGCACAAAAAAGAATGTGCTGTGTCATAACAAAACTTGGCTGACCACGTTAACTCTGGCTTAACTCAAATTACTGTAAAATCACAATTATTCAGAATCATTAAGAATCAAGTCTGCATAGGAAAGCAACACAGTTTGGCCCCCTTTAAGCCAGAGTTAAAATATTTTTGTATTTTCTAAAAACGCATTTATTACTGCACATTATTTAACCTTTTCCAGATGATTCAGGGTATGATGGCAAGCATTAGTGACTCTACTATGCTGTAAGCACTATCTGCTCTTGGGAAATATAAGATCATGAGCTCCTTTTGTCTTATATGAAAGGGCCCAAACAGTTGGTGTTCTCTCTCTTCGGCCCCCTCTGTTTCTCTGTGTGTGTGTGTGTGTGTGTGTGTTGGAGGAGAGGCATCTGCCTTTAGTGTTATTTAGAATTAATTTTGGCTATTTTTAAATTGTTTCCTTTCTGGTTCTCTGGCCATATGCTGAATATTTGAGTTTTTGACATGTTATACTACTTAGAGCAAAATTAAATTAATGTTAATTACTTTAAGTATATATCCAAAAAATTGTGTTTTATTTAAAAAACTTGAATAAAGTAAAGGAGTATCTCAAGTTAAAATAAGAAACTTAAATCCTACTAAATCACCAATTTAATCTAACATATTGCTTCTCTAACCAACTTGGGTCCCTGAGTAATAAATGGCATGATTTTCAAAAGACTAAGCAGAAAAAAATTGATGATTACAAAACACAAAAATAAATATACCCATGTACTGAATGTACAGATTACTTTCACTATATTACACACAGTAACTAAGATTAGAATTCCTAGCTGAAACAGGAACATTTGCTATCTCCTTGTTGGAAGCTCCCTAGAAGACAGAACAATATGCTCCCATGTACTATCTGATTTTTAAGATGGTAGATTACAAGAATTTTACATTATAAAGGTTCTTTTTACTTTTCCTTTTTCCTGGCAGTCTTACAGTAGTCCTAATATATTATACCTGATTCTTCTTACTGTTCTGATTCAAGGTCACTCCATAAAAATTTGCATTGCTGGCATACAAAAAGTTGAAGGTAGTTGCTGTCACCTTGAATAATTCTGCACATCTCTCTTTCTTTAAAAAAAAAATGTAAAGTGGCGGTGACTTTATTTTGCACTACTCTACTGAAGATTAATACTATACTCTGAAATTCTTGAGAAAACCCATTTTCTAAAATGATCTTGCCTTGTTGCAACAAAGAAAAAACTAAAATCTTCACACTGCATGGTAGGTGCAGATGGATAAACATAAGAAAGGAGCACTCGACCTCAGCAGCAGAGCATGGGCATTTCCAAGGGGAGGTTGAAAAGACAGATGGTTAGTTCGGCTTCATGTCTAAGAAACATGTGCTGCCTTGAGGTAAGCAGGGATCTTTCCATGAGAGGCCACTTTTGGTTTTAGGCACTTCCAATTCTTCTAAAAACCTCTCAACAATTTACACAGCTATTTTTACTTTATCTTCCCTACCTCAATTTTGATGGCATTTTACTTAAGGGATAATAAACTTGTTTCATGTTCAACCTAAAATCTTTGTGTATATCACTCTTTCTTCAGAGTTCAGCTTGCATATGCCACCATTCAGTGTCCCACCCCATTGGCATGCTTCACTGGGAGCACACATTTTCACAATAGTAAAATGAAGCACATTCTAGACTGTTTTTATCCATTTCTAGAGCTGCTAAGCCAACACAAGTCCTAGTAACATTGTTTCTCTCTGAAAGTTTTCCAGTTGCTCTCTCTACTTCCAATATAAATTAGCCCCTAATTTCAGATAAACAGCAACAAAAAAATAATTCCTTTAAGCATTAGTGTTACTTTATAATTTATCTATTCAAAAATATGTACCCAGTTCAGAAAGTTTCAATAAGCAATGGTACGTTCCAGGCACTATATCAATCATATAAATAAACTATAATATAACTTTTAAGTATATTAAGTAAGAGTTATTTCTTCCAAATATAAATGTAGCATCAGTGGGGACTGAAACTCAGACTGCAATTTACACCATTGTCTCTCCTTTTTCTCAGGCCTTTGGATTCACACTGGAATTATACCATTGTCTATCCTTGGTCTCCAGCTTGCTGACTGCAGATCTTGGGACTTCTCAGCCTCCATAATCATGTGAATCAACTCCTTATAATAAATCTCTTTTTCTATTGGTCCTATTTCTTTGAAGAACCCTGGCTAATATAAATGGTGATTGCCATAGGCTGAAGATGGAAAGTAGTAGGGAGTTACCGTTGAATGGGTACAGAATTTCCATTTATAAGATGAAAAGAGTTTTGGAAATAGATGATGGTGACTATTGTACAACAATGTGAATGTACTCAATATCACTGAACTTTATACTTTAGAATGATTAAAATAATAAATCTCATGTTATGTGTACCACAATTATAAAAATTTTTAAATAGTCAATCCTGAACAAAACATCTTTTGGTTCTGCTTTAATCAACAGTTATCAAACTTTTTGGTCTGAGGACACTTTTATACTCCTAAAAATTAATAAGGACCCATAGGACTTTTGTTGATATGGATTATATCTATTAATGTTCACCATCTTAGAGATTAAAACTGAGAAAATTTAAAATATTTATTAATTCATTTAAAATAATAATGAACTCATTATATGTAAACATAATACATTTTATGAAAATTAAGTATATTTCCCAATATATAAGTACTTTACTAAGAAAAGTAGCATTGTTTTACATTTTTAAAAATCTTTTTAAATATCTAGCTAAATATGAGACAGTTGAACCTCCCTATCTTCTACATTCAAGTTGAAATACTGTACTCTGCTTGAAGAATTAAGAAAATCCAGCCTCATACAAATACATACTTGGAAAGTAGAATTTAAAAGTACTTAGGATAAGAATGGATATTGCTTGATATTATACTCAAATTCACTAAGAAGTAGTACCTAAATGTTAGTTGCAATGAGGAATCTGAAACCATACCAATAATTTTTTATGCTGTTACATTAAGTCCATTGGTCTATTCTGTAGAATTTGAGTAGAACTTTGATCCACGCATTATAATATGCATTTTTCATTTAGAAAATATTGGTTCACTAAGTTATCACTCAGCTCTTTCAAATGTTGACACATTTCATTACTCAAAATTAAAAAAACACATTTATTAATATCACCACTAACCTCATCAGAAAAAGCCTTAAAGTATTTGGAAAGTTGATACAAATTTTACAAAATTCTAATTTTCATTTGAAAGCTCATTTTGTCATTAGCAACCTGAAATGACAGGTTCAATTTGTTCAAATTTGAGACAATGTCTGCCAAATAATCAAATATGAATAACCCTAGTGTGTCGGTCATTCTTTCATGTAGAAAACTGTATTCTATGAAACAGTGGCTGGTTCAGCTTGCGACTCAATCACACAAGTTCTTTTCCTCTAAACAATACAGCACCAATAGAAAACTAATGAATATGGTTTGATAGTTAGAGAGGAGTTTAAAAAATAAAACTTAATAATTTTATTATAAACCTAAAGATGACAAAGTGACTTTAATCCTATCCCTGAGTCATAGTGTATTAAATAAAATGAAATAGAAAAATAAACTCTATATTTAATAAAACCAAGAACATCTTTAATTCCAAATCACAAATTATAGAGAATACGTAATAGTGAAATTTGAACCAAATTTAGGGAAGACCATGGAAACTACTAAATCTTGAATAAGCTACAGTTTCCTTTAAAAGTTAAGATAGGTGTCCAGAAAGGCCCTATTAACAATTCTTTACTGGAGTGTCTGAATGCTAAAGTGGAAATGGGTTGAAGGACAATCAGAAGACAAGTCAATATTCAAATCCTCTTTCTATTCTACTAGGTGACCATCTAATCCCATGCAAACTCTAAAGGATCCATCATCGCACATCTGTTCAAGTCCTAACACTAGCATAATGCGTTGAGAAAAGTGTAATAAATAAGAACATATTAAGCATATACAATGAGAGAACAAGAAATGTTCCAAAAAATAATTTAGAATGCTTAAAAATATAACAAATTAAGGGAGACAAGTGTTTAAAGAATATATGAGGAAAACAACCAAATGAGATACAAAGTTACCTGGCAAAACTCAGGAAAGAAACAGATGATGACAATAAAACCATACAGAAATAAAGGCATATCAGAAGTTGAAATAAATAGATTGAATGTTGCTGAAAATAGGGTAAGCCATAAAGTTAGAGACAAGCACACAAAATGAAATAGAAAAGAACACAGATAAAAGCAAATAGAAAGAACATGACAAATAAGGGCAATACACAAAGAGCCATAATTAGTGTTCTGAAAGAAGAAATCTCAGGTAATGGAACCAAATTTTAAATATTTTAAAAGAAAAAAATTTTCTAAAAAAACCAAATATGCTAATTAGAAAGAAATTCTATATTTCACTTAAAATTATGTAAGGGGAGGCAGTTCAAGATGGCAGTGTAGGAGTATCCTGGACTCATCTCCTCCCACAGACACAACAAGTCTACAGCTATATATGCAATAATTCTCTGAAAAAAACCCTGAAAACCAGCTGAAATCTACACACACACACAAACACAAATTAAATGGCTGCATCAAGGTGAGCAGTAGAGGCAGAGAAGCACTCTCACCAACAATCTAACCCTGGGAGTAGTGACCCATAGTCAGGAATAAAGAAAAATCTCATAAATACAAAACTTCTCCCAGAGGAGTCAAGGGTTTGCGCCCCATATTAGGCACTTCAACCCTTGCGACCAGCACTGGAGAGATAAGCCTCCAAAATATGTAGTTTTGAAAACCAATGGGGGTGTGGAGCCTGTGTGGCTCAGTCAGTTCAGCAGCCAACTCCTGATTTTGGCTCAGGTCATGACCTCAGGGTCCTGGGATCAAGCGCTGCATCAGGCTCCTTGCTCAGTGGGAAGTCTGCTTAAGGATTCTTTCTCCCTTTCCCTCTGCCCCTTCCCCTACTCATTTGCTTGCACTCTCTCTCTCTCTCACTTCTCTTTCTCTCAAATAAATATGGATATTCATAAAATGTCAGAGCTAGAATTTAGAACAACAATTATAAAGAAAAATACTAGCTGGGCTTGAAAAAAGCATAGAAGACACTAGAGAGTCCCTTTCTGGAGAAATAAAAGAACTACAATCTAATCAGGTTGAAATCAAAAAGGGTATTGCTGAGATGCAATGAACAATGGAAGGTCTTCCTGCTAGGATAAATGAGGCAGAAGGGAGAATAAGTGATATAGAAGATAAAATTAAAGAGAATAAAGAAACTGAGCAAAAGAGAAATAAACAATAACTGGACCATGAGAGGAGGATTTGAGAGATCAGCAATACCAAGAGCAAAACAATATTAGAATTATTGGGGTCCCAAAGGGAGAGGGAAGAGAAGGAAAGGCAGAACATATATTTGAGCAAATTATAGCTGAGAACTTCCCTAATAGCTGAGAACTTCCCTAATCTGGGGAAGGAAACAGGCATTCAACCCCTCTTAAAATCAATAAAAATAGATCAACACCCCAATATATAACAGTGAAGCTTGCAAAGTTCAGAGATAAAGACAAAATCCCAAAAGCAGCTCAAGAAAAGAGGTCCTTAATCTACAAGGGTAGGAACATTAGACTGGCAGAAGACCTGTCCACAGAGACCTGGCAGGCCAGAAAGTGTTGGCATGATAAATTCAGGGTACTAAATGAGAAAAACATTCAACAAGAATACTTTATCCAGCAAGGCTGTCATTCAGAATGGAAGGAGAGACAAAGAGCTTCTAGGAAAAACAGAAACTAAAAGAATTTGTGATCACTAAACCAGCCCTGCAAGAAATATTAAAGGGGAGTCTGTAAGAGAAGAGAGAGCCTAAAGTGACATACACCAGAAAGGAACAGAGACAACAGACAGACAGGGTTTTACAGGTAATAAAATGGCACTAAATTCATAACTCTGAATGTAAATGGGCTAAATGTTCCAATCAAAAGACACAGGATATCAGATTGGATAAAAAAGCAAGACCCATCAATATGCTGTCTACAAGAGACTCATTTTAGACCCAAAGAAACCTCCACACAAAAAGTGAGGGTGGAGAACCATTTATCATAGTAATGGACATCAAAAGAAAGCTGGGCTACAATCCTTGTATCAGAAAAATTAGATTTTAAAACAAAGACTGTAGTAAGGGATGAAGAGGTATACTATATCATTCTTAAAGGGTCTATCCAACAAGAAGACATAACAATTATAAGTATTTATGCTTCTAACATGGGAGCAGCCAATTATATAAATTAATAAAAAATTAAAGAAACACATTGATAATAATACAATAGTAGGGGACTTTAACACCACACTCACAGCAATAGATCATCTAAACAGAAGGTCAACAAGGAAATAAGGGCTGTGAATAACACACTGGACCAGACGGACTTCAAAGATATAAAGCATTCCATCCTAAAGCAACAAAATACACATCCTTCTCAAGTGCACATGGAATATTCTTCAGAACAGATCACATACTGAGTCACAAACAGGTTTCAACTGGTACCAAAAGACTGAGATTATTCCCTGCATATTTTCAGATCACAATGCTTTGAAACTGGAACTCAATCAAAAGAGGAAATTTGGATGGAAGGAACTCAAATAGGTGGAGGTTAAAGAGCATCCTACTAAAGAATGAATGGGTCAACCAGGAAATTAAAGAGGAATTTAAAAAATCCATGGAAACAAATGAAAATGAAAACACAACTGTTCAAAACCTTTGGGATACAGCAAAGGTGGTCCTAAGAGGGAAGTACGTAGCAATAGAAGCCTTCTCAAGAAACTAGAGAAGTCTCAAATATACAAGCTAATCTTATACCTAAAGGAGCTGGGTGGGGAAAGAACAGCAAATAAAGCCTAAACCAAGCAGGAGATGAGAAATAATAAAGATTAGAGCAAAAATCAATGAACTAGAAACCAAAAGAACTGAAACAAATAGAAACCAAAAATCAATGAAAAAGAATCCAAAACCAAAAAACACTAGAACAGATCAATGAAACTAGAAGCTGGTTCTTTGAAAGAATTAAAAAAATCAGGGAGCCTGGGTGGCTCAGTTGGTTAAGCGACTGCCTTCGGCTCAGGTCATGGTCCTGGAGTCCCAGGATCGAGTTCCGCATCAGGCTCCCTCCCTTACCAAAACTGAAACAGGAAGAAATAGAAAACCTGAACAGACCCATAACCAGCAACGAAACTGAAGCAGTAATCAAAAATCTCCCAACAAACAAGAGTCCAGGGCCAGATGGCTTCCCAGGGGAATTCTATCAACCATTTAAAGAAGAATTAATATACTGTGCATCTTTATTGTACACTTTTTATTATATTCTATTCTTTAGAAAAAGACAAATCTGGTTTTTAAATCCTGGTTCTCTATTTACTGACTGGGCAAGATTGTCAATTTACTTAAAGGTTCTAAGAAAATTCTTAATTTCATCATCTATTAAAAGGAGTCAGGACTCCTGGGTGAAGTTAAGCATCTGCCTTCAGCTCAGGTCATGATCCTGGGGTCCTGGGATCAAGCCCCACATCAGGCTCCCTGTTCGGCAGGGAGTCTGCTTCTCCCTCTACCTCTGCTACTCCCCCTGCTTGTGCTCTCTCTCTCTATCAAATAAATAAATAAAATCTTTAAAAAATAATAAAATAAAAACAAAAGGAGTCAGTATCAGCACCATAGGGTTATTGTAAGAATAAAATGAGTAGGAAAAGGATTTAATGGAGAGAAGGTAATATTGAATAAACTGTATTCATATTAATAGTGAACAAAGTAGCAACAATAGTGGAAGTTGTGCCAGTGATAGAAGTAGTAGTGAGATAGCATAGTTAGAGCAAAAGTTATTATAATTTTACTATTATTTTTGGCAAAATACTTTGGATGGGTAAGTCTCTTTTATTACATATATATATTACCATTTACTCAAAGTGAATAAATGTGTATTTTCAAAAAAATAAAAATAAAGAAGAACTAATACCTGTTCTTCTGAACCTGTTTTAAAAAATAGAAATGGGAGGAAAACTTCCAAACTCGTTCTATGAGGCCAGCATTACCTTGATCCCAAAACCAAACAAAGACCACATCAAAAAGGATAATGACAGACCAATATCCCTGATGAACATGGATGCAAAAATTCTCACCAAAATACTAGCCAATAGAGTCCAACAGTACATTGAAAGGATTATTCACCACGACCAAGTGGGATTTATTCCTGTGCTGCAAGGGTGGTTCACCATTCGCAAATCAATTAACGTGATCCATCACATTAATAAAAGAAAGAACAAGAACCATATGATCCTCTCAACTGATGCAGAAAAAGCATTTGACAAAATACAGCATCCTTTCTTGATTAAAATTCTCCACAGTGTAGGGAAAGAGGGAACATACCTCAGTATCATAGAAACCACTATAAAAAGCCCACAGTGAATATCATTCTCAATGGGGAAAAACTGAGAACTTCTCCCCTAAGGTCAAGAACACGACAGGGATGTCCACTATCACCACTGCTATTCAACATAGTACTAGAAGTCCTAGGCTCAGCAATCAGACAACAGAAAGAAATAAAAGGCAAAAGCCAAATTGGCAAAGAAGTCAAACTCTCACTCTTCTGAGATGACATGATACTCTATGTGGAAAACCCAGAAGACTGCACCCCAAAGTTGCTAGAACTCATACAGGAAATCAGTAAAGTGGCAGGACATAAAATCAATGCACAGAAATCAGTGGCATTTCTATACACCAACAATGGAGACAGAAGAAAGAGAAATTAAGGAGTCGATTCCATTTACAATTGCACCCAAAACCATAAGATACCTAGGAATAAACCTAACCAAAGAGGTAAAGGATCTGTACTTCAAAAACTACAGAAGTGGGACGCCTGGGTGGCTCAGTCGGTTAAGCGTCTGCCTTCGGCTCAGGTCATGATCCCAGGGTCCTGGGATCGAGTCCTGCGTCGGGCTCCCTGCTCCGCGGGGAGCCTGCTTCTCCCTCTGCCTCTGCCTCTCTCTCTCTCTATCTCTCATGAATAAATAAATAAAATCTTTAAAAAAAAAAAAAAAAAACTACAGAAGTAATAAAAGAAATTGAGGAAGACACAAAGAAGTGGAAAAATGTTCCATGCTCATGGATTGGAAGAACAAATATTGTGAAGATGTCAATGCTACCTAGAGCAATCTACACATTCAATGCAATCCCGATCAAAATACCATCCACTTTTTTCAAAGAAATGGAACAAATAATCCTAAAATTTATATCGAACCAGAAAAGACCCAAATAGCAGAAGAATGTTAAAAAAGAAAAGCAAAGCTGGTGGCATCACAATTCTGGACTTCCAGCTCTATTACAAAGCTGTCACCATCAAGACAGCATGGTACTGGCACAAAAACAGACACATAGATCAATGGAACAGAAGAGAGAGCCCAGAAATGGACCCTCAACTCTATGGTCAACTCATCTTCGACAAAGCAGGAAAGAATGTCCAATGGAAAAAAGACAGTCTCTTCAACAAATGGTGTTGGGAAAATTGGACAGCCACATGCAGATGGTAAGGACCATTTCCTTACACCACAGACAAAATAGACTCAAAATTGATGAAAGACCTAAATGTGAGACAGGAATCCATCAAAATCCTTGAGGAGAACAAAGGCAGCAACTTCTTTGACCTCGGCCACAGCAACTTCTTGCTAGACACATCACCAAGGCAAGGAAAACAAAGGCAAAAATGAACTACTGGGACTTCATCACGATATAAAGACTTTGCACAGCAAAGGAAATAGTCAACAAAACCAAAAGACAACCGACAGAATGGGAGAAGATATTTGCAAATGACATATCAGATAAAGGGCTAGTATCCAAAATCTATAAAGAATTTATCAAACTCAACACCCAGAAAACAAATAATCCAGTCAAGAAATAGGCAGAAGACATCTAAATGGCCAACAGACACATGAAAAAGTGCTCAATATCACTCCACATCAGGGAAATACAAATCAAAACTACAATGAGATACCACCTCACAACCACTCAGAATGGCTAAAATTAACAAGTCAGGAAACAACAGATGTTGGCAAGGATGCAGAGAAAGGGGAACCCTCTTACACTGCTGGTGGGAATGCAAGCTTGTACAGCCACTCTGGAAAACAGTATGGAGGTTCCTCAAGAAGTTAAAAATAGAGCAGGGTGCCTGGGTGGCTCAGTCGTTAAGCGTCTGCCTTCGACTCAAGTCATGATCCCACGGTGCTGGGATCGAGCCCCGCACTGGGCTCCCTGCTCTGCGGGAGGCCTACTGCTCTCTCTCCCACTCCCCCTGCTTGTGTTCCCTCTCTCATTGTCTCTCTCTCTGTCAAATAAATAAATAAAATCTTAAAAAAAAAAAAAAAGAAGTTAAAAATAGAGCTACCCTACGACCCTGCAACTGCACTACTAGATATTTACCCCAAAGATACATATGTAATGATCTGAAGAGGCACATGCACCCCAATGTTTATTGTAGCCATGTCCACAATAGCCAAACTATGGAAAGAGCCAAGATGTCCACCGACAGATGTATGGATAAGGAAGATGTGGTACATATATACACAATGGAATATTACTCAGTTGTCAGAAAGAATGAATACTTACCATTTACATAGACGTGGATGGAAATGGAGGGTATTATGCTGAGTGAAATAAGTCAGAGAAAGACAATTATTATATGGTTTCACTCATATGTGGAGAGGATCATAGGGGAAAAGGGGAAAACTGAATGGGAAGTCATCAGAGAAGGAGAAAAACCATGAGAGACTCTTAACTATAGGAAAGAAACTAAGGGCTGCTGGAGGGGAGGTGGATAGGGGGATGGGGTAATTGGGTGATGGACATTAAGGAGGGCACGTCATGTGATGAGCACTGGGTGTTATATGCAACTGATGAATTACTGAATTCTACATCTGAAACTAATGATGTACTATGTGTTGGCTAATTGAATTTAAATAAATTTAAAAAGGAATAGGGGACGGGAGAACTAAAAAAATTAATTAAATCAATCAAAAAAGAAAAGATAAAAAAACCAATGGGGCTTATGAAGGAGAAACATACAATTCTAGGGAATGGAGATCCCATACTTACAGGGCTCATGCACAGAATCATTTTCTCTGGAATAATATAAAAGCATTAGATTGAAAAGCCTGTAGATCACACATGAAGGAGATTCATTTGCTAACATTAAGGCCTCTGCTGGAGGGCAAAAGCCTAAAGTGACTCTCTCCAAGGACAGAGATGCTAGAGTGTGTCATCTTTCTCATTTTTCCTCTACCTTGCTGGTACTGGCCAAAGTGCTCTCTCCTTCTACATGGTTGGTGCCAGCACAGATGGATGCAATTTTTGCATTCTAACCTGCTAGCACCAGTGAGAAAACATACTGCCCCGCCATGCTGCCATCTAACCAGGTGGGTAAGTGCCCCACCAATCTGTATGTTCCCATGACTACCACCAGACCTGTCAGCACCTCACCCCTCTGAACTTCTTCCACAACCAATGCCAGATTAGTGAGTATGTAGAGCTCACACAGGGAATGCCCTTTGAGTGCCTAGATCTGGTGGCCAGGGGGCACTATGTTTCTGGGACCCATGGGTCTGAAACAATCAAAGAGACAGTATGAGAGACAACCAAGAAAACTTTGTAAAAATAAATAAGGTTCATTTCCTACATAACCGCTCCTTTAAGACTGGGAGAGATAGCTACTTCACCTCATACATAGGCATACATTCAGAGTCAAGCAATGTGAGGAAACAGAGGAGTACGGTAAAACCAAGTAAAACCACAGGGAAAAAGAAAACCTTAATGAAACAAAGATAAGTAATTTATCTGATAAAGAGTTCTAAGTAATGTTTATATAGTTACTCACTGAACTATGAAAAAAAAAGACATGGATGAAAACAGTGAGAACCTCAACATAGAGATAGAAATATAATAAATATAATATATAAATATAATAAAGTACCAAATAGAAGTTGAAGAACACAAAAACTGAACTGAAAAATACACTAGCAGTGTTCAATAGCACACTGGATGAAGAAGAAGAGTCAGTGGGCTGGAAAATAAAGAAGTGGAACTCACCCATACAGGGCAGAAAAAAAAAAAATTAAAAGTGAAGTTAACTTAAGGAACCTATGGAACACTGTCAAGCATGCTAACATGTGCATTACAGGGGTCCCATAAGGAGAAGGGACAGAGAAAGGTTCAGAAAACTTACATGAAGAAATAATGGCTGAAAACTTCCTAACCAGGGGAAGGAAGGGAAGGGAAGACATCCAGATCCAGGAAACCCAGAGATCCAAACGAGATGAACCCAAAAAGACCAAAACCAATACAAATTACACTGGACCCCTGAACAACACAAAGATTAGGAACCCCAACACAGTCAAAAATCCACATGTAACTTAATTCTTAATAGCTTACTGTTGACCAGAAGCCTTACCAATAACATAAAAAGTCAATTAACACATATTTGTATGCTATACATACTATATATCATAGTCTTATAATAAAATAAGCTAGAAGAAAGAAATGTTATTAAGAAAATCTTAAGTATGGAAAAATACATGTATAGTACTGTACTGTATGTATCTGCATGTAAGTGGACATACACAGTTCAAAACCATGTTGTTCAAGGGTCAGCTGTATAATTACGTCAAAAGTTAAAGAGAAAATCTTAAGCAAGAGAAAAACAGCTTATTACAAAAAGGGAACCCACACAAAACCACCAGTAAATTTTTCAGCAGTAAATCTGCAGGCAAGAAGAAAGTGGCATGATATATTCGAGGTACTGAATGGAAAAAATTTCTAGTCAAGCATATTCTACATGATAGAGTTATCATTCAGAACTGAAGGAGAAATGAAGAGCTTTTGAGACAAGCAAAAAGCTAAATAAGTTATTCACCACTAAACCAATCTTACAAGAAATATTAAAGGGACCTCTTCAAGACGAAAAGAAAAGGTACTAATTAGTAAAGTAAATATACAAAAGCAAAAATCTCATTGGTAAACATACGATAAAAGTAGTGCATTAATTACTAACAAAGCTAGTAGGGAGGCTAAAAAATAAAGTAGTAACAATAACTATAACCACAGTAATTAGTTAAAGGATACACAAAATAAAAAGATAAATAATATGACATCAAAGAACATAAAACGTGGGGGTTGCTAAAAATTCAGTTTAAGAATATATTCAAACTGGGGCACCTGGGTGACTCAGTCGTTAAGCGTCTGCCTTCGGCTCAGGTCATGATCCCAGGGTCCTGGGATCGAGTCCCGCATCGGGCTCCCCGCTCAGCCGGAAGCCTGCTTCTCCCTCTCGCACTCCCCCTGCTTGTGCTCTCTCTCTCGCTGTGTCTCTCTCTGTCAAATAAATAAATAAAATCTTAAAAAAAAAAAAAGAATAGATTCAAACTTAACTTGCTATCAATCTAAAATAGACTATTTGTACATATATGCTTCTATATTTGAGCTTCATGGTAGCCACAAACAAAACCTATAGTAAATACACAAAGATAATGAATAAGGAATTTAAGTACTACACTATAGAAAGTCATCAAACAACAAGGAAGAAAGCAAGAGAAGAAAAAAGGAATAGAGAGAAACTATAAAACACACAGAAAACAATTTAAAAAATGGCAATAAGTACATACCTATCAATAATTATTTTAAATGTAAATAGACTACGCTAATCAAAAAACATAGTAGCTAAATGAATAGGGAAAAAAAGATCCATCTGTATGCTGCCTACAAAAAAAGTCACTTCAGATGTAAGGACACACACGGACTAAAAGTGAGGGGATGGAAAAAGATGTTTCATGCAGATGGAAACACAAAGAAAGCTAGGGTAGCTACACTTATATCAAATAACATAAATTTTAAAACAAAGACTAATAAAAGACAAAGATGGGCACTGCATAATGATAAAGGGGTCAATCTACCAAGAAGATATAACATTTGTACATGTATGTGCACCCAACAGAGAAATATATAAATATGCAAAGCAAATATTAATAGACCTAAAGGGAGAATAATAGGGAGTTTAATAACCTATGTACCACTGGATAGCTTATCTATATGAATACAGATTTTCTATATGAAAACACTGTCCTTAAATGACACATTAGACCAAACAGAGAGAAAACAATCCATTCAAAAGCAGCAGCATACATATTCTTCTCAAGTACACATGGAATATTCTCCAGGATAAATCATATGTTAAGACACAAACAAGTCTTAAAATAATTCAAGAAGACTGAAATCATGTCAGGTTTCTATTCTAAACACAATGGTAAGAAAACAGAAATCAATTACAAGAAAAAAATCGGAAAAATTGCAAATACAGGGAAATCAGCAACATGCTACTAAGCAAGCAAAGTCAACAAAGAAATCAAATGAGAAATCATAAAATACTTTGAGACAAATGAAAATGGAAATACAACATACCAAAATCTATGAGATGCAACAAAAGCAGTTCTAAGAAGGAAGATTATACCAACACAAGCTGACCTCAAGAATCAAGAAAAATCTCAAAGAACAATCTAACTTTACACCTAAAAGGCACTAAGAAAAAGAACAAATGAAGCCCAAAGGTAGCAGAAGGAAGGAAATACTAAAGATCAAAGCAAAAATAAATCAAAAAGACATTGAAAAGACAAAAGTAAAGATCAATGAAACTAAGAGATGGTTCTTTGAAAATATAAACAAAATTGACAAACCTCTGGCTTGACTCAGGAAGAAAAAAAGAGAGAAGGCTCACATAAAATCAGATCTATAGAGAAGTTACAACTGAAACTAAAGAAATACAAAGGCTCTTAAGAGACTACTATAAGGAATTATATGGCAACAAAGTAGACACCCCAGAAAAATGGATAAATTCCTGTAAACATACAATCTTCCAAAACTTAATCGTAAAGAAATAGAAAGTCTTAATAGCCTACCAGTAAGGAGTTTGAATCAGTAATCAAAAACCTCCCAACAAACAAATGTCCAGGACAAGACGGCTTAATACCGGTGAATTCTATCTACCAAACACTCAAAGAACATTTAATACCAATACTCAAATGCTTCCAAAATATTTAAAAGGGGGGAATGCTTTCAGACTCTTTTTACATAGCTGGACTTATCCTGATACCAAAACCAGGCAAGGCCATTACAAAAAATAAAAATTAAAAAAAATTATAAGCTAATATCCCTGATCAACACAGATGCAAAATATTAGCAAATGAAATTCAACAATACATTAAAAGAATCCTTTCACCATGATCAAGTGGGATCTATTCCAGGGATACAAGGATGTTTTCAACATCTGCAAACCAATCAACGTGATATACCACATTAACAAAATGAAGGATAAAAATCATATGATCATCTCAATAGATGCAGAAAAAATCATTTGACAGAATCCAACATCCATTTATAATAAAAGCTCTCAAAAAAGTACAAAATGTACCTCAACAAAATAAAGGCAATATATAACAAACCCACAGCTATCAGTATCTCCATGGTGAAAATTTTCCTTTAAGATCATGAAGAAAAGGATGAAAACTCTCACCACTTTTTTTTTTTAAAGATTTTACTTATTTATTTGACAGAGAGAGACCCAGTGAGAGAGGGAGCACAAGCAGGGGAAGTGGGAGAGGGAGAAGCAGGCTTCCCACAGAGCAGGGAGCCCAATGCGGGGCTCGATCCCAGGACTCTGAGACCATGAGCTGAGCCGAAGGCAGATGCTTAACGACTGAGCCCCCCAGGCGCCCCAACTCTCACCACTTCCATTTAGCACAATATTAGAAGTCTTAGCCAGAGCAATTAGGAAAAAATAAATAAAAGGCATCCAAGTTATAAAGGAAGAAGTAAAACTATTTGCAGATGATATATGTTAAGGAAAAAAAAAAAAAAGAAGATGGCAGGAGGGGAAGAATGAAGCGGGGGAAATCGGAGGGGTAGACGAACCATGAGAGACGATGGACTCTGAAAAACAAACTGAGGGTTCTAGAGGGGAGGGGGGTGGGAGGATGGGTTAGCCTGGTGATGGGTATTAAGGAGGGCACATTCTGCATGGAGCACTGGGTGTTATGCACAAACAATGAATCATGGAACACTTCATCTAAAACTAATGACGTAATGTATGGGGATTAACATAACAATAAAAAATAAATAAATAAAAAAGAAAAAAAAAACTATTTGCAGATGACATGATTTTACATAAAAAAAAGGCTCCACAATAAAACTGTCTGAAGTAATAAACAAATTCAGTAAAGCTGCATGATAGAAAGCCAATATATAAAAACCTATTGCATTTTTATACATTAACAACAAACTATCAGAAAGAAATTATAAAAATAATCACATTTATATCAAAAAGAAAAAAAATACCTAAGAATAAGGTAGCTAAGGAGGTGAAAGACCTATACACTGAAAATACAAGAGTGATGAATGAACAGTATGGAGGTTCATCAAAAAGTTGAAAACAGAGCTACCCTACAACCCAGCAATTGCACTACTGGGTATTTACCCCAAAGATACAAATTTAGTGATCCAACGGGGCATGTGCACCCCAATGTTTATAGCAGCAATGTCCACAATAGCCAAACTGTGGAAAGAGCCCGGCTGTCCATCGACAGATGAATGGATAAAGAAGATGTGGTATATGTATACAATGGAATATTATGCAGCCATCAAAAAAATGAAATCTTGCCATTTGCAACGACATGGATAGAACTAGAGGGTATTATGTTAAGTGAAATAAGTCAATCAGAGAAAGACAAATATCATATGATCTTACTGATATGTGAAATTTGAGAAACAAGGCAGAGGATCATAGGGAAAGAGAGGAAAAAATGAAAACAAGACAAAACCAGAGAGGGAGACAAACCATAAGAGATTCTTAATCTCCGGAAACAAACTGAGGTTGCTGGAGTGGAGGGGGGATGGGAGGGACAGGGTGGCTGAATGATGGACACTGGGGAGGGTATGTGTTATGGTGAGCGCTGTGTATTCTGTAAGACTGATGAATCACAGACCTGTACCCCTGAAACAAATAATACGTTATATGTTAATTAAAATTTTTTAAATTAAATAAATAATAAATAAATAAATAAATAAAGCTGCAGATTAAAAAGAAAAAAGAGAGTGATGAATGAAATTGAAGAAAACACAAATAAATGGAAAAATATTCTGTGCTCATGGATTAGAAGAATCAATATTTGTTAAAATGTCCAATACCCAAAGCAATCTACACACTCAATGTATCCCTATCAAAATTCAGATGGCATTTTTCACAGAAATAGAATAAAAAATCCTAAAATTTATATGGTCCCACACAAGATCCCAAATAGCCAAAGCAAACTTGAGAAAGAAGAACAAAGCTGGAGGAATCAGGCTCCTGGATCTCAGACTACATTACATAGTTATAGTAATCAAAACAGTATGGTTTGGGCATAAAAACATACATACATACAAATCAATGGAATAGAATAAGTAAACCCATGCTTATATGGTTAGTTATCTATGACTAAGGAGGCAAGAATACACAATGTGGAGGACAGTCTTTTTAATAAATGGTGCTGGGAACACTCAACAGCCACAGGCAAGCAAAATGAAACTGGACCACTATCTTACACTATACACAAAAATTAACTCAAAATGGATTAAATACCTGAATGCAAGACCAGAAACCATAAAACTAGAGAAAAAAAAGTGGTAAGCTCCTTAACATCATTCTTGGTGACAAATTTTTGAATCTGACTCCACAGACAATGGTAACAGAAGGAAAAATAAATAACAGGAGAACATCAAACTAAAAGCTTTTATACACCAAAGTAAACCAAAAAAATAAAGTTAACTTGCTGAATAGGAGATGATTATTTGCAAATCTTGTATCCAATCACAAGTTAATATCCAAAATACATAAAGAATGCCTATAACTCAGTAACAATAAAACAAATGATCTGATTAAAAAATGGGCAGAGTCCCTAAATAGACATTTTTCAAAAAAAAAAAGACATACAGATTGCAACCAGCATATGAAAAGATGCTCAACATCACTCATCATCAGGGAAATACAAATCAAAACCATAACGAGATAATATCATCTGACACCAGTCACAATGACTATTATCAAAATACAAGAAATAACAAGTGTTGGTAAAGATGTGAAGAAAAGGGAATCCCCCTACACTGTTGTTTGAAATGTAACTTGGTACATCTTCTGTGGAAAACATTATGGAGATTCCTCAAAACTTTAAAAACAGAAATGCCATATGATCCAGCAATTTCACGTCTGGGTATTTAATCAATGAAAATAAAAACATTAAATCTAAATTATGCACTCCTATGTTCACTGTGGCATTATTTACAATAGGTAAGATATTGAAACAACCTGAATGCTTATCAGTGGATGAACGGATAAAGAAAATATGGTGTGTGTATGTGTATATATGTATATATATAATGAAATAATAGCCATAAAAGAGAATGAAATGTTGCCATTTGTGACACGGATGGACCTAGAGTGTATTATGCTAAGTGAAATGAGTCAGACAAAGACAAATACCATATGATTTCACCTATGTGTTAAATCTAAAAAACAAAACAAACAAAACCCACAGATACAGAGAATAGAATGGTACTTGCCAGAGTAGAGAGGGTTGTAGATTGAATGAAATGGGTAAAGGAGATTAAGAGGTACAAATTACCGGTTATAAAATAGATAAGTCATGGAGATATTATGTACACCATGAGACTATAGTCAATAATACTGTATTGCATATTTGAAAGCAGCTAAGAGGGTAGATCTTGAAATTTCTCATCACAAGAAAAAGGTTTTTTGGTAACTTTGTGTGAGGACTGATGGTAGATAACTAGACTTATTATGATAATCACTTCACAATGTATACAAATGTTGAATCATTATGTTGTACACCTGAAACTAATATAATGTTATATGTCAATTATATTTCAATAAAAGAATCTCTAAGAATGAGCAATGTCAAGATAACCTGATGAAGTTACTAAACTTTAGGGGAAAAATATATCTTATGAATATATAGGAAATAAAAAGCAGTCACCAATAATGAGCAAAAATTAGTCTGCCTTAAAATTTCTGCACAGAATTTTATTTTACAGATGGGGAAAGGGTAAATCAGTATTTACAGAGTCTGAGAAAAAGCAACCGTAATACCTACCTTTAACACCCAATTTTTCATTCACTTATCAAGGCAGCAGATGTTTTCAAACAAGCAAAAGTTTAGGAATTACAGTAGTTATGAATTCTTTTTTTAGAAAAAGAAGTCCACTCAATGACAAAAATCTAATTAATCAAAAGATCAAATAAAGAATCAAAGAATTCAGATACTGAAGAGCTATGTTATGAGGAACTGAGAATGAACACTAAATATATTTAAATACAGAACTAAGAAAGATAAACTATGAGAATTACAGCAGCTAAATATAATAAAAATGTTATAACCCTGACAATGAAAAAATAGTATGACAAAAATTCAGAAGTGGAGAAAGATAGGCAGAGATAAAAAGTACAAACTTACAATTTTATTAAATTTCGTAAGAGGGAATCCAGTGATAATGTTAAAGTTTTATTACATTATTAAAGAATAAGAATAGCTTATAAACATTCCAAGTATAATAAGGGAAAATACAGATACATGCACACACGTAACACCAAAGAAAATACTGACTACATAGCAAAAGATATTTAATAGAAACAAAGAAGAGAAATTTCCACTTACAAAAATAAAGTGGCATAGACATTCTGGAAAAAAAATCAATAAAATGTTCACAGATGCCAAAAATAATTGACAAGTTTTACTCTAAATCATAACTAAGTTCATACAAAAGTAAAAGACCATCTCAGTGTCTGCCTCCCCAACCCAAAAAGAAGCCCAAACCACAGAGTTAAAAATGCTCCAGAGCCATGACTACCCTAGATATTTCTAAATACAAGAAACCTAGGACCTGAGTTCTAACATTCATGTCAGGGGCAGAAGATGGGGCCTTGAGCCCTTGCAAGGTAGGATACTAGGCTTCTAGACCCCTTTACTGAGAGCTAGGGCCCTCAAAGTCTGCTCCTTCAGTAAAAGGATAAGCTAGAATTTAACTTGCTAGCAAAGGGAATATAAGAGTAAATGTGTCAGGGCACCTGGGTGGCTCGGTCGTTAAGCGTCTGCCTTCGGCTCAGGTCATGATCCTAGGGTCCTGGGATCGAGCCCCGCATCGGGCTCCCTGCTCAGCAGAAGCCTGCTTCTCCCTCTCCCACTCCCCCTGCTTGTGTTCTCTCTCTCACTGTGTCTCTCTCTGTCAAATAAATAAATAAAATCTTTAAAAAAAAAAAAAAAAGAGTAAATGTGTCTGCTTCAGCCTCACACATTTGGGTAATAACAGCCAGAGAGAATTCATAACCATAGCTCTGCCTTCAAATTGGTTTAGCATCCCCAAACAAAAACCATAACTTAAAGTGACACAGGGACTACAGTACTGTGGGAATCACATAGATACAAAACAAATGTAGGAATAGACCTTCAAATCAGACTTTTAGTACTCTTAGACATTAAGATTAGTCAGAAACAGGGTGCCTGGGTGGCTCAGTTGGTTAAGCAACTGCCTTTGACTTAGGTCATAATCTTGGGAGTCCCAGGATCAGAGTCCTGCATTGGGCTCCCTGCTGAGCAGGGAGTCTGCTTCTCCCTCTCACCCTCCCCCCCATCTTGTGCTCTCTCTCTCTCTTCATTCTCTCTCTGTCAAATAAATAAAATCTTTAAAAAAATTTCTTAAAGATTAGTCAGAAACAAGTACAAAAAGGAAGTTTCCAAAATACAAAGAATAAGAAGACATCAATGAAAGTTAGCAGAAATAAAATCAGTAGAATTATCACCACAAAGATTTCAGATATTGAAATGATCAAATCAAAATGCAAAAATAACTTTTAAAAATATTTAAAGAAATCAAAGAGGAAACAAAATATTTAACAAATACTTTTATAATCTTTATTTTGTGGCATGCATTGTTGTAAATGCTTTATATATATTTACTCATTTAATCCTCAACAACTCTAAAGTTGGTGCTACTAATTTTATGGATGAGGAAATCAGAGCTTAGAGAAGTTAAGAAATTTGTCTAAATTTACATAGCATAAGTTGTGGTGCTAGAATCCAAATCCAAGGAATCTGGCTGCAGAATCTGTGCTAATAATTATGTTGTAAGCGAGGATTAAAAATAATCAATAACTGACTGGCCTACTTTTTAAATGAAAAAAAAAAAGGACTAGTAAGCTGAAAATATAATAATCAAAAGGTAAAACTCAGTGGTCAGTTAAACTACAGTTTAGACACAGCCAAAGAGAGAATTAGACCTGCAAGATAAAGCTAAAGTCATTAATCAGACTACATTAGAGAAAGATTAAAAAATGTAAACCAAAGTTTAAGAAACATGGAAGAAATAAGATTTAATTGTCTAGTAGGTATCTTAGATGGAGAGAATAAAGAAAGTGGAAGAAAAACACTATTTAAAGAAATAACAGCTGAGATTTGTATAGAACAGATAAAAAGAAATAAATCTACAGACTCAGAAAGTACCAAAAATCTCATATTGCATATACACAAAGAGACAATGAGAATGACAAAAGGCTAATTGTTAAGCTAGAGAGAGGATTAGGAACAAGGCTAGGCTTATTATAGACTTCTCTTTTATTGTATTTTGCATTTGAATCATTTCACTAATGAAATAAAAAGTAAACATTTGGAAACATATTGTTTAAGTCAAAAAAAGGCTCCTAAAAGCACCGAGAGAAAAAGGACTGATACTTAAAATGAGCAATGATTAGGCTGGGCTAATTTCTCCACAGCAATACTGAAAGCCAAACGTGGTCTAACAATATCTTCAAATTGTTGGGACAAAATAATGGTCAGCCAAGAACTTTGCAACTAACTAAATTTTTATTACAGTGCTATGTTTTTTATAATGACATTTTCAGACAGGACAAAATGGAAAATGGAAAACCAACAAACTCTCACTAATGAAATTTAAACAATGTTAAACAATGTACTTCATTAAGAAATAAAACAATCTCATGGGGCGCCTGGGTGGCTCTGTCATTAAGCGTCTGCCTTCGGCTCAGGTCATGATCCCAGGTTCTGGGATCGAGCCCCACATCGGGCTCCCTGCTCCGCGGGAAGCCTGCTTCTCCCTCTCCCACTCCTCTGCTTGTGTTCCTGCTCTCGCTATCTCTCTCTCTCTCTGTTAAATAAATAAATAAAATCTTTAAAAAAAAAAAAAGAAATAAAATAATCTCAGAAGAAAGGTGAGCAAAGAAAGCATGTGGATAAAATTAAGCAGTGACCATTTAAAAAAAAAAAAAAGTACAGTAGCTCCCCCTTACCTGCAGAAGATACATTCCAAGACCCCTAGGGGATGCCTGAAACTGTGTAGAGTACCAAACTCTGCATACACTATGTTTCCTAAGCATACATGCCTATGATAAAGCTTCATTTATAAATTAGACACAGCAAGAGATTAACAATAACTACTAATAAAAGAGAATATACTGTAATATAAATCATGTGAATGTTCTCTCTCTCTCTCAAAATATTTTATGGTACCGTACTCATCCTTCTTTGTGATGATGTGAATAAAATGCCTGCATGATGAGAAAAAGTGAGGTGAATGGTATAGGCATTGTGACACAGCGTTAGCCTACTACTGACCTTTTGCCCTGTCAGAGATCATCCTATTCCAGACTGCACTCAACCGCAGGTAACTATAACCGTGGAAAGCTAACCATAGATAAGGAAGGACTACTGTTAATATTGCTTAAATTAGGGGATAAAAATAAAGGTAGAGGATTTCTGCTTCTGAAAATTAAAGAACAGGCCTCTCATTAAATATATCTCAATTTGAAAAAAGAAAGAATAACAAGAAAATCTGGAGGGAAAAACACAAAACAGCTACGTGGAGAGTAATGGAGTTAAGAGGTTGGCTACCTTAAGGTAGACTTGATATATCCCTACTGTTTTTCCCCTGGAGACATCTGCCAATTCCTAAGTGGCTTGGGGCTAGCGGACCAAGCAAAAGTAGTGACTCAAGTGTCAGCAATCTCAGCAGGTTGGGGAGACAAAAACTGAAGATCAATGATACCAAGGCATCTAGAAAATGAGGGGCTATGGTCCCAGAGAAAAGTCAAATGAGAATAATAAGCCTAACTTTCCAAATAACTTTTCCTAGAGACATTTTTCGACTCCTACTTTGCATAGGACAAGAGGATGCGGTAGCCAAGCAGAAAGTGACAGCCAAGTAGCTAATAATCAAGCAGAGGGCTTGTCAGACTCATCACACTGGAGAGACAAAAAATTAGACTGTAGGGCTCACCAAGGAGAAAAAGCCCTGGTTTATGGAGCCTTCAACTCTAATCCCTGATGGGCTACACTTTAGAAGCCAGAATTAGAAGTCTTTCAAAGATTAAAACTCATCATCAACTCAAATCCTCTAATCTCTGTTTGAAGTCAATTGCTTTCCCCATATGCTGACTGCCAAAAAAAGTCAGTTTCCTCTGGAGTATAATGAAATCATCCAGAGCTTCTGCCATTTTTCTCACAAAATATACGGCATTTAGTTAAAAATTATGAGGCATGCCAGGAGACAAGATCAAATAGCCAAACCCAAGAGAAAAAAAGTTAAAAATTTATAGCTAATTCACATATTGAAGTTATCAAACATGGACTTTGTTGTTAAATGTGATCAACTCATATACTATGATTTCTTTAAATGTACAATGAGATGAAAATATTTGCCAAGGAATCAAAATCACAAGAAGAAAAATCCTGGGGGCGCCTGGGTGGCTCAGTCGTTAAGCGTCTGCCTTCAGCTCAGGTCATGATCCCAGGGTCCTGGGATCGAGTCCCACATCGGGCTCCCTGCTCTGCGGAAAGCCTGCTCCTCCCTCTCCCACTCCCCCTGCTTGTGTTCCTGCTCTCGCTGTGTCTCTCTCTGTCAAATAAATAAATAAAATCTTTAAAAAAAAAAAAAAAAAGAAAAGAAAAGAAAAATCCTGGAATTCCTAGAACTGAAAAATATAATTACCAAAATTAAGATATATACAAGATGTCCAATATAGCATTTAGTAGAAAGGGAGAGTTGAGAACACTTATAAAAGGATGCCTCAAAAATTTTAAGAATTATTTCCCTATAGAGAGGATCCAGGGAGAAGTTCAAAGGGAGGAAGAGAGCTTAATTATACTTTTATCTTTAAGCTCTTCATTACTGCCTGAGCCCCTCAACAACAAACCAGTATTATTTCTATAAAAGAAACTTCTTAAAATTTAATAAATACATAAAATTAACACATGTTTATTACAAAACAACTTTTAAACTACACATTTGTACTGGTAAATACACCTTTTCTCATAATGCCAACTCAAAAGAATAATAGCAGTTAACATTTTTTGCTTCATTCCAGGTTTTGGCCATGCATGTTTTTATTAGTAATGATCACATGGTATGGGAAGCAGAAGAATCCCAGGATGCTCTCCAAAATTCTTGCTCCTCCAATATTCACATACTTTATAATTCCCTACTCTTGAGTTTGGGCAGAACTATAAATATGACCGGATAGCTGCTCCAGTGATTAGGTAATGCTATATAAGACTCAATCTTAGCAGACGAGAGAAATTCTCCTATCGGCCTTGAAAAAGTAAGCACCACGTTGTAAGATAATCACAAGGCTAGGATCTCAGAGTTCCCCCTTGAAGTTTAGAGTAACTCATAGTCAACAGCCTACAAGAAAATAGGTATATAAACTAGAACCACAAGGAATTGAATTCAGCCACCAACCAGTGAGCTTGGAAGATACCCCAAATCCTAGCCAACAACTTGATTTCAGTCTGGTGAGACCATGAGTAGAGGACTAATAATCTGTGCCTGGACTTCTATGGAAACTATGAGATAATAAATTTGTTGTTTTAAATTGCTGAATTTGTGGTAATTTGTTATATAGCAAGAGAAAATTTATACATATTTTTATATTATATAATATATACTTTTCTATTATATATAAAACATATATGCTTTTCTATTATATATAAAAGTACCATAATCAATTGTATAATAAACACAAAAGAAATGTAGTAAATTTGAAATATAGAAACGTGTAGGAAACACTGAGAAGGCAACTGGACCCAGATAATCACACTTGATATTTTGTTTGGTTCATTAGTCTTTATCTTTTCACTGATAAATACTTAACCTTGTATCTTCAAATGATATCATCTTTAAAAAAATAATAACCATAATACCATTATCCCACTGTGGTCTCTGTGCTTTTCCAAACTATATTCACTGTGATGATTAGTTTTATACCATCACTTTGGCTAGGCTATATTTCCCAGTTATTCAAACATTGATCTAGGTGTTGCTGTGAAAGTATTTTGTAGATGTGGTTACTATCTACAATCAATTAAATTCAAATAAAGGAGATTAACTTTGATAAAATGGGTGGATTTCATCCAATCAGTTGAAAGGCCTTAAGAGCAAAACTGAGGTTTCTCTGAGGAAGAAGAAATTCTGCCTCAAGATATTAACAGCAGCTTCTGCCCTAGTTTCCAGTCTGCCCTACAAATTTGAGACTTGCCAGACCCCACAATCATGTAAGCCAAATCCCTGAAATAAACTCTGTGTGTATGTGTGTGTATGTGTGCATGCACGCGCACGTGTGTAGAGCAGGTCCTTACTGTTCACAAATTCCGTATTTGTGAATTCACACCTGCTAAAATTCATTTGTAACCTCAAAATCAACATTCATGGCACTTTCATGTCATTCCTGGATATGCAGAGAATGGCAAAAAAATATGAGTCACCAGATGCAGAAGTTCTCAGTTGAGATCAAACAAGGCAATGTTCCAAATTCTTGTTTTAGCTCTCCTACCATAAACAAGCATCCTTTCCAAAATCTATTAAGTGCCATGCTTCTGTTTTAGGTTTGTTTTGTTTTGTTTTCCATTTTGGTGCAAGCAGTTGGTGGTTTTACCATTTAAAATGGCCTCCAAGTGTAGCGCTGAAGCACTTTCTAGTATTCCTAAGCACAAGCAGGCTTGTGCCTTACAGAGAAAATATGTTTTAGATAAGCTTTGTTCAGGCATGAGGTTATCAGGCATGAGGCTGTTGACCATGAGTTCATGTTAATGCATAAATAATATATATTTAAAAAGATGTCTTTAACAGAAACATACATAAAACAAGGATTGGATGGTTGACAAAAATGTTGTAACCAGAGGCTTGCAGAAATCACCCTGTATTTCCCCTGGGAGTAATGGAGTAATGGTTCATTATTCACTGATTCAGTGTCTGTAGAGACTCTATTGAACATAACTATGGCCCTTCGTTGAAAATTACTGGCAAGAATAAAGAACTATAACAACAAAGAGTATCCTGTATTCCTCTAGAACAAAGGTTGACAAACTGCAGCTACCATTTGTTTTTATAAATAAAGTTTTATTGGAACATTCTTTTATGTATTATCTGAAGTTGCTTTCATGCTACAATGGCAGAATTGAGCAGTTGTAAAAGTGACTATGTGACACCAAAAGCTGAAAATATTTACTACTTCACCCCTTATAAAAAAAAAAAAATGTGCTGACCTCTACAATATAATATTAGAGCACATAAAAAGGCTGACAAATGTGGATATGCACTGAATTCAATAACAAATATATTTGTCATCAGATGCTTTATTAATCTTTCAATTATAAAAATAGTTGATTCAGTGTTACTTTTATTATTTTCAAAGATACAGAAAATCATTACTTAAGTTCTTTGGCAATGGAAATGGCCATTATGTTGCTCTATGCAGTTCAAATTTTGCAGAAAGAAAAAAGCAGAATAAAAAGACTCTAGAAATTTCCCACGTGGGTCAACTGCTTAGCCATAGTTAAGTGCAGTAAAAGAACAATAGTACTATTGTTTTAAATGGTCAACAATGGAGATACAAGATTGATCTGAACTGTGCACTGAAAGACAGGTCTCAAGAAACACCTTTTCCGGTGCTGAAAAAGAAACAGAAACAAATGCATAATAGCTAAAAGAAGTATGCAAAGCCCAATTTTCATTTCCATTTTGCAGAAGCTAAAAACCTTATAATCCAACTGCATTCCAGAATTTGCTTCCCTAATTAAGGCTAACTGCTGCAACTTTAGAAAGCCGTCAGAATTTTAGTTGCTTAACAAAATTAAAGTTTACATCTCATTACTGTAAAGCTTGGTGCAGTTCAGGCAGTCCTCCTCCATCTTTAGCTCTGCCATCTGGAACATGTGGCCTCATGATCATAACAGAGCAGAAGGAAAAGAGGGAGCACACTGGCTCAAGTGACACATGTCACTGCAACTCACAATGCACTGATGAAAACTAACTGCAAGAGAGGAAGGGAAATGAAGCAGAGGAGCTCATGGATAACTCACTGCACACTTACTGTATCTACCACAGGAACTAAACCAAGGAAGCGATGAGCCAAAAGGTCTTTGACAGTATTCTTCACTATTCTGAGTCATTCTTTTGTCAGCTTCAGTGTGCCTAAATAAAATTATGCAATATGGATCAAAGGTAATTCACTGTATGGGTCCTTAAATATATGAGATTAAGTTTTCTCTTAATTAATTCAACAAATACTTTTAAGTGCTTATATTAGGTCATGCAATGTTCTAAGTGCAAAGTGAGTAAAACAAAAAGATCTCTAAACTCAAGAGACATATTCTTGAGGAAGAAGCAAAATAAATAGACAGATGATAGATGATAGATGACAGACAGATAGAATAAATGATTCAATAATTCAAAATGTTAAAGGTGACAACTACTACATGGGGAAAAAGCAGAGCAGAATAAAATCAGAGAGTGTTAGGGCTGTGGTTACAGGCTCTTTAGTTTCCTACAGCTGTTATGATAAATTACCACAAACTTAGTATCTTAAAACGACACAAATTTATTATCTTACAGTTCAGAGATCAGAAGTTCAAATGATTCTCACTAGTCTAAAATCCAGGTGTGAGCAGTGATGTGTTCCTTCTAGAGGCTCTAGGGGGAAAATCTATTTCCTCTTCCAGGTTTTAGAAGCTGCCCACATTCTTTGACACATGGCTGCATCACTCATACTACCTCTATCTCTGCTGTCACGTCTCTCACTCTGACCCTCGTATTCCCCTCTTATAAGGACCTTTGTAATGATATTGGACCCCCTCAATTAATCTAGGACTATCACTCCATCTTAAAATCCATAATTTAATCACACCTGCAAAGTCTCTTTTGCCAAGTAAGGTAACATACTCACAGGTTCCAGATGTATAGACATCTTTGGGGGGCCATTATTCAGCCTACCACATCCATTAAGTAAAGAGGTCATAGTAAGTGCCATTGAGGAAGTAATAATCACACCACAATTTAAAGGAGGAGATGGGGTTGGTCAAGTGGATATTTAGGCAGAGGGGCAGCTATAGTAAAGGTTCTGCAGTAGAAGCACATCTACATATTCAAGAAATGCACAGAGGCCCATGTGGTTTAAGTGAAGTGAGTTTGAGAGAAATAGGACATGACGTCAGAAAAGTAATAAAGGGTTATTTTGAGCCATGTCTTGTAACTTTTATAAGGATTTTAGTTTTTCTCTCCTTGAAATGTAGCCATTGGAAAGTTTTGATTAGAGGAGTGGTAGATCTTAGCACTCTGGCTGCTGAATTGAGAATAGAATGCAATGAGGCAAAGGGGATTTTTAAGAGCTTTTTAAGAGTTCTATAAGGCCAACTGTGTTTGCCAATTAACTTCATCCAAAGGAATAGTAAACTTTCCATTATCTTCATGACAAGAGGTAGTTTTACAACTTGGAGCAAGATGCCTACTAAGAAGGTAGGTTCTTACCTGACCACAAAGAGTAGAAGTTAGAGGTGCTATCTCCTTGATGGTTACATCTCAGAGACAGCTCCCAAGTCCTTGAGAAAAACATTCCTGAATGGTAAAACTAGCAAAAGGCTTTTTAAAAGATTTACATTTTAAAGGGGCAGAGAGAGGACTTATAACTACAAGTTTTCTTTTTTTTAATTATTAACATATAATGTATTATTTGTTTCAGGGGTACAGGTCTGTGATTCATCAGTCTTACAGAATACACAGTGCTCACCACAACATATACCCTCCCCAATGTCCATCACCCAGGCACCACATTCTCCCACCCACCTCCCCTCCAGCAACCCTCAGTTTGTTTCCTGAGATTAAGAATCTCTTATGGTTGTACCTCTGAAGCATATAATACATTATATGTTTAAAAAAAAAAAAAGAAAGAAAGAAAGAAAGAAAGAAGATACAGGAAGGGAAGAATGAAGGGGAGGAAATTGGAAGGGGAGACGAACCATGAGAGACTATGGACTTTGAAAAACAAACTGAGGGTTCTAGAGGGAAGGGGGGTGGGAGGATGTGTTAGCCTGGTGATGGGTATTAAAGAGGGCACGATCTGCATGGAGCACTGGGTGTTATATGCAAACAATGAATCATGGAACACTACATCAAAAACTAATGATGTAATGTATGGTGATTAACATAACTTAAAAAAAATAAAATAAAATAAAAAAAAATTCACTACTAAAAAAAAAAGAATCTCTTATGGTTTGTCTCCCTCTCTGGTTTTGTCTTGTTTCATTTTTTCCTCTCTTCCCCTATAATCCTCTGCCTTGCTTCTTAAATTCCACATATCAGTGGGATCATATGATAATTGTCTTTCTCTGATTGACTTATTTCATTTAGCATAATAGCCACTAGTTCAAACCACGTTATTGCAAATGACAAGATTTCATTTTTTGATGGCTGCATAATATTCCATTGTATATATATATACCACATCTTCTTTATCCATTCATCTGCTGATGGACATCTAGGCTCTTTCCACAGTTTGGCTATTGTGGACATTGCTGCTATAAACACTGGGGTGCAGGTGCCCCTTCGGATCACTACATTTGTATCTTTAGGGTATACACCCAGTTGTGCAATTGTTGGGTCATAGGGTAGCTCTATTTTCAACTTCTTGAGGAATCTCCATACTGTTTTCCAGAGTGACTGCACCAGCTTGCATTCCCGCCAATAGTCTACGCTACCTAGAGCAATCTACACGTTCAGTGCAATCCCTATCAAAATAGCATCAACTTTTTTCAAAGAAATGGAACAAATAATCCTAAAATAATGTATGGCAGCAGACCAGGAATAGCCAGAGGAATGTTGAAAAAGAAAAGCAAAGCCGGTGGCATCACAATTTCAGACTTCCAGCTCTATTATAAAGCTGAAATCATCAAGACAGCACAAAAACAGACACATAAATCAATGGAACAAAATAGAGAGCCCAGAAATGGACCCTCAACTCTATGGTCAACTCATCTTCAACAAAGCAGGAAAGAATGTCCAGTGGAAAAAAGACAGTCTCTTCAACAAATGGTGTTGGGAAAATTGGACAGCCACATGGAGAAGAATGAAACTGGACCATTTCCTTACACCACACACAAAAATAGACTCAAAATTGATGAAAGACCTAAATGTGAGACAGGAATCCATCAAAATCCTTGAGGAGAACACAGGCAGTAACTTCTTCGACCTCGGCCGCAGCAACTTCTTGCTAGACACATTGCCAAGGCAAGGAAAACAAAGGCAAAAATGAACTATTGGGACTTCATCAAGATATAAAGACTTTGCACAGCAAAGGAAATAGTCAACAAAACCAAAAGACAACCGACAGAATGGGAGAAGATATTGGCAAACGATATATCAGATAAAGGGCTAATATCCAAAATCTATAAAGAACTTATCAAACTCAACACCCAAAGAACAAATAATTCAATCAAGAAATGGACAAAAGACATGAACAGACATTTCTGCAAAGAAGACATCCAAATGGCCAACAGACACATGAAAAAGTGCTCAATATCACTCTGCTTCAGGGAAATACAAATCAAAACCACAATGAGATACTACCTCATACCAGTCAGAATGACTAAAATTAACAAGTCAGAAAACAACAGATGTTGGCGAGGATGCAGAGAAAGGGGAACCCTCCTATGCTGTTGGTGGGAATAACTACAAGTTTTCTAAAGTAAGTGCTCTAAGAAACAAGAGGTTGGGAATTTCATTAATACCAAAGTAAAAAAGGATCTCATCTAAAGTTTAGTCAAGCTGAGAGGAACATTAAGGTCATCTTGGTCAAAGTAAACTAAGCAAAAGAATAATAGTTTGGACCAGACTAGTAGCAGTGGAGGTGGTGAGAAGGAGAGGAATTCTAGATACATTTTGAAGGCAGAAGCAAAGGATTTCCTGAGAGATTGGATGTGGGGTTCCAGAGAAGGAGGGAGTCAAGGACAATGCCAAGAACATTTGACATATAACTTCACATGTGAACAACTGTGCCACCTTGAGCTGTGTGCCTTAGTAAGGTATCATCCTCTCTTAGAGGATATTCATAGTCATAAGGAGGAAATTAAATAATGTTTGCAAATTCTGAACAGTGTCTATCACTTGTAAGTACTCAATAATATCTTTGGTAAATTCTGTAGGAGTTATTTCATTATCTTTTGACAGTAGCACAGAGGACAAATCTGATATTTATGCCTTTTCAGGTAATTTGCTGGATGTTAGTAGGAACATTTCTGGCATCTCAGAAAATTTGCCAGGATATTCTCAGTATGTTTCTCCTTTAATTGATATCTCCTGAAACACCGTATTTTTTCCTATTCGCTTTTTCAGATATATAGTTAATATAGTAAACCTCTGTATCCAAGTCATGTCCTCACCTCTCTAATCTACCTGAACCATATTCCATGCCAGAGGTTTTAAATTCTCGGGGGGGGGGGGGGGGGGCGCTCCTTAGCTTTTTTATTATCTACTGTTTCTCCCATAAACATTGGCAGAACTAGGTTTGAAAATATTTTACATCTCATCCTTTAGCATGTATCATGCTGAATTGTAGGCTTTTGAACAAAAGAGTAAAATAATAAAATTTTGTGTCAAAAGACTAACCTGGTGGTACAAAGGATGGACTGGAATTGGTGAGGTCTATGGTGACACAGGCACTAATGGAGATTAAAAAAAGGGCAAGACAAATAAGACATTTTGAAAGAAGACTCAAATTTCATAATAAAGGTAAATAAGAGCAAAAGACAAGTCAATTATACAGCCAAATAAATTTTTAAAAATAGAAATACTACTAGTATTTCTTATGTAAACTACTTATGTAAAATTAAGAATGCAGTGCAAAAAAACAAAATGGGTGTCAGTGGCCAAAAAAATAGCAAACATCTAAAGATCTATTGAAGTAAAGACAGCATTACAGGTAAGAACAAATGGCATTCTTGTCACTGAAAACTGAATGAACAATCTGCTAGACAATATGAAGAAAAAAAGCAGGACTGAATCAGCTGAGAACAGATGACATAGTCACATAGAGAGAAACCCAACAAATATGATCAAAAATATTGGTTTCTATCTCACATTCAAGATGACCCATTTTTTTAACCTCAGCCGAGTCATTTAATCTCTGAGTTTCAGTTTTCCCTTCTCTGTTAAGTGAGGTTAAGATACAAAATTGTAATTTGAAGGCAGAAACTCTAAAGGTCAAAGTTGGAAAACCTTAACAACAGTGAATCCGGTACTATAATGGGAAAGAAACAATAAACTAATGAAAAGAAAACCCACTGACTCAATAAACTAACCCCAGTCTGCTAAAGTTGACAAAATGAAAATATCCCTCTGGAAAAGCACAGCTGGCCAACAAATTCTGACTCTTGTCCCCAGAGGCCAGGATGGTGGAGGATTTAGCAAGAAACTCCATGCTAAGAGTCAGGGTAATTAGCCTAGCTATCCATTGCCATGTGGATATTCTCTTTTCATTGCTAATCTGAGTCTCTGTGTTCAGTTATATAAGGGGATCTGCAGTTTTCCTTACAGTTCTGCTCCCTCCCTCTGGGTTATCACCTTCCTGAGGAAATCAAACATTTGAATGCCACTGAATGGTGGTGTAGGTATGATGCAAGTAATATCGAAAAGCCATTTCCCGGCTTTCTAGGAGTTCAGAAACTAACAAAGGAGATGATGACTTTGCTCTAGGTCAGAACAAGAAGTTACACATCAGCAATTTGAATAAAATATTTGAGCAGGTATGAAAATATGGCTGATAGTTGAAGTACAAAACTGGTTATCACTTATTGTGTCTACCATTTGTTTCAAAATGTTTGTTTTTGCCATCCTGAGCCACCCTACAGTTAATTTTCCAATCATGGCCTCATAATCTATAAGTGATGCTAAACATATGACTATACGTGTATGATACACATTCACCCACAGTGTACATTCTAAGAACAATGTTTTTATATAAACCCAATAAACCTCCTTCTCAGGGATATTCATTATATACTAAATCATAATATTAAAAATTCTCCAAAAATAATAACTACACATTACTTACTTGAGTGCATTGTATTTCCTTAACCACCATACACCTTCAACAGGAATTATGAAAAAAAATTCAAGGAAAGGAATCATATTTTCTTTAGGTTCATAATAATAATTTTACAAATATCATTACTTAAATTGAGAATATCAAATTGTATTACTCATGTTGACTGACAAAAAAAATTGAATAAAATGAAAAGTGACATTGATAACTTAAGTATCAACTGATACAACAGGATTATTAGGTAATAAAGTCACTTAATATTTTAATTGGGAAAAAAAAGTATGCAAGATCCTCCCAATACATCCTAAATACAAATGAAGTACTTTAAGAAGGTAAGTCATTTAATGAATTATTCCACAAAAGCGGAATAGAAAACAAATCACCATAACTTACTGATGCAATTTCCATGTGTCTTCAAATAACTTACATGTCAGAGTGAATTTTTAAGTTAGAAAAACATAAAAGTAAATACTTATTAACTATCTGGACAAGCAAGGGCATTCTTATTTTAAAATCAATGAAAACTCATTGAAAGATAGAAAGATATGACTACATTTAAACAATCCAACCAAATAAGCAAAGTTGAAATTTAAAACAGAAAATGAGGTTAAGTATTTTTAGATTACATTTACAGAAAATAATACAAATGGGTACTATATTTTTTTTATAAGTGGTTCTTAACCTTCATTTTCATGAGCTACTTTGAGAGTTGATTGAAAGCTATTACAACTCAACTAAAAAAAACAAAACAAAGCAAAATGCTTATATTAAAAAATGGCACATCATATCATGAAAATACCATAGAGGATGTGAATCTGCTAAAGGTCCATGGACTGCATCTGTAAGAACCTGGTCTTTATGAGAAATATTTTTGAAACCCTAAGGCCTCAAATAAATGATCAAAAGTCATGAATTCAGGAGGCAGTTCAAGATGGCAGCACAGGAAGATCCTAAACTCACTTCTTCCCAAGGATGCAACAAAACTACAGCTAAATTTGCAACAATTCCCTCTGAAAGAGACCTGAAAACTAGTTAAACAGCTAATCCACAAAAAAGAATAAAAAGGCCACATTTAGATGGGTAGAAGAGGGAGAGACACATTCTTACCAAAAGTCCTATCCCCTAGCATGACAACCCATAATCAGGAGGGATCTCACAAAGCAAGAGCTCCTCCCTGAGCAACAAAGGGTTTGCACCCCAAATCTGGCACACCAACCCATGAAACCTGCAGCACAGAGATGAGCCCACAAAACATCTAGCTTTGAAAAACAATGGGGCTCATATCTATATGGGCTATAGGGAATAGAGATTCCACTCTTAAAGAGCTCCCATGTAGACTCACTTGCCCTGGGACCCAGTGCAAAAGCAGCAGTTTGAAAAGTGCCTAGACCATGTGAGAAGGAGATTCATTTGCTACTCTTGAAGGCTCTGCTAAAGGGGCATCAGCCTGTGAGAACTCTCTCCAGGGACTAAGGTAATGCTACGCACTATTTTTGTACTCTACCTCTAACCTGCTAGTGCGAGGGAGCACAGCCCACCCCTACAACCACTCTTGTAGCCCTATCAAAGCCTGGGGCTGAATTCCGAACCCCCACACTGCTCCCACAGCCCCCGCCAAAGCCATACATGCGTTCCACACAGGAGACGGCACTTGAGCACCCAGCTCTGGTAGCCAGGGAGGATTGTTTCTGAGCACCATGGGTCTGAAACAGTAAGAAACAGTTCTTGGCAAACTACCAATCACAGGGCACTACACACATAGCGGACCATACACACTCCCACCCATCCTGTGAAAAAAAGCCTATATACTTGCTCTGAAGCTTCAGCCTAAAGGATAGGCTACAGGCTTACCACACATCTAGGGGCTATGAAGGTGCACTCAGTGAATACAGGCTAGGAATCCTAACTGTACTTTCTCCAATACCTCTCAGAAAAAAGCTCATACACTTATATGGAGCCCCAACTTTTGCAAGTGTCACCAAGGATACACCTCCAGTTCACCTGGTCTGGAAACAACAGGGTTTACAACAGCAACTGCACATGACTATATAAATTTGCATACCTTAAAACTATCTGCCTGAGGGCCTAGTTTTCAATCAGCCTGAAACTAGGTGCTCAGTGAGATCCCTCCCTCTGGAACACTCACAGGTCTTGGGGGAGAGAGCCACTTTGCCTAATAAATAGAAACAGAGAGAGTAAATCAAAATGAGAAAGCAGAGAAGTATTTCCAAATAAAATAACAGCAACAATAATATACCTTAATGAAACAGAGATGAGTAATTTACCAGATAAACAGTTCAAAGTAATGTTTATATGGATGCTCATTGAACTCAGAGGAAGAATGGATGAACACAGTGAGAACTTCAACAAAGATACAGAAAATACAAGAAAGTACCAAACAGAAGTCACAGAGCTGAAGAATACAATAACTAAACTGAAAAATACACTAAAAGGGTTCAATAGCTGGCCAGATGAAGAAGAAAGAATCAGTGAGCTGGAAGACAGAATACTGGAACTCACTAAAACAGCAGCAAAAAGAAAAAAAGAATTTTTAAAAAGTAAAGATAGCTTAAGAGACCAATAGGTAACATCCAGCAGAATAACATTTACATTATAGGGATCCCAGAAGGAAGAGAGAGAAAAGGGTTAGCAAGCTTATCTCAAGAAATAATGGTTAAAAACTTCCATGACCTGAGAAGGAAACAGACATCCCGATCCATAAAGTTCAGAGCAAAAGCAGTAGTAAGAGGGAAGATCACAGAGATATAGGCCTACCTCATGAAACAAGAAAAATCTCAAATAAAAAATCTAGCTTTACACCTAAAGGCACTAGAAAAAGAAAACATTTGAAGCCTAAAGTTAATAAAAGTAAGGAAATAATAAAGATCCGAGAAGAAATAAATGAAATAAAGACTAAAAAGATAATTTAAAAGACCAATGAAACTAAGAGCTAGTTCTTTGAAAACATAAAAAAAACTGACAAACCTTTAGCTTCATTAAGTATAAAAAAAGAGGGTTCTAATAAATAAAATCAGATCTAAAGAGATGTTACAACTTACACCAAAGAAATACAAAGGATCATAAGAGACTACTATGAATAATTAAATGCAAATTGGACAACCATGAAGTTATGGATAAACTCCTAGAAACATACAATCTTCCAAGACTGAAATCATGAAAAACAGAAAAATCTGAATAGACTGATTCCTAGTAAGAAGACTGAATTGGTACTGCCCAACAAACGAAAGTCTGGGACCAGACAACTTCACTGGTGAATTCAACCAAACATTCAAAAGAGATTTAATACCTATCCTCCTCAAACTCTCCCAAAATACTGAAGAGGAGGGAACACTTCCAAACTCATTTTATAAGGCCATCATTACCCTGATACCAAAACCAGACAAGGATACTATAAAAAGGGAGGAAGGAGGGAAGGAAGGAAAGAAGGAAGGAAGGAAGGAAGGAAGGAAGGAAGGAAGGAAGGAAGGAA